>NW_020448196.1:677939-906380 GCF_003343035.1 Apteryx rowi
CCGAGGCGGGCCCCGGGCCGGGACGTCCGGGCTCGGCGGCTTCCCCGGGGGCGAAGCGAGCGAAAGGGCTGAGTCAGTCCGGTTCCCGCTGCGCCCGCCCCCGGCGGTGTCCGCGTTGTCTGGCCTGAGCGGAGGCTCCCTTGCTTTGCTCCTAGTGCCCCCGGGCGCGCTGGCCGGGCTGCAACCGCTGCGGGCAAACAGGGGGGAAGCCCCAGTGAGCCCCCTTGAACCTTTGTGCTCCAAATAAATGGAAAAGAAGCCCCTGTTTTTTCTGTGGTAATGCTGTGCAATTCAGACACTTTCTTAACTTTGTATGTATTGGATCTGGAGACCACAGAGATAAGGCCTTTGTGGYGTTACTCTACTGGCTTTCTTCTCGTGTGCCTTTTTTTGAATCTAGGTATAAGTAAATATGCTGTTTCTGTTCACTAGTTTGGTATCTAAGGATACTGAATGCATGTATATTTGGTACATGAGGGCAAAATATGTACAAAGGCATTAAAGATCCCTTTCTGTATTGGTATATGTTTCTGTTTTGTTTATATGTACATGAACATACACACCTGGAAGTGACACATCCCATGTGAGCATCTGGGATTTGAATATTCTGTTAAACAAGCCAACTTGTTTTCTGTTTTTTCTAAATAGGACCAGAAATAAGCAGTATCTGCCAAATACTTGACATACCTTTTCTCCACTTGGTAGCAAACCTGCGCAAAGTGACTTGGATGTTCTGATATGTATCTTAATGCAGCTTCTTTTAATAACTAGCAATATAAGAAAAACCTTGGCAACATCTGGAACTTTCTGATTTAAGACCAAAAGAATTTACTGAATATTATTCTATCTTTATTATTGTACATACTGAATCATATTTAATAAAGGTGTATTCTCCAGAAAAGACAACTGATACTTTGCTGCATGTGTGCGCTGGCTTTGGGAAGACTCAAGAAGGTGGAAAGTTCATGCTTCTGAGCAGTTTACAATCAAAGCAAACTGCAATTAATAGATATCATAGGTTGGTTTGCCATAATGCTTATTTTTAGTTAGACAAATATATGTTGTATATTTCTCCTCTTGTAAGTTCCTTCTTAACGTGTTCTAGTTTATCAGTATTATTATGCATTTAGAGTAGACCTTTGTGAGATGTTAGCCCCAAAAGAGTTGAGCTTTGGAGATACTTCTTTGAAGCAAAGGATCAAACCTTATATCTACAAGGTTACTTTTTTGATTGAGCAAAAGCTGTGTTAATTATCACCAAGATCCTTCCCTGCTTTTCTACAGCTATAACTTCTTGTCACAACTGAATCATTCAAAGGAAGGTGGTTTTTCAGTTGATACTTGAATTCTCAATGTATAAAATGATCATAAAAAGCACTTTAATGAGACACTTCAAAGTAAAGAAAGGCTGAAGAAGGGATGGGAGAATTTAAAAGTAGGATGATATAAAGCAAGATTAGAATGGGTCTTCTGTAAGAGAGGGAAAAGGTAACATTTGCTTCATGGGGATAAGGAGCTTTAATGTGGGTAGCAAGAGTAAGCTGCTGAGTTGCACTTAATTAATATAGGATTTACTGTTTCTGTACTTGAAAATGTTCTAAATTCAGTTTAGTACTTTACAGAATACAGAGGAGAGGTGTTTTGCTAACATGAAGTAGGTTTATCCCAGACTGTTGCCTGGGGTAGGCTTGCAGTGGTCTGTGTTTTATCCATGTTTGGAACCTCTCTTGCTGTCCATGTTGCCTTGTCCACTTGCTGCCACTTCTGGATGTTCTGGGAGCTGGGAACCAGCTGGGTGAAGGAAGGTATGTTGCCTTGTCAGCCTGAAGGCAGAGAAAGCTGGCAGCCAGCCCGGAGTTGCTCCATACAAAGAGATGGGTTAGCTGCATGAGGTCATCACTTCATAGGGAGGAGTTTTTTCAGTGTGTGAGAAGTGGGTCTAGGAAAAGGAAAGGGGATTCTTTTGCTTGGGGGAGGGGGAGGGGGGAGGAGCAGCAAGAGAGAAGAGGAGAGCTTAAGTTCATTCCAGCAGAAAGTAAACTGCATATGTGCTTTTATCTTAAGATAAAAAAGACTTACCACTTACCACTGTCATAATTACAGTCTTGATGTATTTTGCAGTATAAAAAATGGATTTAGAAAACTTAAGCTGGGAGGATTATTATGCAGGAAAAATAGACTTGGGAATTGTTGAGTGTTCACCACTTTATTAAGGACTAAAAGGATTTAACATATTATGTATGTAAATATGCTGCAAGTTTCTGCTGTATAATGTTTGCATTAGGTCACTGCAGCATTTCTGCAGAAAGATTTATTTTGGAAACTTTTGTTAATAAGCAGTGGAATTCTTAGCTTTGTTTCCAGGGTTTGAGAAAAGATAGTTAACTTTTGTTTTAAAAGCTACACGTGTATGGTGGTACATAGTGTATAGAAAGTTTTGGAAGTAGTTTTTAGAAAGCAGCAAGGGTGCTTCTAAAATGGCTTTTTTGGTTTGGCTTTTTTGGTTTGTTTTTAAGATTCTTCTCATATCATGAAATCATATTTGAGGGACTGACTTCAAAAAATTTTTAATTCTTTGTAAAGGTTTAAATGCAAAGTTCAGGTTAGTTGTAAATGCAGAGAATCTGAAGCAGCAAGGATTTTTTCAGTCTTTTGTTTCCCTGATGATGATAAAATAAATTCCCAGTAAATTAAGACTTAAGGTTGTTACTAATCTGAGTGCTCGAATTATGCTTTATAAGGTGGTTGTTCTACTTTGGATCTCGAGTCACCGCATGGTCTACAGTCACCAGTTTCCTTTGCATTGCTACCTTTTTATGTTAACGGGAAAGTGCCGAACTATTTAACTGCAAACAATTTCTACCTCACTTTCTCGCATCTGAATTTGTTACTAACCAGCTTATTACACATGTACCAGTGATACAGCAGAGTATGGGCACAACTCTTCATAATCATAACTTGTGGTTCACTGACAGCTCCCTTGCTGGTTGTACTTGGTTGTCAGAATTCTCAATCTTTAAAATGCATTAATCARCTTCTCATAACCTTGCTCTTGTTGCTGTATCTTGTTTACATTGTTGACTTGAGCCTTGAGCAGCGAGGATCTTTCGTTAGGCTTTCTGATAGGATTGCTCTTCCTTTCTGCTGCGGGGAGAGTTACTATTTGAGCGAAGTCTTGCATTTATTTTCCTGTTTGGGTGAATGTACAGTAATAGCTGTAGTAGTATACTGTGAAATATTTCAGTGACACACTTCTCCATTGAGATTATCCTGGCAGACTTACAACTGTTAAAGGAAAAAATAAAATGAAGGTTGCCTGTACAATCTTAATCTAGCCATTAGATGTGCTTTATGATATTGCTTGCAAAATAATGCAGTCCACTTGGAACCCCTGTCATGAGTGTCAATAATGAAAATATTTTAAATGAATAACTACTAAATATTTTGTCATATGCTACACATTTTTTCTGTAAGGTATTCAATTTTTGATCTGAAGATAGTTCTTTCACAAACTCTTATGTTACTTTCATCATTCAATCTTAATGCTTCCCAGCCTACCCCCCCCCCCATATTATGGGTTTGGAAGCTATTTATGTTAATATGAGGAGCTAAAACATTAAGAAATTAAGTATCAAAATAAATGACCATAAAGACCTAATGAAAAATCAAGTATCCTTTAAGAAAGGACAAACAGTGAAAAGTTTGTGATTTATTTGATATTATGCAAGAGCTCTTTGGCATAAGCAGAAATAGATTCCAGAATAGTATTGAACTGCATTAATCATGAGGCCTTTGTTCCCYGAAATTGCCTGTTTAGAAACTGGAAGACATACAATTATGGCAATGAAGGCAATGAGTTCTGAAGATGAGCCCCTCTGACACAATGCTGAATCATCCTGGAGCACTCCATTCTCTAATAAATGAGTCAGGCATTTATGGAGAAAAGGAGTATGAAAGTAATTACATGATCACATAATGCATATTCCACAGAGAGTAGAATTTAGGGTTTTGTCCTCAATTTGTGGATCTGTTAATTTCACTACTTGATTTGCCAGCTTTGTTGTTTTTTTTCCAGCTCTGTGTATGGCGAACTTTTTCTTTAGAAAAATTGGAAAGTCTTATTCCATACATTGACAGTATGATTGTGTTTTTAGTGTTTGCTGTTTCAACTAAGAATGGCAATAAGAAGTTGTTTTTTTCTGTATGAAACAGACCTGCAGGATGAGGCATAGATTATTATGGGTATTTTAATACAGGTAGGACTAAGTTTGTTGCTTATTTAGCACTGTAGTGCTCATACAAATAATATATTAATAATGGCTCAGCTGGTGGAGATTCTCCTAGCAAACCACAGTCTTCATCCTGGGGGAACCTATCAGCAAATAAGAACRTGGTCTTCAGATAAATCTTGCTAAATTTTAAATACCTAAAACTTGACTCATATGCTATTAAATTATACAGGTTTGCTAAACTCTAGTAGGCAGGGTATACTGCCAGTTTGTCTGTTAAAATATAGCTTTTGTGCATTACCCAAAAGCTGTATTTTTTCTTCTTTTTTTTAATGTTTCAGTTTTCCTTCAGATAGCATTTGATTTCCCAGTGGTGGTTTCTGCACTGAAAAGTATATGAATGTAGAAGAGTATCCTGCAGTTCTAGTATCCCAGAGAAGTTTCAAGAGTTCCAGATATGGGGTGTGGTGAAATGAAGTGGCCAAGTTTTCAAATGTGACAGCTTGAACAATGATAGCAAGTACTGTGAATAAGTAATGATGTTTAAAAACATTTGTCCTATCCCTTCAACAAGATGTTGTGAGAAATACTTTTGTAGCCAATTTTAAGGAAAATCATACAACTTTGGAGCACCCTTTGTACATTGTTTTGTTTTGAAATTTTACTGGTTAAAAGATATAAAGCATGGAAGCAGAGAAACTTGTTTATTGTTGGTGTGAGTGTGTTGTTTATATGTTGAAACTATGAATGGCATGTTTTATCCAAAGAGAAGATTTTTTTCATCATTTTCATAATACATTTGCTTATCAGTTCAGGAGATATGGTAACTTCAGTTCACCAAATAAATAGAAGTGTCTGGTTTGCCAAATACAAAAAAAAAAAAAGTTAGCAGTGAAGTGCGCAATTGCAAAAGCAAAGAATTGTGAAGAATTAAAGATCTATAACAAAGATACAGGAAGACCTTTTTATATCCTATTCTGCCTTTTTAGAATGAGTAAATGATGAAATTTGAGCAGGAAAGCTCTAACTTGTGGATGTGGTTAGTAAACCTGAAGCTGTTAGATTATCATACTTAATTGACATCTAGTTTAAGTAATTTTCCAAATGATTCTGTATTTTTCATTTGGGGAGGTAATTATACACATCCTTATTGAGATCAAGATCTCAGTTGGATACAGTCTTCTCCAAGAAGACTTGTAGCTTTCCTCCAAGACTTGACCTCTTGGTCGTCCATGCTGCCTGTGTCCTAACTTTGCTGTTAGGTTGCCTTCTGGAGCCAGGTAATACCCTCTGAAAGGAAACCTACCCAAAGCTGACAGGATTGTTTGCTCCAGGCTCTGTTCCAGCTGCAGTGTGGAGGCATACTACTGCTGATCTGTATCCCATGCAGGACAATCTTCCAACAGTAGCCCTGTATGCCTTGTGGAGCTTAAAACTTCATGTTTCCACGTGGTTTGCAGTGCATACTGTATGTATCATGTTGCTAAAACATTATTCTGATGGGCTGTGACATGGTGATCTCTTGTGTTTTAGTAATTTGAGCTTAAAACCAAATCGTTCCAATCAGATTTGGAGAGCCTAGAGGAGGTCTAGTGATTTGCAGTGTGGAAGTGGTTAGTTTGCTTTCAGAGGATGGGAGCTGTGAGCTGTCTAAAAGTAAGAACATCTCCATCAGTTGATCTGGATTGTGTCTGCAGTGTGGTCCACAAACACGTTATAGATTTAGCCATTTTCAAAGCAGAAATTAAGCAGGTGACTCTTAGTATTTGATTTTTAATACCGGAAGGCTTGTGTCCCTCTACATTATTTTTCTCAAATTAAGTGGTGATTTCAGGGTTAAAGATGCAATTAGTCAAATTCCCTGCAAGTGTCTCAGAGTACAGTAAGGCAAGAATTCCCAGAGGGATTTAAATAACTCTTGCCTACAATACAAATGTTCTTATCATTCAAAAACATTTTTTCCCAAGAATATCTATGAATAGTGAGAAAATCCTAAAGAACGTTGCTCTCATAAAAGAAGTTAGCTGCTTGCATCTTTTCTGGAAAGAATCCCTATGATATCATGCTGAATGAAAGACTGGGGATTAAAAAAAAGAAAAAAAAGAAAAAGAAAAACTAGTGTTGCCTGTTGTGATCAAGTTAAATTAGGCTCAATCTTATGTGTGCAAATAAACTTCCATGTGAAGAGTCCCTTTACTTCTGGCTCCATGTCATCCATGTCTCTCATTTGCATTTAAGCACCATTTTTCCAGAGAGCTGAGAAGTAAAACACCAACTACTTTTAACTACCTCTTAGAATGTACATTAATTGGAGCTTGTTCCATTTGTATCTTTGCAAAAGAAAATAATACCTTTTAGAAAAAGTATTCTTTATAACTGTGAAGGCTGATGATATCCAAACAGAACTGACTGGATCTAAAAAGAAGGATAGGTTTTCTCATGTATCTTGAAAAGTTCTCTCTCATAACACTAATGTATTAAAATTTGTTGTGCACCTGATTTTGCATTCCAAGAAAATTTTTTGAGAAGGTGCAAATCCTAGTTCTGTCTTACTGGTGCTTCTAGCTTTATAGTGGGAGTAACTTTATCTCATTTAAAAGAAAAAGTAATCACAATTAATACATCTTTTAGGATGAGGAGCATGCTGAGGATAAGTCATTCAGCTCAGGAGAGACAAATACAAACTTCAGGCAACACTGAATCACATTATATTTTATATTTCCTGCAATGCAGCAGTTTGGAACATCAGCTAGTAGGGAGGGGTCGGGACTCTGTTCATTATGGGGAAACAGTTCCTAGTTTTCTGGATAGACCTACAATGTGGTAGATTTACATTAAATATGATGTAATGATGTCAAGGAAGTAAGTGACCTCAAGAAGACTGAATGAATGAGGAGTTAACTGAGCAGAGAGTTTAATGAACCAGAGGATGTAWTTAGTTTAATAAAGGAGGAAAGAAAAAACAACAACCTGATTGCTCTTTGAGTTTCTTTTCAGAGTGATAAATACTTGGAGCTAGACTCTATTATTTTTCTCCTGAAGAGACCAATATGATCATATGTTACACACTAATGGCTGGTTTTTAATCTAATTGGAGAGAAATTCTGGCTGATGTTGGGCCATTAGAAAAATGAAAATGCTTCTAGTCCTTTAAAAGTATTCCGCATATCCTGTGGATTGCCGGTACTCTATAGCTATTCTTAAATCTCAAAATTTAATACAGTAATTCTAAAGAAACTTCTTGTAGTATTCTGATTTTCTAAGTTGAAACATACTGACAGCTGTTAGATGAGTTTCAGAGCCTGAAGTCTCTCTAAAGAAGAGTCTTCTCTTGTGTCATGATAAAAGACCCTTAAAACAGCATCAGTATTGTTCCCTCTTCCATCTTCCCCAAAAGAGGTACTTCCTTCAACAGGCCTCAGGACTTGAGGGTTTAGGTTTGGAGGGGGGTGCTTGTTTTGTTTTGTGTGCTGGTTGTATGCTTATACTGTGTTCATTCTCTTATGCAATGGTTTTTATCTTAAACAAATGGAAATCAAGAGATGAAACATTACTTTGAGATTTCTTTTTTTTTGAATAAGGAAGACTGCATTCACAGAACTAGAGAAGTCAAYACCTATTTGAATGAAAGAAATAAGTAAAGGAGTATGTTAACTATGCATGGCCTAAATGATCAGTGGACAAGGGTACTACAGTTCTTAATTTCAATGCTGACTCTTGTCACCAATTTTTCTGGAAATTTTTGTTTCCATTTTCCCTATGCATCCAAGACAACAAGTTTATTGAAAGCACAATCCTTTAGTTGTTTTCTTTGGTCAGAAGTTTCTTTAAAACTCTTTATAATGTACACTTTAAAATGAGCTTGAGTCATGGATATAAATGTTTAGTTTTTTTCAAATTGTGGCCATCTTTTTGCCAATTTAGCATTTTAAGTTTCTTTGTAATTCTACCTTCCAAGGGACAGGATTGCTCTCCTAGAAGTATTATAACCTTGGACTAGTAAGGTTGCTCATACCTTTCAGAAGCCCCACAAGAGACATGAGAAGTTACTAATAAAACTCAAAATCAGGTGACTGAATTAGTTATTTTTAACCTAATGTTTCTCTGCAATGTGTCGGAGTACATAGGGCAATATTCTTCTTCCTGGCATTAATATATTCATGGGAAAAGAAGGGAAAATTGGCTTTGTGTTGGTCCATGCTGGCATATGAGATTTTCCTCCTACAGTAGATCACGTTTTTGAATGTGCCTTTGTCTTCATATGCAGCTTATATTCATATACATATAGAAAAAATTGAGAGAGTCTTGGTCCTTAGTTTGGCTAACTCTGTTCTTCCTAACTTGTCACTGCCTTCACTTTCTTCTACTCTTCTGCCTGGTAAGATCCAATCTTGAGCCTTGCTACTTACCTGTGTCTGTGAGGTAGAAACTGCTACAGGATAGGATGCAAAACTAGTTGGGTAACAACACCCAAAGAACACATACCACATGCTTCACTACCAAAATGCCTGGGTTGACTACATCTCTTACTGGTTTTCACCAGGGGCCCGAGGTGATAGGATAAAGACCATGCTGAGGAGGTTTGCAGACGACAGGAATCTGGGAGTGACTGTAAACATGGTGGAGAATGAGATTCAGATTTGGAAGAATTTTGACAAACTGGAGACATCATCTAGAATGAAGTAGGGTGTAATTCAGCAAGCACAGCTACAGCATATTACCTGTAGGCAGGACGTGCACCGACAGAAGATGGGGAAATGACAGGCTAGGGAGCAGTCCTGTAGAAAAGGACCTGGGATTTATGGATCACAGAGAAAGACAGACTTAATACCAGGCTGTTGTGAAAAAGGTAAATGCACTCAGACAAGAGCTTAAAAGACATTTGTGGTAATCTCTCTGCTTTTCTCAGAGTTGGTAGATCCTCCACTATGCCACTGTTTTAGGCTCTGAATCCCAAGTGAGATGGGGAAAAATTGGGGAGAGTTCAGAGGACAGCAGTTGTCTAGAAAATAATGATCTTAAATGAAAGATTAAAAGAATTGGGATTGCTTCAGTGAAAAATGGGATGTTCAAGTTGCAAAGAAATGGATAGTCTGTTCTCACTGTTCCTCAGTAACGGTTTTTATCTGGAACAGGGGAGATAAGATTTGGGCATCACTGAATGTTTTCTAATGCTAAGGGCAGTAGAATACTAGACCAGATTGTCTGAGAAGATTGAGGCTTGACATAAATCTTCCTGTCCTAGGCAGGTATATGGGTTTTAGTCATGGGAAAAGGAATTAGATGGTGTCTTTAGGTCATGTGTAGCCTTACACTTGTAAGTATCTTAATAAATTACTTTTATCACATCTATTACTTCCATTTGCATGTGTGAAAAATATTCCAACAGGTCAATGAAAACCTGGTACATCCAAAAAAAAAGGAAAGTTGATTTAGTTCCAACCATTTATTTCTAAACAGAGAGAGTCTAAAGGTTATTTCCTGGGCTTTTGTCTGGTTTAGTTTTTGTTTTTGTAGTACAAAGACTATAAATCATAATCTTTGGAGTCCCCTGTTTCTTATTTTCATGTATTTTTAATAAGACCGCAACTGCAAGAGGTGCTGGAAACTTCATACAGCTGCAGGGGTGAGAGAATGAGAGCGCACTGGGTGAGGAATGCTTTATGCAATCAAGTGAAGTCCGTCTAGCTCAGTATTATGTTTCTGCTGCTGGCTGCTATCAGATAAAAAGGGAATGATGCCACAGGTGTAGAATGATAGTTCCTCTGACATAGCTTTCCTGCTTTTGCGGTTTAGAGACATCCTGAGATGGAAGTTGCACTGTGTTTAACAAACCTTTTTTCATGAATTTGTATAATAATTTTGAACCTGCTTATTTCTTGGCCTCAAAAATATCTTGAGGCATTGAATTCTCTCATGTAATTATGTACTAGGTGAAGAATTACTTAAGAGCAACATTTAAAAAATTCATTTGGTGTTCTGGGAAACACTTCAAACGTGACATATCGTGTCACTTTGTGCTATCACAATTTTTTTTGATACTTTAATCTGACACTCTCCCATTAGTTGTCAGTTTTGCAAGCTAAAAAATTCTCCTTACTTCCTTTGTGCAGAAGCTGCTCCATACTCTGATCAATACTGTCCATATTTATCTGTTGCTTTATGTTTTTCTTGAGATAGAATAAATAGAAGATACCATGAATTTATCAGCAGCATAAGACTGTGTTATGTTCTCTCTTCCTTTCATAAAGGTCTTGTATCCTGAATGGTTACTACCCTGACCACTGCTAAGCATTGAACAAAAGTTTTCAAAGTATGTTCAGAGAATAGCAGACCTCTTTCCTGAGTGGCGTTAAACAGCCTCACACACAGCACTGCATATGTGGCTAGAATTCTCCCAGTGTGTTATATTGGATTTATTAACATGAAATTTCACCTGCTGTTTTATATGCCTGTTACTCAGTATTCTTTTGCCACACTCTGTAACCAAGTGTCAGTTTTGATTGCTCGTAATAATTGTGTATCATTTACAAGCTTAAGCACAGATGGTATGTGAAATGGTAGATTCTGATGAGGCTTGACTCCCTCCCTTGTGAATCTTTGTTTGTTTAATCTGAATCCTCATGATCTTCATTCCTGTAAGAGCTCTCCATGAGATACCTCAACAGAAACTTTTTAAAGACTTTTGTTCCCTACCACTTGTAACATCTCTGCCCATCTGCTCCTTGACTCCTTCAAAGAAAGATGGTGAAGCATGACTTTCCTGTACAAAAGCTGAGCTGTTCCCCCCACCCCAATACCATTATTCTGGTCTAAAAATTCTTATTATATTTTTAAACACTTTGTCTAGTGTGGAAGTCGGACTCTGTGTTGTACTTTTTCCTGATTGCCTTGTCAAGCTCTGAAAAAAATTTGATGTATTTGCCACTCTCCATTTATCTTTACTTAGGTCACCTTAACTGTAAGTTTGTGCAGAATTAGTAGATTGGTAATTTCAGCCTTGGTCCCTTTAACGCTTTTACTGAAGAGTATCTGGTTCTGGTGAATCCTCATTATTAAATTGATATTTTTTACATGCTTTTTTGCTGCTTCAGCTTGAGAGAATGCTATATATATATCCCCCGTATAAAGAGAATCAGGTGTGGGATTGGCTTTTACTACCTCAGCAATAATTTCAGAGGACAAGAATTCATCTGACTTTTCTGCTGTAGCCTTATCTTTTTTTAACTCCTTTTTTTTTTTTTTTTTTTTTAATGTATCTTCATTACTTAAGAATTTGTTGTTCATTCGACCATGATTACATTGAGGTAGCAAGCTGTCTGTAACTATTAGATTCTACTATGTTCAAGCCCGGAAATAGCATCAGGAATTTTGTTTCATAACATTTTATCGCTCTCTTACAAGTAGCTATGTAGTTTGCCAGCAAAAGTTCATTATACTTCCCTGTTTTAGCTAGTATGCCCCATCAATTACTCCAGTCTGAGAAAGAGTTTGTATTACCAATTTTCAGTTTGGACTTTTAAATCCTACTGATGACTTGTATGCAGATGGAAATATGCAGATGTATATAAAAAGTCAGCTGTAATTGGAGTGTTTATAAATGGAAGTTGGCTTTGTATTTTGTTTTTAAATTGACAGACAAAAACTGTCTTTTCTTACATATGTGATAGGATAGATAATGAAGAATGTTGTGATTTTCTTCTTCAGAAGACACAGTTTTTCTGGGCTTTTTAAGTGGCTCCAATCAGTAGTTTGTTTTAATAAATGGAGTTTTCAGAAATGGGCATTTAACCACATGCAATTCTTTGACATCTGCTTAAAATCTTCAGGTGTTGGTGGTAACTTGCCTTTCACTTCCATGAGTCCCATTTGAACCAGGAAAGGGTGTGGAGGGGGGAAGTGTTCCTGTCTAGTGGTGTTCTGCTGTTTCTACCTCATTTGTATCTGTGATGGGAGGACTGGAACCAAATTTATCGTAATGTTTTGCTTTTGGTTGTAGTTTTTTGATGGTCTTACATAATTGAATCTTGGTTTTTGGAACTTATCACAAGAATTTGTGTGTCTGCTATTAAAAATATGGAGAATTTTGTAATCCTTCTAGCCTGGTGCATTTTTTTTGTCTCTTTTTGTATCTGCTTGCATAGCTGCTGTTTCCTTGCAGTAACTGAATGTAAGCATCACTTAGAGGTCTTTCCTATTTTTGGTCATGGAGAAGTAGAAGTTTGTATTTGTATTAGGCAGCACTTAGTTTCTAGCATGTAACTAAGTAACCAGAAGGGAATACTAAATAATATCTGTTGAATATAAATTAAACTAACCCTTAGTGCTTTGTTTTAAATAATGGAAATCTGCAGAATAGTTCTCTTTTCTTTACCCTTCCATACTGAGTCTGATTCTCTTTCCAGTTTTGTTTAATGTGTTTAATTGCTTAAAAGGCATGGCTAAACAAATATAGAATGCCTCGTCTAAAGATTTAATTTTAAACTGGTATAAGATTGTATGTGAACATTTGATTGGTCCAGATGTAGCTTATACAGATCAGGTGGCAGCTACAAGCAGTATGCAAAACTTGTATATAAAAATATAAAAAATAATAAAACCTCAAAGATCCAGCCTCATTTCTCAGTTTGCTTCATGTAATTTGTATTCCAGAGTTGCAGCTTCAATTTTGAGTGCTGCAGTCTTTTTAACTCTCTGACCTCTTACTATTCAAGGTATTGGAATAATTGGATAATTTGTAAAGAAATTTCAGTGTCTTGGTCACTTTCACACCTTGCCACTTGCTTCCTTACTGTCTTTTGAAAATACTGCTATTAAGTTTGTCTTTGCCTTATAACATCTTTTGGTCTCTCATGCTTCTCCTTTCCTTATTAACTGGCTTCCTTTTTTTTTTATCAAGGGCAAAGTTCATACCTTCACAAATAAATGAATTTATCTAATTTTCCAGGTATAATACACTCCCTCATAAGAAAAGAAATTCCAAGAACTTTAAAAAATAACCATCTGGAGCTCCATATAGAGGTTTTGTGTAGACAAAATTATTTCTTGCCTCAAAATTGTGTGTATGAAGTGATAGCATAATACTGCTTGCAATTATTTGAGGAAACTTTGCTCTTCCTATTTCCTTCCAACTGTTTATATGTATATGTATATATATATATGTGTGTGTGTGTGTGTGTGTATCTATATCTTCTGGTAAAAATCTGAAAAATGCAAAGGAACATACCAAAATTTAATTTTTTGCAACATATTGTAAAGTAAATGCTGGAACAAAGTAAAAACTGTATTTGATTTGTTTTTCTTTCACAGAGTTCCTAGAAAACAAAAGTATATTTTGGAAAGTGAAAGTCAGAAGAAGCAGCTACTGGCATAAAGAAAAGTATACTAAGGATCATTTTTCAGAGAAAAAATTTTAAGGTATGTGAGCTGTGTTTTACAGAAAAGCTTTCCTGAAAATAAGTTGCTTATTTTGCCTTAGATAAGCTAATATTTCAGACCAATTTTGAGGTGTTCAGGCCACCTTTAGATTACCACTTTACATGTTTATTGATAGCAGTATCTCTATGGAAGCATTAACTCAGTGAAGGCTAGTTTATGTTTATTACAGTTAGCATCAAATGCATAATAGACAATAGTTTGAATATGTGATTAGTCTAAATAAATGATAGCTAATGTATGTGTTTTATGTTTCATGGTCTGTCTTGTACATTCCAGGAGTAGATCTTTTCAATTATTCACTTTCAATTATATATTTCAATCATTTAATAGTCTAATTTTTATTTGGGGCATAGGGAGAGGGGTAAGAATGATTTCTTTCCTTGTTTTAATGGAATATAACTACTATAAACTTCATATTCAGAAATTGAGATGGACTGTCTAGTATATTGATCACCTGTTGTAAATGTTTTTAAATCAATACTAAAGCCTTGAATCTGAGCATTTGTTTCTCCTGAATCCAAGTTGTCTTCTTGTTCTTTTTTTTCCTCATCATTCTTAATGTTTTGAATAGGGCTGCAAAATATGTACCATGCTGAGTGATTTGGAGCCCATGTTGGTTTAGGAGCATAGGAGTTGATCAAGAGCAAGTGTGATCCTCTCAGCATACCATTCCCATTCCATACCCCTTCTTCTTGAGGCTCCAGATGTGCTGTGCTACCCTGTTCTGAATTTAACTGGAAGTCAGGCTTGCTTCTGATTTGTGGTTTATCAGTTGCCTACCTTGGCCTGGAAAGCTCTAAATATGTGGGCTGTCATTCAAAGTATTAACCACAAGTGCCAGTGATGTACATGGATTCACCATTATTTTAAGATTAGCAATTACATTCCTGGATGTGTTTCATGGCAATATATAATAGAATCCATGAGCGACAAGTTGTTGCGAGGGTAGGAGAGTATTCTGGATAAGTATTGTTGTATACATGCTCTGTTCTTCCCTACTCATTTGCTTTTGGTGGTTGGCAGAGACACAGGACACAAGGCTAGACGGACCAGGGATCTGACCCAGTATGGGTCATTCTCATGTGTCAGGGGTGGGTTGCAAACTTTAAATTAGGTGTAGATGTGAAAAGTACTTTCTTCAGAGTTGTTGCTGGAGTTGTTGCTGGATTCCAGGAAGACTGCTAATGCTGGAATATTGGCTGTTTGTTTCAGTATTGAAGAATTATGTGGCTGTCGTTGAAGCTTTTCAGGGACATACTGACAAAATTTAACACTGCTTGGTTTGGAATCTTATTCTCGGTGGTAGTGATTGGGATCACTCATAAGACCATATCTGGTAACTTAAATTCCGAACTGTTCAAGGAATGGTTCCTTGTTCACAGTATATTGTTAAGTGTATGTTGATAATTTACTTCTTGTCACATAATTAGCTTGTTACTTTTTTAGAATCACTTCCAAAATATGTCCTGCTTTCTTAGAATTGGCTCTGGGATATATTTTAAGTGTTAGTATTTATCAAATATTGATGGCTAATTTGCATATCCAGTAATTTTATAGTGAGATTACATCCTATTTCAAAATAAAGATTAAACTAGCTGAAACTCATTTGCCACTGGTGCCACTGGGATTTTGTTACTTTTACAAAACATGCGAGACCTCTGTTTGAGACTTCATTGACATGTCAAATTACGCAAATGTTGTTCACATATGGAAAAAGATTTAACATTATGGGTGTCTATCACAAGTAGGAAAGATTTCTTCACAGTAAAGGTAAGTAATTCTTGAAGGTTTTCTTCCATATTAAATTTGTGATTTTATATGTGTTCATAGTCATCAGTTCTTCATCTAGCTAATTTAAAGCATGATGCCAATCTCTACTTTTTTTCCTTTCCTCTAAGATAAAATGTTCTTTTGTCTTGTTTTGAGAAACAGTTTTTTCATACTTTCACACTTTTTTTCCCCATATTTTCTGCACTGGAGTAGAAAGTAGCCTTGTGTCTCAAACTTTCCTCAAGACTCCTACTGGTTCCACAGYAAATCTTTTCTGGGTTTAGATTTTGCTTTGCGCTTCTCAGTTTTACCACTAGTCTGTGGTTGCAAAATCTGGGTGAGAATCTGTCTTACGTGTTCAGCACTACCGTTATAATATTGTGTTGGGAAGCAAAAAAAATGGGACTACTAATATTTCTTCCCTAATCCAGTAACTGTGGATATGAGGAAGCACAAGAGAAACAGGCCACAAATAGCAGACAGGCTCGCTCACTCTCCTTAAACAGCATCTTCTCCTGTTGCCATGGTTGGAGACAGAGCACTGGTCTAAGTGGATCATTGGTCTGATCCACTAAGGCATCTGTGAGGTCATCTGTGTACACAGGTGAATATCAAACCTGGAAAAATACCCGTATGTATTGATGCCAGCTATTGTCTCTTTGAACAATGGCCTTTTGAAATGCTATTGTGCTTTTTAAGAGTATTTTAACTACAGACTGCATTGAACATGTCTATTACTCTAATTGGTCATTCTTCTTACAGTTTTGGCTTTGAGTAACGGTGTGATCTACACTGGTTTCAGTTGGTTTCTATATCTAATTAAAAGTGTTGGGTTTTAGCTTATAGGCAGTTTAAGTGGTTTAGATTTTGAATACTTGTTTATCACTTCTTTGCCTTTGCAATATTGGAGCATTTGAGATTAGCTCAATTTCTTGCTCGAATGTTCTCCTGTTTTACAAGGAAGGGGTATTGAGGCTGGCTTGCCCAGGTGAGAATGATTAGCTCTGAAACTTTGTCCTTGTTAGTCTTAAAGAGTCAGAATTATATCAATTTTGCAAAAGAAATTTTTACCATTCTTCTTCTGTAGTGGTGAATGGAATGATTTAAAACAAATAGAGTCCAGTAT
This sequence comes from Apteryx rowi, assembly GCF_003343035.1. NCBI lineage: Eukaryota > Metazoa > Chordata > Aves > Apterygiformes > Apterygidae > Apteryx > Apteryx rowi. The sequence goes on from NW_020448196.1 coordinate 694,503, forward strand.
GTATACAAGTTTTGTCTACATACACAGGCATCTCATAATGTAATTTGAAAAAATCTAATTCTTACTTACTGAAGGGAGACTTAGCAAGCTGGAGAGAGGTGTTATTGGATCTTCTCTTCTATTGATTTTTGCAATCTTATGGCTCCGTAGTCAGTAGAAGCTGACTGAAATATCATATGCTGAGAATATTTCCTCCCTCCTTTGTCCTCTTGCTTTTCAGTAAAAGATGGAGGTCAGAGTAAAAGAAAAGAAAACCACACTCTACTAGTAGTACAGTACTTCATGCTGAGATGAAGCTCCCATCTTTTGTGAATTTGGAATCTAAGAAAGTAAAGATACTAGCTCTCCTTGTAACTCTTACATGTGGTAGGAGAAAAATCAGCTTGGTCCCAAAAGTAGATACAGATTTAAGGGGTGTCAGAAAATCAAAAATGAAGCACCAGTCATGTTAATAAGCAGGTGCTTTAAGATGTTTTTCTTTAATTCATCTTGCTAAAATATTAGTGTTTTTGCAAGACTGTTCCTAAACTTTAACTGTAAAAATATTATCATTAATACAACTGAAAATGACAAAGATGATTCTTTGTAAGTAGGGCCTGTATAAATTATTTAGTATTGCTTTTTATGGCAGAGCTCCTAACCATCAGTGAGATTTCTGGCTAAAATATGATAATTTTGAAGTTAAGAGCAAATGAAAGCTTGTAACAGAATGTGCTAGAATTAGGGTTGCTCATATAACCTTGATTTGCTGCTACTGTGTATGTGCATAATAACATAATGCTGTTTTTATTTGCTTTGTGGAATTTTTGTTTCTTTTGGTACATAGCATGGCTTGTGTTCTGAGAATAAATATGTACTGGATGCAACTGATTTCTGTAACTTGTTGGAGGAGCTAACTGAGGCAGGGAGCTGCAGGAAGAGAAAGAGTGGTTTGGGGAATAAGGCTACTCTGGAGATAGAGTGGTTATGCTGTTATTACCATGGCATGTATCATATTGGACAAATCGTATACAGGAAAATTTGCCTATGTGATGACTGTTCTTCATTTTCTGATTATCAACTTTGAAGCTGTAGGTTCTGATTTGCAGAAATTGTGTGTGGTAACTGAAGCCAATTACATCTTTGTTCTGGGTATTTAATATGCTAAAAATGCTAGGCACTCTGAAAAGTCTGTCTTTAGGCTTTGCAAATTAGGCATCCAGTATTAGCTGGTACAATGTTGACATTAATTTCTGTGTCTTAGTTCTCTGTGTAAAATAAGAGTGTTAGTCTTGCTTCACCTCATGGGCTATTAGGAAGATAAATCTATTAATGTTTGTAAGGCACTCAGCTAAATTAAGTGCCAGCTAAATGCCTATGAAGAAATTAGTCCTTGTGAGTTCAACAAAACTAAGGCTTGGCTGGAACGTGGGAATTGGTGAACAAGCAATGTACAGGGTATGTCTGTGCTGTGGTCCAGTGGTGTAACTGTAGTTCATATAAGTTTATGTCACCTAATTTGAAGCTGATTAGTATAGGAACAGGTTTTTGATGAATACACAGAAAATGGGTGTTCAGCCCACAGTACAAAACCTATGCAGGTCTGTGGAAATTACTCGTGTGTGGGCTCAACTGTTTTATGATGTGGTTGCAGTTTATTGGTAAAAGAGGCAGGTGTTTTAAAGCAAGCTCAGACGTGTCTTTGACCTGAGGTTGGGCTATAGTATTTCATAAGAATAAATTTCAATATTTATTCAATATTTATTATCTGGTTATCAAATATCCATTTTGTGCAATGAGACTGGGCTGCCTTGGGGGGAAGTAGTATGAAATTAAGAACTGTCATGACCTGAGGGGGAGTAACATAAGGTCGCATGGGGAATCTGATTTGAGTTATTTTCTCATATTCAGTGTATTTTGAGTAGTTAGGAACAAACTAGCTAGTCATATTCCGGTTATCGATTTCCCAGACAGAGATGCAGTGTCTCAGAGCTGATGGCTTCTGTAGATTTCTCTTTGCTCTCAGGACGGTATACAGGGAAATCAAATATTTGGGGTCATTAGGAGTGATGCAGTTGGGAGTTCTTGTCTGGAGATACTGTTACCTTGTATTTATTGATTTGATTAAATATGTGGATTGGTCTCTCATGTCTGTCTTAGGGGCTTCCATGTGTTCCCTCATAACTCCGCTTTGAGTTGGGGAGATACTATTATAATGCTGTGTAACAGATGCGAAACTGATGGACACAAACTGGGATTAAACTTTCAATCCAAAGCAACATGTAGGACCTGAGATCTCTTCCAATCCTAGATTGCTGTCCTAACCAGCGTGCTGACCTTCCTTCCAGTTTGTATCCAGGTGGTATATGTACAGTTGTGCTCAATCTTATGGTTATGTTACTTCAGAGTTTAGACATTAATAGGTGCTCCTTGTAACACACCGAGTTTTTCTTTCTGTATGTTTGTTTCTCATGAATCTTGTTCTGCTTTCAGATGTGGTAAAGAGGCTATCTTGTCACCTGTACAGTATATAGTGCCTTAAAAAATGGGGTTTGGAAGTGACCTGAAGTATTCTCATGATGCTTTATTAAAACTGCAAGACTGGGAACTACGACTGCTCGAAACAGTGAAGAAATTTATGGTCATGCGAGTAAAAAGTGATAAAGAGTATGCCTCCACCTTACAGAATCTTTGTAATCAGGTAGATAAAGAGAGCACTTGTCAACTGGATTATATCAGCAATGTGTCCAAGGTAAGAAGAAAGTATTTTGAATTTGGAATATCCTTAGAAATCAATAGTATTTGGGGTGGGGTATTTTGGTTTGTTTGGGTTTCTTGTCCATTTTTTGTAAGTACAGTTACTTTTTTATTTTAAAATGAGCTGCTGAAGTGTGTCACAATAAATATTTCTCTCCTGGATGCTTTGCCAAGTGATTGTGTCTTGTATTCTGTCTACTTTAAATAAAGGAAAATGGAATGGTAACTGGCCCAGCTCAAAATAGTGTGTCTGTTGGATTCCTATTGATTCAGCTTCTTGAGACTTACTGTTGGCAGTTTAAAATGAGCTCCTTTTAGTCCCTCAGGGGAATATGCAGAAGTCGAGCTCCATTCTTGCTTTAAGAACAGTAAAATAACCAGAATTCTGAATTACGATCTTCAGTATTTTAGGTTCCTGGGTTGAACCAGCTGCTTTTTTTTAGTATTTGGAAAACAGAGTAGGCTACAGTAAGCTTTTCTTTTAAAACAGTTAAATAGGAACTATTGTTTATGTTATACAGAATTTGTGACAGAAATAGAAAAATGCCAGGAAACCAAGACAGAGCCTAGCATTCCAACTGTTATTCACACCATAGTATGTATTGTAAAAACAAAACATTAATTCAGGTTGTTTCTCATAATTGTAAGTTGTTTAAGCATAGTTTTATATCCAGTGTAAAATGACTGTCTTGACTTTTTATGAAGGTAAGGCTGTCCTCCCCCCAAAAAATTAATCACTGGATTTAGAGGAAGTACAACAAAGGTAATGATGAAGCAAGCTTCCCTATTTAACCTGTTGGTTAGCCTCACTCCTGACTTGGATTCCCTCCTGACTAAAGAAAACAATTCTGTTTTAATGGCTTATTCAATTTGTGGCCCTTTTGCTGTAGCAGTGGTTACAAGCCACTTCAGTCTGACATAAATCCTGATCTCCTGCTCTGCAGGACAACACCCTTTCTTGGTCAGGTTAAGTTTTAGACAAAGCAGTTTTTTACTTACTGGGCTTACGGAGTTGCTGCTTGAATGCTAGCCGTGGCATAGGAGTAGGAACACGACTGGTCCTTTAGCTGTCTAGACTTATCCTGGGTTGAAGTGGTGGTGTGTGTGAATTAAAAACTGCACTGGTATAGCTAGGCTGATTCACATGCCCCAGAAGTAGCACCGCGGAGTGTTTAGCTATACCGAATTCTGTCGTTGCCCTCCCCCCAGTAATTCTCGCCTTTTAATTTGACACACTGCCTTTTTTTCATCTGTGTGTTTTGATGGTGTATTTGGAGTGCTTCTCAGCCAGTTATGTTTCTCATACAGAGCTTGTTATAAGTTTTGTTAGCTATGATTTTGGTAAACTAAGATTCAAACATTTTCATTAGCCTAAGAATAGCAGAAGTCAAAATATTTTTAAAGCTTTCTACACCATGTATTTTATACTGTTGGATTCCAAAATTTTGAATAGATTTATTGATGATGTGATTAATAATTCTTGCCATTGCTGTCCCAGTAGAATTGCTCTTACGTGCTGGTAAAGCTGTCCTGCTGTTCTTATAGGCAATGAAACTGAATACGGCTTAGGGCTAGGACAGTAAAGGAGAATAGGCATGAGTGTATTTAGCATTACAGCCCTTAACTTTTAGGTGGCCAACTCAGTCTAGCACATTTTTTGTCAGTGCTGTGGACGTCTGTTTTGTGTGAGCAAATTGAAAAAGCTGAGGATGTGTCTTCACCCATTTTCTTCTTGGGTTGCAGAGCGGCATCCATGTCACATCTTAAAATCTTGCTTTGGACATTGTTTTTGTTTGGGCAAGGTTGTTCTTTAGGGAGTTACTTTGCTCCTTTGCTCCTTTTATCTTTTTTTCTGTAAGGAGGTGCCATTTTTCTCTCAAACCCCACCCCTGATCTAGGTACATCTTTACATAACAGCAAAAGTATTCAGATGCTACTGGCAAGTCTTTTGTATGGGCTTGCCCTGAAATTTCATCATTAAGGTTGTGTAGCAATATATTATTGTCTTACTGGTTTGGGCAGTTAAGTTGTCTGAATTATTGTTTGATTACTTTGTTCATGTCATTCTAATTTACTTGCTGTTTCATGATACCTTTTCTCTTGTTCTGGCATAGCATTTTACAGAACCAAAATCTGACCAGATATTTTGGGCATAAATCTTACATCTCTTATTTTTATTAAAAACACTGTGCATATATATTTGATTTTTTGGTGTTATGTGACATAAAGAAATAAATAAAAGAGAGTATCTCTAATTTTTTATGCTTTTATTTTCTTAAGTATACTGCAAGAGTGAACACTGAGAGAGATGGTGTTTGGGGAAATGTGTCCTATTTTTTTAAGGAATAGGCAGTAAACTTGCTGGAAGGCACAGGGCAGCAACCAGTAATGTCAGAAAAGCAGAATTTTAAGTACTTCCTATAAGCATTTTTTGTGGTTGTATGTCTAAAAAAAAATACTGTGAAAACAAACAATATTTTATTCCATTACTTTTGATATATTAYGTTGGGTTTTTTTTCTGTGAAAGGAAATGCTTTGCTTTTTCTGCTATCTGTCCCCACCCAACTGCTTTTCTATATCCTGTATAAATCTCAATTTTTGAAGACTTTCCCCAATTATAGCTTTTCACTTTAACTTTTGATACTTTAAAATGATAAAATATAATCATACAAAACACTGAAATCCTGTTTAACCAATGTTTTTCAGTGTGGAAAGGGAGATACTAGGAATGGGGGATGCACACAATTTTTTTAAATGGAAAAACAATTTTCTGCAAGGTGTATGACTTATTTGGTTTCATTTGGTGAATTGTAAACTAAGTATTTCTTTAGAGTATCTGTTCTGTCAAAGATTGCTTTTGCTGTGCTTTTCAGGGTTGATCGAAGCAATATTTATCTCATCAATAATAAATCAGCCTAAAATCAAATGCAGAACTCTTACAGTTTCACCTCTAGGAGCTCTCTCATGAACTCATCTATAACCACAAGACCTGCTCCTCTAACAGAGGTGTTTAACATTGTTTTTCTCATATACGACTTTCACAGAATCACAGAATCACAGAATCGCTGAGGTTGGAAGGGACCTCTGCAGATCATCTAGTCCAACCCCCCTGCTCAAGCAGGGTCACCTAGAGCACATTGCACAGGATTGCATCCAGGCGGGTTTTGAATATCTCCAGAGAAGGAGACTCCACCACCTCTCTGAGCAACCTGTGCCAGTGCTCTGTCACCCTCACAGTGAAAAAGTATTTCCTCATGTTCAGATGGAATTGCCTGTGTTTCAGTTTGTGCCCGTTGCCTCGCGTCCTCTTGCTGGGCACCACTGAAAAGAGTCTGGTCCCATCCTCTTGACACCCCCCCCTTCAGATACTTGTACACATTGATAAGATCTCCTCTCAGCCTTCTCTTCTCCAAGAGAAGACTTTGTAATATGTCTTCTGATGTGATCTGGAAAATGTTCTGTGATGGAGAAATTAAATGTTTTTCAGAAATAGCCAGGAAGCTGTAGGCCATGACCTTTCACAATACCACTTTTCAAGCAATCTAAGATAGCTCTGTGTCAGTCCATGGAGCATCTAGGAACTAAAAGTGTTAAAGATAGTTTCATACATATACAAGGATTAACTGTCTTTCACTTCATTCTGTAAAATCCAATCTGACTTTTACCATAGTCATGTAGTGATGGAGATATGTATGTATGTTTAAAATGAGATATGAGAAAACCCAAAACCTACAAAACAAATGAAATTTCTCAGGTTCGATGATTTAAGGTGGATTTCTATCTTTAGTAAGAGCAAGATTATGAAAATCAGTGTACTAACTGCCTTCCCTAACTGATAAATAGTATTGCAAATAGCCATTCTGAATTTTCAAATGTAGTATAGCAGTCTGTGTTAGTGGATTATCTCCAAGGAATCCAATAATGTTCCCATCAAAAAAGTGTGACATGGTTCTTTAGGGTATCAGATATTTTTATTTGATCTGAGCTTTATTTTCAGGTCCATATCTGTTGTATATTGGAAATCTCTCTGTTCTCATTGCAGTTCTTTCTTTAGGCAAGGTTCAAAGCCAGAATATATTTTGCTGTCCCGAAAACTGACTGACAGAATGGCCAGGGAAGTTAATAAAATTAGGTATAGAAAGAAGTTCAGTTACTGTGACAGCTGAGTTACTGCTTTTATCTCTTAGGCTGTTGGTACCTTATGCTTTGCCCCTGGTGGCCTGGAGACTTACGCTGTCAGTTAATATGGAGCAGCTGATGAATAGTATCCTCTTAAACAATAAAAACTCAAATGCATATTATTATGAGATATTTAAATAAAGGGAGAAAGGTCATCTTGAACAGAGGAACTATGATTAGGAAAAGAAACAAAGAACACAGGGACGTCATCATSAAAGGTATTGAGAATGTAATCTAAAACAGGCTGTACGGCTTTCAAGGGTGTTCAGGAGTACAGGAACAGTGCTGAAATGTCACCATGCAATATTATATTTTTGTCTGATACTTTTTTGTGAATAAGTTCAAGTGATGGTTTTGCTGTAGCAGGTAGAACTTTATTTTAAGATGATCTCAAGTGCATTCAGGTAAAAATATTTTACTAAGTTGTTTTAAACAGTGATGCATTTTCCCCACAGTTCCTGTTCATCATTTGGTTATTTGGTTATCTGGTTGTAAGCCAGAATAAGTAACTGCTTTTCTGTCCCCCTCTTTCTTTTCCAGTCTTGGTTGCTTATGGTACAGCAAACAGAACAGTTGAGCAAAATAATGAAGACGCACGCAGAGGATCTTAATTCTGGTCCTTTGCATAGGCTTACAATGATGATCAAAGATAAGCAGCAAGTGAAGAAGAGTTATGTAGGTGTTCATCAACAAATTGAAGCAGAGATGTACAAGGTACTTATTCAACTGTGCTTTATACATTTATTATAGTTTTGTATGTTTACAAAATCATATATTGAGGGTGGCATTTTTTAGTTCTTCTGTGTTTGTTTGTGCTATGTACAGGTGGTGATCTGTGGTATGTAGATTTTGTCTAGTTTTAATTTTAGTTATTTCCTCCACATTTTCTCTCCCCTGCTACCTGACAAGCTGGAGATGCAAAACTTTCTTCTGTATGAATTTGTTTGGACAGATAGCATTGAAAATGCTCTTATTCCAGTAGAGCATGACTGTGTGTGACACTTCTGTATTCTGTCTCTCTGCTTTTTCTCATCCCCACTTTAGGCATCCTTGGGGCCACAGCTTTGAAAACTTTTCTTAATGAGTGGTCTTGACAGTCCAGACTGTTTTGGGTGGGGGTGGGATTCTGGTCTCTATTCTAAAATATAAATCAAATGTAAACCAAATATTAAGTCTGCAGATGGAGCTCTTCAGGGCCTTTTCTGTTACTTCAAGGGCTAATGGTGGAATAGAAAATGATGTCGGTTGTCCTGCTGACACTGATAGTGCTGTGTCTAGGCAGTGAAGCTGAGGGGAATCACAGTTTCATTTAAGTGCTCTGGAAGGTTAGTTGCACCTGTCAAAAATCAGATTGGTAGTCTGAAAGCTCTACTGAGAGAAGGAAAGCAGTGTTTCTTCTTTATTCCAGCAACGTGGTTGGTGTTGAGAGGGAAATTTAGAGTAATGTAATTCAAATGTAACATCTGAGTAATATAATACAAATATCAAGGACTGATGACTAAGAGATTCCTGGGCAGGTTAGGAGCAGAACATTAAACTAGTACTAAACATACTAAGGTAAACATATTGTCTGTAATAGGGCTGCTTCCATAATCTGCTGGGATCTTGGCCCCTTCCCCAAGTTTTGACTGTGGGGAGTGCATCCTTTTTGGTGCATGGTCAGTAGGCTGCCTTACCTGATAAAATTTCCAAGCCAAATATTCACTTACAGCTGCTTACGGATTGGTGCATCTAGATATAGTCAGAATAGGAGAAGGGGAGAAAGTGGTGGCATAAATTAGAAATAATAAAGATTAAATCTATAGAGAGATGGAGAAATGGAAAAAGAAAGCAAGCAAGAAAGGAATAACAAGGATAGCAGAAACAAGACTGATGAGAATTGAGCTCTGTTTTTAAAAGAAACTGTGTAAAACATGTTTTTTCTGCTAATCAGTTAATTCTAACAAATTGATAGTTTTTTTAATAAGACCTTTCCAACAAAATATAATGCATATTAAACACTCCACAAATGTCTCATTACAAGCCATATTGACTTTACTTAATCGTGGCCATATGCCCATGCAATTATTTTGCACACCCTCTAATAAATGTGTGATTTGTTTTTTTTGTTTGTTTGTTTGTTTTCCTTTCCTGGTTTTCCTAAGAAGCATTTGAATAGCATTCTGATTAGTTTTGTTGTGCTCCCTCATTGTTAGCTGGCTCTGTTTGTTCAAAGGTTTTGTGTCACTGGAGCCCTTACAGAATGGTCACAGAAACAATTCTTTTCATGTTATGTCGTATTATTTCTGCTTTTGTTTGATGCGGTAGCAAAATACTACTTCCCATGGCATTATCTAAAACTTGTAAAGATGAGTGTCTGTGTGKTTCATAATCTTTAGGATACTCTGGCAAAACCTGTATTTTCCTTTCAGCAAAATGCATGTACATCATCCTTTTTTATTCTAGAGAACTCCTGGATGATGAATCTTTTGATAAAACTCTTAAGGACAATAAACTACCGTGCTTTTGACAAATCTGTAGTAAAGCCTGTATCCTCAGGTTTATTCCAGTTCCCATTCAGATTTTGTATGTTCTTTTTTCTTTGTGAATCTGGACCTTACCTCATTACAAAAGGGTGAATTGTGAACAACAGTCTTCTGCATGGCAAGTCTGATTTCCTTTATAATACAGAAAGATTGTCCAAAGAGCATTTTTTTTCCTGTAGAATGGGCTGCCTTTTCTACACACTCAGTGAGCTGAGCACTTCCATTTAGTTAAGTTCCTCCTTCTACGATTTTCCATTGTGAATGTATAATACTTTTTTGTTCAAGGTTTTAATTTTCTTTAATATATATTCCAATTTTTAGGCATTGTGGAAGCTGGGGTTGTAGAAGCTGGAGTTTCTTAGAAATTTCATGATCTGCAAGCCTTTATTTCTGCACAGTGCACTGGTTTTGTCACATGGTGGATGGAAGTTGGGGATGAAAGAGACAACATTATTGTAATTTCTTGACCAAAAATGTCGTGTTTAGGGGAGCTTCTTCCATCAGAAAGAAGATCCTTCAGTGCTGTGTTCCACAGTGCTTGTTTTTGTTCTCTTCCTTTTAAGGGATTTAAGTCTCATGACAGGTAGATTGGCTCATACACAGTTGCTATTTCTAGACCATTTGTATGAAGTGTTAAATCTAAAAATTCTTTTTTCTTGCCTTTTATTTTGACTCTAAAAGACTTCCTTCTAGCGTACAGAAATTTTTCATCTGCTGTGATTTAATTTTTTGGTACTTTTTTTTCCTTTGATAAAAATGTAGTAGTGTTTATGATAAACTGAATTTCCTAAACACATTTGTCATTATACTGTACTGCACTAAAGCAAATGGGGATCTGTTTCACTCCTCTATTTCATGTCATACATTTATTGATTTTGCTTTTGTTACAGCATGTAACAACCTGTTAAGATAATTTCAAGCCAGTGGAAAAAAGATAACGTCCTTATTTTAGAAAACAAATCCTGTAATTCTCTTTCACTAATGCTGAGATGTTTTTAATGTTGAGGATAAGTATTTTTAATACATTTTATGTTTCTGCCTTCTTAAAGGTCACAAAGACAGAACTGGAGAAACTAAAATCTAGCTATAGACAACTAATAAAAGAAGTAAATTCTGCCAAAGAAAAGTATAAAGAAGCTGTGGCTAAAGGTATGACTGACTTGTGTTAACTTTATCTATTTATTAATGCCTTTTTCAAGTGTTCTAAAACTCTTCCAGTGACACAAGATAATGTTTTTATTTTGAGCAACTCAATTGATTACAACATAAAAAAATGATAAAGTATCTTAAGTAAGATGGGCTAATTGTCATCTGTATACTTGGTGTTATTGTAAATGATGACTGCCTAAAACGATACTTACTGTCCTTGATTCTGTTTATATTATAATTCACAGTGCAGTATAATAGCTATCAATGCTGAGAGAAAGTTTATTTTCTTTCCAAATTTGTCTAAAATTCAGAGTGATAACTGGCAAGTGAATGTAAAAACAAAACAGTGTGGAAAAAGGGAAATTACACTCTAGTACAGTTTAGCTTCAGGTTTTGACTTGTGTACATGTTCACTTAAAGATGTAAATACATGCCAGTTCTTAATTGCAGGTAGTCCCCTAGCTTTTTTTTACCTGTTACTTTTATTTGGAAATTTATACCCACCTAGCTACCTAACAAAGGAACATATGGTACCTAACATCAAAAATATAACAGGGTTCTGTGATCTCAGCTGTTCTTTTCATCCCTTCTTCCTGTTTTAGCTCTGATCCTTGTTCTGGATTCCTTATGCACCAAACTTTCCCATCGAAATCAAAGAGTGTTTTGGCTGTTCAGCAACTGTAATGTTTTTATGTGGTTCGGATAATTGGATTAATGTTTGTTTATATAGGCAACAAACAAAAGCTGTTTTTAAGACACTTCTCCTGTGGTTTTCCTTAACCTTCTGTCTCTTTTCTGCTTACATTTGTATCTGTCTTCCATTATTATAGTTGATACTTAATTTTACTTTCCGTAACATCCTAGTGTAAAATCTCTGTTAACAAACTCTGACACTCTGCAGGTTTTTCTCCCAAGAACTGTAGAATTAGAAGTCCTATGTTTCCCCCACCACCACCCACAAGAGGGCATGTTGTTGTTTACAAATTTTAGTGTAGTTATAATGGTATAAATGAACACACTGCAGTTGTACATCAACTGCAGGTCAGCTGAGCTGCTGTAATTTTTTTTTAGCTATGGTATTTTCACAGGGTTTCTGGGCCCTTTAATTGTCAAACTGGTTTGTGAGGTATACAGGTTGTGGAAGTCATGAAATTGTAATGATTCGTTATTCCAGACGTTAGTTGAGTAACTAGTGCTTATTCAAGTTCTGTGCTACTAAGAGATATACTTTTTCTTAACAGGCAAACCTGTTCAGTTTTTCAGGATTTCAAGAATTGTTGAAAACAAGGAAGGAACAATGCCTACCAGAACAGTGGGAGGGCATAACCAAGTATTGAAAATAAGCTGAAGAACATTTTGTTAAACAAAACAAACAAAAAAAAGGATGACGGAGACATTTTTGGACATCAGCTCTTATGAGAAATGTGTTAAATGAGCACAAAAATTGTTAGAATAAGCAGTCCTAACTTTTTGTTACAGATAAGAAAGAACTTAAAACAGGATAAATCTTTGTTGCTAAAGAGGTGTCCGAAGAATGACTTACAGAAGTAATGCTTTTACTGCTAACACCCAGGGCTAGACTGTAGTATTTGGGAACATCTTCCAGGCCTAGAGTCATATCAGAGCTATAGTAAGGACAGTATCTTGGCATCCACTATCTTTGTTACCAGGGAACGTGGTGTCAGCTGCTCTTTAGTAGCCTAGTATTTATTTGCTTTTGTATTCCAAATGGTGTATTTCTTAGAAAACTGAGTCTGGGTTTGAAACACCTATTTTTTTTGTTTTTTGTTTTCTGGTATTTGGTAAGGTATTTAATCCTGTCTTTTCCTATCTATTCAAAATAAATTCACTGAATTGTACCTTTCAAAGAGCAGTGCTTGGGTAAATATATAATACTCTGTGGTATTTGGTAGGCTTCTAGTTTTTGTGATCTGGACTAATTTTTCCCTTCAGTAATACTGGAATACTGCCAGCAAATGTGTCTTTCAGTCACTTACATGTTTGGATGATAAAGGTCATATTTATGTAACGTATCATGAGACTCCTTTGATCTATAGCACAAGTAATATCCCTGGATTTGGGTAGCTGATACTGAACCTTTTAAAGGTCATCTTAAGTTCAAAGCACAACTTACTTTGGCTTCATATTATCTGTGAGCATCTAGCACTTTTGCAAATTAGACACAAAGTACCAAATGACTTCTCAGAAATGAGGCATGTCTTATGAAAGAAATGAATGCTTTGTAAAAGCTTGATTCGAATGACTTGCCTGAGTTCTAAAGCTATTAATGGAGACTGGGGTGAAATTCAGTTCTCCAAAGCATTGTTCAACTTGAGACTGCCAGTTTTCCTTTGATTTCCTTTTCCATTTAGGTCTAGTTTCTCATCTAGCCAGCCCAGTTCCTCTTTTTTAAAATACTACTCTTGACAGACTCCTTTTTTGTGGCAAACTGAGTATCTATTACAGTGTCTGGCCCCACCTGTCTGGAGCAGAAGGGGACAACCACTGCATAGAAAACTTGACTTTGTTTTGTGCCCTTGGACTAGAGAGTGTATGCTCAATTACTTACTGGTAGATTTGCGCAGTGTCTGTACAAGCTGGTCAACGTGAAACGCTGTGCAAGTGACACAAAGGAACAGATCTGATATTTTGCTGTTTTGCAAGTGTAATGATTTGTAATGACTATGAAATTTGGCATTTTTTGTGTGTGGAACAGTAAAGCCATCTTTTACTGACAGAATGAATTTACTAGAGCTGCTCACCAAAGAGGTACAAGCATTTCTTTAACTTGGGAAAATAACTGTTTTCCTGTTTCTGAATGGCTGAGTTGTTAAAACTGAAATTATATTCTGAGCTAAACACCTGCTTTAGAGGATATTGACTGAAAAGGGTAAAGACTGGCAAAGTTAGAAACAGTTGAAAGTGTTCTTCTCCAGTAGTAGTTTGTTCTTGCAATATTTTCCTGCAATCACAACGTATTGTCAGGAAAGCTTTAATTACCACGTGCTATACTTTCCACCAGATATCAGAACAGTCACTTAGCATCATCATGTTGATGACTTACTGTGGAGTTACTCCTAAATTGTTGCTGAAAACACTAAAAGGACCTGTGAAGAAAGTATGAGGACTAAGCAGTGAATAATAATACTGGATAATTACAGTTCTTGCTTGACTTAGGGCAGCTGTTGGAGGTTTTGCACAGGGGAGCCGTTTCAGTGAGGAAAAGGGAACTGCTTTATGAAGGGCAGAGGCATAGGAAACTATGGGGCTTTTTTGTCAGGTGCTATGTGTAGGTAGTTAGGGAATGATAAGGAAAAAAGGAGCTGGATGCTGCTGGTACRTAGTGGACTTGGAAGGAATGTGATGATGCTTGCGGTGTGGGGAATGAAGCATTGGTTTGTCATGGTTGTGGGGGTGTAATTGCTGACGTGAGTAGAGGGGAGCTTCGTTATGGAAGGATTTGTGCTCTTCAGGACTTGAGGACGATGAAGGCGACCGACACTGTGGCTCTGGAGCAGGTGAGGGAAACCCTCCACCAGCAACTGCTTCTGCTTGGGCTCTGTTGGGGAAGCAGTGAGACAGCTGAGCAGCAGAGGCAGCCTGGCTGGCTGTGCTGTGAGTGTGGAGCCCGCAAGTGTCTTGCGGTCTGGTTAGTGTCACTGAGTTGAATGATAAGCAGTTCTTTGACTTTTTTGGTCTTAAAATGAAAGAAAAGAGAAAGGGGAAAAAAAACCCCACAGAATTATGTGCAGTTACAGAAAGCAAGCTGGGAGAGGGTGAAGTCAGCAAGCTGATCTAGTCCAGTGCCTCTCTAATGAGGAATACTTTAGCAGCTGGGAATCTGAACAGATTAATTCTAATAGTCTGTTCTGGTTTTAAACCATATGAGTTAGAAGGCTTTGTAAAAAGTACATACTGGGACTGCATGCCATTTTCCTTTGCAGAATTGGGGCAGTAGTGCATGCTTGGTTCRTTTTGAGCAATATATAAGATAAAAGCTGTTATTAGATTGTCTTTGCATAATAAAATGGACAGCCCTCTGAAATACTTTGGATGTATGATATTGAGGAAAAAATTGTGTAAACTTCTTACAGAGCAAGCCAAAATGACAGTCTCTAAGTCTACAGTGCTGTGCTGACATCATTGATGCTGAGTTAACAAGGTAAATAGAACGTGACATGTTGACCTGCGCTGCTGTAGAAAAACATGTCACTTTGACTTTTTGTGGAGTGAGTTTGTGACCAGCTTGGGCGTATTGTTTCCACTCAACACTGACACGCAGCCCTGGATTTGCTCTCAGTCCTCACAGATGAGCACGCATATTTCTGAGGGAATTTACTAGTGGTGTTTATTAACTGCTGTAACATGTTTGAATTAATAAGAAATAATTTTTATTTTTGTTACTTTTATACTTTATTTGTTTATCTTAACTGCTGATACCCATTAACCAGATAACTTTACTGAACTAACTCTTAACTCAGAAGTTTAGGTCTTCAGTATTCTGTAAACTTGAAGTCTGTAAGTATATACAAATAGTTTTTTCCCATCAGAAAACTATTTGTTGCTTGCAGTCATGAATCTGTTAGATGAGGTCCGAGGTAAAACTCCTTATCCTCTTCTCAGAAATGCACTGGATGGAGGAGGGAGTGGGTGACTTTCTTTTTTGGAAGAAGCACATTCATGTTAGTCTCTTGCAAGAAATAAAGGGGAAAAAAAAGACCTTGGAGATTAAAATCCAAAATACTCTTTTTATTCTGTCCATTTTTGTGAATGTAGTTTTGTGAAACCCAGGTTAATTAAGAGTACTGCACTGTAATTCAGGCTGGTCAATAGATTTTAGAGTTTGCTTCCTGAGACAGAACTAATAACCAAAACCATCTTAGTTTGCATTGAGGTAGTTTGCATAAAAAGTGCTTTGTAGATCAGTGTAAATATGTATTAGTATAAAGTCTCTTCTGGTCTTACTCATCTCATTCACATGTATAGGGAACGTTTTCAGAAGAATAATGCAAGCAAATAGTATGAAAGAACATTATTTTCCAGACACAATGAAATAATCGTCTGAGAAAATGTGTGTCTCCAGAATTCAAATAAATAAGGAAGTGACTATATGGGAGGTTTGTTATTAATAAACAAATGTAGAGACAGCAAAAAATTCAGGCGCTACCTTTGTTATGAGAAATGCTGAAAAAATATGTCTCTGAAAAGATAGAGGCACTTCTGGGAAATTATTTGAAAAACTGCATTCTTAGAACTTGGTAAACTTCTCATGCATGTCTGTATGCTTGACACAGCTCTATAGTTCAGTAGYGATATTTAGAAAAATAAAAGATTCTAAAGAAAAACACAGGAAAAATAACCTTCTGTTTGAAACACCATCATACTCTCAAGATTTGTGTCTTTTATCAAAGGAGGATTGTTGCTCCATTCAAAAAAAAAAAAAAAAAGCCCTGATAATCTCCTGATATTATTTTCAATTTTAAACTTTTCTGAAATCAAATGCCGTGATGCCCTAGCAAGGTTTTATAGAGAAAATTACCAAAAATCTGACACCAGACTCCTTGGCCTTTCTTGTGAGCTAAGACAAGATATCCTAATTGATACTAAGAACCTTGGGCAGTAATTTAAAGTAAAAATATTGATTGCATATCCGAGACAGATAATGATAAAATAATAATGGATGAGATGGGCTAAAAAAGGCTATAAAAATTCCCCGAGGAAAATAATTCGTTTAGTGCTTGTGTTCCATGGTCTGAAGTATGAAAGGAAAAGAGAGAGAGAAAAGTATATGCGTGTATGTGTGTGTGAGAGTAATTGATTCTTCTCCTTGCAAGCTGTGACAGAACAGATCAGGCCGAGGAGTCTGCGAGCAGCGTTCTGGCTATCATGCCCTGCCATGTACAGTAGGATAGAAATTACAAGATTTAGTTGAAACTGTCTGAACATGAATCTAACAGGAAGAATATTACATGAGTAATTTGAGGAATATGAAGGAGACTGCAAGGCCAAACAAAGGTATGATTCAACTAGCAATCAAACACGAAATTGCGGCAAGTTTCAGAGAACCTGTTTGTTGATACTGTAGGCAGTGGTTCCTTAAAACAGGGAGTGCTGGAGAACAAACAACCGAAGAAGGAGTAACTACTAGGCTGAACCCAAAAAGGCTAGTGTTTTGCTCTTTTTTTTTTTTTTTTTTTGAGGATGTTGTAAGAACAATATTCCTGTATGAATCCCACTTTCCCCTCCTGCTGTGCTATCATTTGAAAGGGTTAACTGCGAGACAATAACGCCCGTAGTACAATGGAGCTTCTGGAAAGCGTTCAGAAGCAAAGGGGAAGTCTGTGCCCGGGCCCTGGGGGCACCAACAACCTTCCCTGTCCCTGCCCACCCTGGGTCTCCCCCCCAGCCCAGCCACTGCCCTGCCCAGCCGTGGGACCCCCTGGCACCCACCCCAACCCATGGGTGCCCACCCGGCCTCAGCCCAGCCCCGTCCCCGCGGCGGTGCCCGATGCCCCCCCTCCCCAGGACTGCAGCTGCCCTAGCTGCTCCTGGGGCCTGCTCCCTCGTGGGGAGCCGGACGGGCCCGGGCTGCCAGGCCTGGCCCTGTCCCACCAGGACCCCTTGCGGCACCCCAACAGCCTGAAGTGCTGCGGGGGGCTGGACTGATGAGCTGGCTTGGGGTAGCAGCAGCACAAAGGTAATGGTTGTCAGTCGTTATCAGGAATCAAAACCCACGTGTGGAAGGTCTTACTTTGGGGTTCAGGTAAAGCTCCTTCATACGGGCACCTGTGTTCTGCATTTGTTAGGTATTACTCAGCTCTAGTTTGGTGTGGGTACCGCATAGGTCTGCCTGTCTGTACCGCTGTTAGCTAGCGGCTCCTGTAGTGCAAACTTGGTCTAGTCGTACAGTATGAATGCTTCTAATGTAGCTAGATACTCACTTTGTTTCTTGCTTCAACTTTTTATAACCTATCTTACTGTTTAAAATTGTGTTAGGTTAATTGTTACCAAATTTCTTTTTTAAGCAAAAAAAGCATAAGATTCTTCAGCCTTCTTTGTCATGCATTAGTTATTTTAATTCATTATGAATCTCTTTTGTGTCCTTCAACTATTACTTCTAATATCTTTAAAGTGCTCTGTCCTTCTGCCTTTTTGTCTTTTAGTTATAGATCTTTTTTACCCTAACCTCTCTGATTTTAAGCCTGATTTTTATATATTTTTATATGTATATATAATCAGATCTAGAAGTGATTCTCAGTTTCCACTTTCTATTCAACAACTTTTGTTATTTTTCTAGTCATTAAGAAATTCAGGAAGTAGTAATATTCACCTTGTTCTGGCTGTTGTTCCTCCTTCTCAGAATACTTTGTCACCCGTATATTGGTGAGCACCAATAGAGCTCTTTCCAAGTAACCCTACAAAGAAACACCTGCAGCTTTTTGAAATCCATTGTGTATTTCGCTGATTATGGTTCATTATTTGTTTTTGTTAGAATTGCCTTCTATATTCATGTGTGTAACCAATTTTCAGCATATCAGTAAGAATTAAATTTAAAATCGATTCATTTCTAAGTTACTTCCTCCATCAAATGAACTTGCTAAATTCTAAGCATTAGCAAGACCATTTGTATATTTGATTATTGCAGTGCCAGCAGACAAGTTGGTAGATGTAATTCCTTGCTGCAACCAGTTCCTTTAGATGCTTTGCTAATTGTTTAAAAAACAAGTTATCCACTACTTTTGGTTAGTAAAAGGTATTCTCTACTCCTGAAGTATCTATTTTGATCTTGTGCTATACTATCTTCTTTCTCCAACATCAGAACAGCTAAATATTGTGTCGTCAACTTGTGGCACTATTCTAACTTTGCTGCTTCTTTCCCCCTTCTGCCCCCCTATTTTTACCTTTACCCAGAATTTTTATGTGGCTTTGCTTCTGGCATTTCTTGGACTATAGAGGCAGTTTTATGATTTTTTTTGACACAATGTCCTTGTCTGCTAGGTTTCCATGAGATTGTTAGTCATAGTTTTATTTATGTATAAAGTTTTTTTCCCCTCCCCCACTCCTCTTATGAATATATGGGCTTTCAAGATCTTAAGATTGCCCTTTTGGTTTTAATTTGGTCTGTCCTAGCATTTTCATATTAGGTATGTCTCTGCCTTCTTTTAAACCTAAATTAAAGTCATTGTCAAAAGCTGGGCTTGTGTCATAAAAGGATTTTCTCTTTTGTCAGATGGATGTTATCTTCATTAGTGATTTTTCATGAGACAGCATTGTCTACTCAGTGAAGACAAAGGTCTTGTCTCAATGCCAAGAGCCATAAATTCTGAAAGTGAATTAATCTGTTGTGAGCTCAGCCTTTACGATGGTCTCCATTGCCTCTTCTGTGAGCACTTTATCATCACTTTTGAATGGCTGAAGGTCATACCTGTCAGCATTGTTACTGCTCCCATGGGTGCGAGGCAAGGGGCAGTCCTTCTTGAAGTATCATAACATTGGACTACAGACAGACATTTTCCAGGATTTATGAAAACTGGGAGAACTTACTATGGATGTTTCTCTCTAATTATAGATGTCGTAAAATGGGACTAGCTCTGTCAGATTTCTGCAGTTTTGGCAAACTGTTTGGTATTTTAATCATCCTTCCTTGAAAAACAGTTACGATATGTATTGTTTTTAAAAGCATAGTCTGCATTTAAAGATGCAAGATTCTGAGAGAGCATGTCAGATATGATGATATGCTTAGATGTTGATGCATTTTTAGCTGTCTGTGTCTTATCAACTTTTTATTGTTTGAAATCTCTCTTTTTTCCTCTCCCCAAAATAAGGTCCCAAAGGAAAAAATAATTAAAAACAAAGGTAATTTAAGGACAAATTGCTTAATAACTGATACTTCCAGGAGCTGCTCTTGGTCAGTTTTTCATACCATTGTTGCAAAGCAATACCGAGAGTAAAAAATATAATCTTTCTGCAGGGTGGGATATCTTTGCTAGAGTGGTTTGTGTGAACTGAAAGACTAATTTGTTATATTTGCAATGAAACAAAAGTTCGGGGCCTGTGGTAGAGTGTGTCCACTGAAGTACAGTGTTGTGCTTTTTTCGTAGCAGCTTGTCTGCAATATAGAGAGAAAGAATCATTTCTTACTGCATTCGGTCTGGAATTTTTCATGCTATCTTTCTGTATTTAACCTACCCAAAATGCTTCTGTTTGAGCTTTTGATTTTGAGGGGGGTGCTTTGTATTTCTTGTTGGTCAAAACGAAAAATTTCGCTATATGCTCATTTTCTTTAAAAATATTAAATTTTTAATAAAATTGTTTTCTTTTTGGCAGCCATGTACTGTTGCAGGATATTGCATAACCTTTAGCTGAAGACCCATAACTGAAAGCAGCTTGATTGGAATTTCCTATTGCAGAAACAACAACAGATATGAGCCTCTGTCATTAGTTTAAACAACCTTATAGTGAAGCTGAATTAGAAATTTGAACAGCTAAGCCTGTGCCATGTCTTAATTTGTGTCTTAAAGTTTACGCTACGACCACCTGCATTGGTAGGTGATCCTTGTCCCACACGAATTAGTGGGAGCTTTACAGTGAATTCCACAGTGTCAGAATTTCACTGTTTGAATAAATCATCATCATCTATAATGCAAATTTGAACCAGTCACAATCATTGTTAAATTTTATTGAAATCAGTGATAGTTAAAGGTGATAAACATCTAAAGGGAATTAACATTTTTGATCAAGCATAAATGTTGGGGGGAAAAAATCATGGAAGTCAGAAAAACCTGAGTTCTTTAGTATAATTATTTCTTGTTGATCTAAAATGTATATGAAAAATTTCCATTTTTGCAATACTTATTTTATGAAAGTTGGTTTCTTTGAGGTGCTTGCACTGTAGATTAATGCTTTTTTTTCTTTTAAAAAGAGAACATTATTAGCTGAAGTTGTTCTCAGTTTCAAAGAACTGTCCAGTTTCTGTTCTTCCATTCTAGGTAAATATTAGGCTAGAGGAGACTAATAGAACTTCAGAATAGCCAATCTGCCTTTTTAATAGAAAATACCTTAAAACAACTTACTGGATGGCTATGTTGTACTGTAGGTAGTAAAAACTTCAGAGAGGATTTTATTAAAAATTGAAATACTTGACTTCCTAGAATGGTTTAACAAGTATGCCAGCTTTTCTTTGCAAATGTCAAACTTGCATAATTGAATTTTGCAAGCTTCATAATAGTGTTTATGGTGTGACATATTGTATACACAGTCTGTTTCTATAAACATTAAACAGATTTGTCAACAACTGATGGCAGTAGAATTATAATTAGATCTATTTATGAAATTCATTATACAGATAAAGAAAATTGGATGTTTTCCTCTATGTTAATTGACATGTAGAACAACTGTGCATGCTGCCTCACTGCATTCTACTGCTTTAAAAAACAAATTACAGTATGGAAATAGGACTGTAGCTATGTTTCTTGTATTAATTATAGGTCTGGAGGCTGTATTTAAAAGTTGAGTGTGTATGATACTTTGATTTATTCCAAAATTAGTTGAGTTGTTCTGCTTAGGAATAATGGATGGCAAAGGAATTTAATCTTCAAGGCAGAGAGGAAAATGGCATAATTTAGCCATTATTGAGGCTTCTGAAAGAGATATAGTATTGATAGTCTGTAGTAATGTGGTTGTGATGATTTTCAGTGTAAATATTCAGCTTAGCTTAATTGTTCAAAGCTGTTCGTTATGGTTCGTAGGTCAGAAACCTGTATTGATGGTGTACCGTTCAATTTGGTGATGTGTGCTGATTTGTGGTAAACTGAGAGGGAATGCAGTTTAAATACCTGCACAGACAAGTTGTAGGTTTTAAGCCTTTAAACTGACTGTGACATTCAGAAGTAATTTCAGGTAGTATAATCAAGGGCATGCTGGCCAAATACTTTGAATAGAGGTGGCCAAATACATAATAAAAATAAAGAAACAATCCAGCATTTCTCTGCTGCTACATTGTCCTCCTTTCCCTCTTTCCAAAGAAGTGCTCCATCCTGTGCATCTCCCAAGGGTTTGGGCCAGGGCCAGGCCATATAAAACACATTTTCCCTGCCTTCTGCTCTGTATTCCAGCTGCCTCGTTCTCTCCTGTTTCATCCAGTCCCTATACTGTAACCACTACTTGAGCTCCTCCTCTCCAGATTCCCTTCAGCCATCTTCCATTACCTTCTCATGTTCACATGCGTCTTATTCTCCAAGATGCCTGCATAGTGTATATGTGCTAGTTTGCAGATGAAACATCATAGCCCTACATTTCTCGCAGTATACTGATGCCAGGCATGCCCGTGTTCAGTGGTTTGTAAATTCTGGTATGTTATTCTGGGAAAATTAGTCTCTGCATGAAACATGAATTTTAGTTTGTGTTTACAAAAGACAAAACTATCAATGTTATCCTTGGAAAAAATTTTAGGGAAAGCTGAATGGTTGTGTCACCAAAATAGCAGTTTTAGAGAAATTTTAACATGAACTACTTTACCTAGGGATATGTATGTTTTTTTGTTTTGGTTTGCTTTTTTTGTTTGCTTGTTTGTTTTTTGTTGTTGTTTAAGAGCTTAGATACCTAGATGAAAAATACTTCTCCAGTGACAGCTCTGCAGATATATGCGTTTTCTGCTTGTTGTACAAGGTAAATGTGTTCATATAGTTGAACTCTAATACAAGAAATATGTTCTACATATGAAATTAGTAATTAGAATGTTTTCAGTTAAGTGAAAGACAAAATACTCTTTTAAAATAATTTTTTTACTGTGTGTTAAGAACATAACTGACAGTGGCCAGTAGCAAATGAGAACGGACAAGCAGATAGACAGTCATCTCAACTTCATATATATTTGTTACTTAGGGAATTCCTGAATCAGAGGTGCTGTCTTTGTTCTTAATAGCCCTTCAAAGATTTTTCTTGTGTGCATTTGTCCATTCACTGTTAAGCTACAGAAATTTTTCGTGTTAAAAATAACCATGGACAAAGGATTTACAGTTTAGCTGCATGCTATGTGAAGCAGCATGTCCTTTTATTTGTTTTGAACAGAGTATCTACTATTGTCATATGATGCCTTCCAGCTGTTATATTGAAAGAGGTCTGGCACATCTGTTCACTGGCCATTTTCYCTCGTGTGTTGCTGCTCAGTCTTCTCTCTTCCAGCTTCAAGAGTCCTCATCTTAGTCAGTCCTTGTGCAGACTGCATTTCCTACCTTTCTGCTGCTTGATGCCCTTTCTCTAAACCTTTTTTATTTTGAGTATGTCCCTCTTGAGGTGAAAGAATTGCATACCATGCTATGTGTGTTTACTCAGTGGCATAATAATGCTGTCTGGACAGCATTAATTAACAATTAATTAATTAACATTAACATTAATTAACAGTTAATTTCCTATTAACACATGGATAGCTGCTGAGCACTGAGCTAACATTTCTATCAAACTGTCTGTGCTAACCCCAAGATCTCATTCCTGAGTCCATTTAGAAAGCTCAAAACTGGTTATTAACCTTGGATAGTTCTTCCCTGTATGCATCTCTTTACAAATATTCATACTTACTTTTGTTTACTGTTTCATGATTTAATCACTATGTTTCATAGTCCTTTTCCAGTTCTTTGCCCTGGGCTCTCATTTTCACTTTCTTCAGTCAGCACCTTCATCAGCATCTTTATCACCTCGTTTTTTCTCCTGCCTCTTCTAAATCACTTATGAATATGTTAAGAAACACAGGCCCCAACTGATATTTCTGAGTCATTCCATTAAGTGTCTACCTTCTCCTGTAAAAATCGACCATAATATTGGCTATAACATTCTCAAGTTCCTTTAAAATTCTAAGGCTAAATACCATCCTGTTCTGGTGATTTCTTCTTGCTTCATTGTTCCGTAAACTCTTCTTCCAACATTTCTGAGGAGAAAGATCCTTTGCCTCCTTCATTTTGGCGTGAGAAAGAGACATTTCAGCATGGAAATCTCCCAAGGTCTTTCACAGCAAACACACATGCAAAAAAAATTCATTTAGTTTTTTTTTCTTATCACCTCCTCTTATACAGTGTCATTGTCAACATGTCATTTATATTCTCTAAGAAGCTTCCTGACTCCAGTGTATTTTTGAAAGAGGATTTATTATCAATTTTGTCCCTATTTTGCAAGTTGTTCCCTCAACTCTTTTTTGACCTGCCTTAGCATGTTTTTATGTTTTCATTTATCAGAGTTCACAATTCTTTGTGTATTTCTCATTTGACACAATTTCAGCTTTTTAAGGTATGCTTTCAAGGCTCTATGCTGCTATTTAGCTATGCATGCTTCCTTTTTCTTTTTCTCAATTCTTTTGTGATATGTGGTAGACAGATGCATTAAAATGTGATTTTATTACTTGAAGTTAAATGATTTTAAGAAATGTATCTGTCTGAATGAGATAGGTTTAGTTACCATATGTCTGCCTGTGCAGATGATTGTGTATCTGCATTTTATTACTGCAGATACAGGATTCATTTAAAATGCCTTTAGTTCCTGGAAAAGCTTATCAGGATATATAATCTTCTAATATATAAAAGATGAATTGGAGAGGGTTGTAGAATCTATTCTTCATGTCCATGTCAGATAGGTGAAAGAAGTAAAGGTTTAAATTAAAGCAGGAAAGATTTAGGTTGGAGAGTGAGAAAAATGTTTTCAGGAAGGATAACAGTGCTAGACCTGAATTGCACTGGTAAGTTGCAAAGCAACCATCACTGGAGGTCTTAGGAAGATCTTAAAAATGTATGCCCCGTACTCGTGCAGTTAATTCTTCGGGCAAAGAATTAAATAGGTGACCTCTTGAAGTAACTTTTAGCTTTCTGGTTCAGCACTGAAGTGGTCTTGTCACTGTGGACACAAGGATTTCTAGACTCTAATTGTGTAGCAGTTTGACTGTAATGCTGACCCCCGATCAAGATACTGACAGTGATGAGGAAATGTTAGAGAAGCTGCAAGTTTTGGGTAGGAGTAGCAGTGGCAGAGCACAGCCACCCATGCATAGACTGAATCAATGCTTCATCAGGATGATATGTAGCAGTAGAATTTTTGCTTGCAATACATGATGGTTTCCCAGAACAATTAGTCTTAAAACACACAAGAGAAGTGATGTGCCCTCAAGACGATGAAGAGGTATTTGTGGGACAGCYGGTAGCCAGTAGTGACTACTGTACAATTAGTTTCAACATTGTAATGGGAGCGGGCAAACCAAATCCATCATACAGAAACTCAGTTTAAAGGGAACTATGTAAGCTTGAAGCACATAGGTTTGTTTTTTTTTTTTCTTTGTTTGTTTTTTTAAGGGGGGAGTGTAGAGGGGAGCAGAAAATTGAAACAAATGCCCAAATGAAAAACAYAAAAGGATTAATTCATAAAGCAAGCAGCCTGAGGGTTTTTCAGAAATACTGTATTAGAAGGCCAGGTAAGACCTGCGCCAAAATGAAAACAAAGTGTTCAAAAAGGCATGGCATAGCTCTGTAGATGAAATAAGGAGGCCAGCATAGACCAGCATATGCTGGCATTTAAGAAAATAAAGGAAAACAGGAAAATCCATAAACACAGAATCACGGAACTGCTGAGGTTGGCAGGGACCTCTGGAGTTCATCTAGTCCAACCTACCTGCTCAAGCAGGGTCACCGAGAGCAGGTTGCTCAGGACCGTGTCCACTTGGGTTTTGAATATCTCCAAGGTTGGAGACTCCACAACCTCTCTGGGCAACCTGTGCCAGTGTTTGACCACCCTCACAGTGAAGAAGGGTTTTCTTATGTTCAGATGGAATTTCCTGTGTTTCCGTTTGTGCCCGTTGCCTCTTGTCCTGTCACTGGGCACCACTGAAAAGAGTCTGGCCCCATCCTCTTTACACACTCCCTTCAGATATTTATAACCATTGATAAGATCCCCCAAGCCTTCTCTACTTCAGGCTAAATAGTTCCAAATAGTACAGAAAACATGGTAGGTAAACAGGCAATTAAGAGAGCCAAAGAATTTGAGGAGTGTGTTACAAAGGATGCTTGAACTGATAGTAGAATTTTTTAAACATGTCAAATGTAGGAAACCAGCAAGGAAACTAGTAGATTTTGTTGAGAAGGGTTTAAGGGGGTACTTGGGGATGGTTAAGCCAAGGCAGTACAGCTCAGTGAATTCTTTGCATGAGCCTTTGCTGCTGAAGATGTTGGGGAGGTTGCCACACCTGAGGCATTCTTTGTAGCAGGAAACCCGAAGGAACTAGCTCAGTTTGAGGAAAATATATGCGGATATACCTATATGATGTGTATATATATGCTATGGTGTATACTATTGGACCACATACATATTAGATGTTTATAAGTCACCTGACTTATAAATCTGTTTATAAGTCAGGTGGCCTTCATCTAGGACTTCTGAAGGAGCTCAAATACCAAATTGCTGAACTGCTGGCTAAGGCGTACAACCGCCACCATGCCAGGGGCCTGCTGGATTGCCAAGGGGCTAGAAGTGATCCTGGGAGCTACCAGCAGGTGATTTTAACTTCCATCCTTAATAAGATTGTAAGGTCTACAATAAGTAAGAGTACTGAGGGCATGAGTAAGCATGGTCTGTTAGGAAAGAGTCAGCATGGCTTTTGTAACGCCATTTACTATTGTGATGGAGCTCTAAGATGTCAATAAGCATGTGGATAAAAAGGTACCAGTGAACAAAGTATATTTTGTTTTCAAAGAGCCTTTCATAAGACTCTTTACCAAAGGCTGTTAAAACAAAAAAGTTGCCTTGGATGGGAGGAAAGGCCCTTATACCTAGAAAGATGTTTAAAAGTTAGGAAGCAAAGGATAAGGCTTAATAGTCATTTTTCGTAATGAAACAAACTCAGTAACCCAAGGAATTAGTGCTGGGTCTGGCTTTTATTCAACATTTTCATCAGTGGCCTAGTGAGGGAATTGATGACCTGATGAATGCAGAACTATTATTTACCAAATTTTGCAATACTAGAACTAGGTGGCACTAGCTGAAACAAGCAGGAGACTGTTTTCATACAGATAAAAGGAAAGTGCTGTACACAGCGGGCAGTGAACTACTGGAACTTGCTGCCAGAGCAAGTTGTGGGGGCAGACACGTATCAACAAGATCAAAAATGGGCTAGACATATTCATTGAAAACTGGTTCAGGGAATAAACAGGGATATATCCTCTAGCAACCCTTATCCAGTGACAACGGATGATGGGAAAATACACAGGAAATGCGCCACAAATAGCATTTTGCCCACTTTCCCTAAAAGCAACTCCTGCAATCACTGTTGGAGGCAGAGTGCTGGTCTAGATATATCATGGTTCTGACCTGGTAGGACATTTATTTTCTTCATTAAAAAATTGTTTATTTGCTTTGAGGCAAATAAAAGATTAGCATTGGTGATAGTTAAGTGTTTGAGGGTTTGGAGGTTTGTTTTTTGTTGTTGTTTTTTGTTGTTTTTTTTTTTACTCTTCATAGTTCTATTACTTTTATACCTATGGATGATGGTTTTCATATGCATTTCAATAAAAGAATTCTCACATTTCTGCTCAGAGAAAATACAGCAGTTTTTTCTTACTTAGTCTTGAATAACAACACCAGGATATTTGGTCTTACAAATGAGCTCAGAATTGTCAAATTTTACCTTTTTTAGAGAAATAACTTGAAAAGACCACTGAGGAAAAGGTGAAAACTTATTATAAATCTACTAGACTTATGTAATCTACAAATATTGATGTCTGTATACTGTTAAATCACCACATGTATTTTTCTTTTCTTCCTTTCTCTCAGGAAAGGAGACTGAAAAAGCCAAAGATCGGTGTGATAAAGCCACTATGAAGCTTCATATGTTGCATAATCAATATGTGTTGGCACTGAAAGGAGCACAGTTGCATCAGCACCAATATTATGACACTACACTTCCTCTGTTACTTGATTCCCTACAGAAGATGCAAGAAGAAATGATTAAAGCCCTGTACGTGGTATTTTCTCATATTTTTCTAATTTGTACAATTTTATGTATATCCCAGATAATTTACTATTGTTAGAAAAAAATAAACTGTGATTAATTGCTTGTATATAAAGGGGTAATGAAAAAAGCTGTTTTCATCTTTCCATTGACAACAATTGTGCGTAGAAAAGTCTATTCAGGTGAACACAGACAGTAGTATTAAGGGGTTATGATATCATTGTAGTGAGAGGCTGTCTTTTCATGAAACTTTTAAAATCTTAGAGATTGTCTGCAGTGTTTATAGTTGAGCTTATGCTTTATCCTTTTCTTCGGCTGGGATACTATGGCAAGTTTGTTGTCTATCCAGTAGTCTTAATTTTTTGAAATTCCAGCAGTAGAAAATTTGTTTTTAACTGGCAAACAGTCTTGAAAACTRTCTGGGAGGAGAGTCAGACAGATGCATGGTTACTCACATGTGTGATCATATAAATCTAATTTCATTGTAAGGCATCTAGTCTTAAAAATACAATTACCTTTTCCTGAAAGATCATTCTCCGCATCGTTGGTGATGATGTGCAAACAGATGATCTCAGAGAACTATAAAGGAGGACTTTATGCTCTCTCTTCTGATTCGTAACCACCATGCTGCCTCCTTTTCTTTCTTGAAGAGAGAGAGATGATTTAGGAGACCGTTCTGTAGGTCTTTCTCTAGGGCATTCTGAGGACTGCGAGTTGAAAATATTGCTTGTAAGTCACTTATTCTTAAAGAAAAGTGGTTAACCTCTTTGTGCAAGTATTGTTCATATAGAGGTGAGGCACTCATCTTTTCTGTAACTCATTTTCTGAAATCTACATCCATCTTGACTTCAGCACACAGGAAGTGAGGGAGAGCTGGAGGTTTCATGCTCTATCTGCTTAGGTGATGCTTAGGTGACAACATTAACCATTAAGTAATATGAAGTATCATATTACTTCCTTTGATTTTGGTAAAGGTATCTAAATGAAATAGACTCTCTGCACAATCTTTTTATCTTAACTTCATGTGTAAAATCACAGCAAGAGACTTCAGTTAAATTTTTGTGCTGTATTAGAATTGTGAGTTCTGATAATTCACTGAAGAATTTATCACTGAACAAGAACCTATTGAACCCACTTATCTTTGTCATCTCTGAAGTAAAAACCTGCAAAAATATTTTTGTCATTATATACATTGTTAGAGGGATCTGAATTTATTGGATAATTACTGCTGTCTGATATCTTTGGGCTTAATTCCACAAAAAGAGTTGGTGACTTCACATATATAGGTGGTGTGGCCATCCGTGGGAAATACGTACATCCTTAATAATTTTAATTTTGCAGATTAAATAGGTCAATAAACTTGAAGTGTAGATTAAAATTACTAATATCAATTTTGGTTTGGTGGTAGTTGGCAGAGAAACTCTTGCTCTTAGATCTGGCATTGCTGTAGTTGACATTGGCTTCTCTCCTTTCTCACACTGTTTGAACTGTTTTTTTGAAACTTTTTCAAACTTGTTTTTCACAGTCAAGTCAAGATTTAATGACTTTTCTTGTTTGTTTTCTCCTCAGAAAAAGTATTGAAGAAATCCAAGCAAATAATGCTTTGTATGTGCAATGAACATAACTTGAGATCTTATCCAGGAAAAATCTATTAGTACTTTTTTCTGTGTACCTTCCTCTGAGTCAGTCATAATTCATCAGTATTTAGAAAAAGCTCACTATGCTTCAGAACTTAGCAAGTCAGCAAATCTGTCACAAAGAAAAATGAAATAGGAAATGATTATGAGGGGTCATTTATGGAAAGCTAAAAGTTAAAGAGAATAGGCTGGTATTCTGGGGAAGTATCACTGGATGCCAATAAAAGTAATAGTAGAATATCACTTATTTTTGTTTTACTATTCCCTAATCACTTACTTCTGCCCACTGTTGGGGGCAGGTCATAAGGCTAGTTGGCTCTTATTTTCTCACATGAACTTCTTGCTTGATTTTGTTGCTTCTTGTAAATATATGCAAACTTGTAACTTACACGTATTCTTGTCTTAATGACTAAATCATAAAAATTAAGATGTGAAAGAGCATAGTTAAAACAATAGAGAAAACCAGATCTTAATGGAAATGCACACTAAGTATTCTCTGACTCATTTTACCGTATGTCAGAGTATATTTATTTTATCAGTCAAGGGAACATGAAAGACTTTAGTGTAAGTGATGACTAGCGAGATAAGTCTTCTGATTGTGGAAAAAAGGGTGTCATCAGTGAGCTATATACATTCCTTTTCCCTAAGTTTTAATTCAGCTATGCTACTTGTAGATGCTCTGAAATTAGTAGCAGGAACATGACTGTAAGAGATTTCTCCACTCATAGCCAGTCTGTAAAGAAGAGGCCACAATTGATCTGTTATTTCTTCAAATAATATATGATCTTATTTTTTACATTTTTTTTAGCCAGTTGAAACGTGAGTTTGTAGAAACAGCAGGTTGAAAGCTTGAAGCATCTTCAGTGCCATCTTTGCCTTCAGTGTCATGTCATATACTATAGATATTTTTTTCCTCCCTAGAAAAGGGATCTTGGATGAATATAGCCAGATCACTAGTCTCGTAACAGAAGAGATTGTGAATGTCCATAAAGAGATCCAGACCTCTGTTGAACAGATAGACCCTAACTCTGAGTATAATGACTTCATAGAAACTCACAGGTATACATTTTCATTTTGATGTGCATGTTCATATTTTCTCTCAAGAAATACTTGTGTTAAAATGTAACACTGCTGAAGTGGTCAAAGCTGAATTTGTTTCTGTTTGGTTCCTTTTAAATTGTTATTTGTAAAGCTTTATCCTAATTTGAAAAGCTGTTCCGCCTGCATGTACAGAAAGTTGGCTGAATGTCAAGTTTTTAACCTGACCATCTCTTTGGCTGTCTCTTGAAAAACAAAATTCCAGTTATGCTACTGCATGAAGAGCCATAGCTTTGGTACTGGCAACATACTATACATGACAACCCAGATTCAGTGTGAGCTAATTTACTGTGGTTTTGGATGCATTTTGCATCCTGGGCTCAGCTAAATTTCTCTGCTATATTTCTCTCCTTGCCCAAATTCTAGATAGTTTATAGTGAACTCTAGGTGTCCCTGTATTAACTACTGTTATTGCAGAGTAAGCAGTTCCTGAAGCAGAAGAACAGAATATGCAGGTAATGCAAGAAAGTTTTTTATTTTAAAAATAAACTGTATTTACTGTTTTTTGAACTAATATTGCATATTGGTATATAAGTGAGTAGCCTAAGACTTCTTGCATTATCCATTGCTGTTAATGTGCAAATTGATAATCGCCACAAGCAGATATACAGGTGGCTCAGCAAAGAGTGGACCCATGCGAATAGATTCCCTATTCTAGATAATAGATGTTAATTTTGCAAATGTAACTTTTATTTACTAAATTAGGTCATCGGAAGTTGTTGAACAAGAAATAGAGTTTGATACGTCTTTACTAGAAGAAAATGAAAACCTTCAAGCTAATGAGATCATGTGGAATAATCTAACAGCAGAAAGTTTACAAGTCACGTAAGTCTTTCTTCACAAATCTTTTATCCTTTGGAAATGCTATCATACATTATGACATACATTATGAGGCTCGCTCAGCTCATCCCATACCTGAGTCCTTAGTTAATCTGTTGCAAAGGTCCAGTTTCTGAAATAATGTTTTCAGGCTGTAGACTGAAAACACTGTTTTTTCTATTGTTCCTTTGAACAAAATACTTCCTCCCGCCCCARCACCCAGTTTGCCTGAACTTTCGATCTAGTCTCCGCTCCTCCCCAGTTAATTCTTACAGTGCCCCAAATCCGTCATGAATCCTCCTTGGGAACTTATTCATCTTCTCAAAAGYGTTTCCACACTCACTACTCCAGGAAAAAATACTCAAAGCTATTGATGAAGCCACTGAGTACAGTGATGCAGTTAGTGATTTAAATCTCCAATCAGGAAATGTTCATAAATACATTTGTTTTACTTGTTTTGCTTTTGTTTTCTAAGAAAATTCTTGTTCATTGTTATGTCCTTTAAAGTGTATTAATTTACTAACACAAATGTGGCTTTTATATTACATTTCATGGCACTTTTGGCTATTCAAGGTGATAAACTCCCTCTCTACATACTTTGTTAATCTGTTCTGCAGTTTTCTTTTTATTAATTTCCCCAACCACACCTTTATTCAGTTGTTATTGGGGAACAAATCTCCTGCTGAGGTTTAGTATCTTTATATTATAATATTCTTGTTATCTTGTCTCACCTTTTGCCATGAAATGGTCAATACAGTCACTGGTGAGACTGCAACTATTAATTGTACATTTAATTTTTTTAATATTGATTATAAAATGGTAAATTCAGGATTTCATTAGTAAATGATCTTTTCATGTCTATAATGTATTTTAATCTATGTTTGACTTGTTTAACCCTTTTTCCTTTGAAAGCATAACTAATCCAAATAAAAAATCAGTGTATTTTTTTGAATTTTTATTTGTCGTCTTGATCAAACTATGACCTTTGTTTCATTCAGGTTTTTTCGTAAAAACAAAATCATAGTATGGAGCATAATAGAAATGTGGCATTTGAAGTGCAAACCTGTTAAAGTATTTATTCTGTAAATTATTCTAATCCTTATGTTTCCTCAACACTATTGAGATTCTCTGGATTTTGTTCATTCCTTTTCATTAGCTGTCCTCTCCCCCTCCCCTTTAAACATGCTTCTGTTTATAATATATTCTGTATTATTGCTAAATTGAGCTTAGTTCCTGCATCAGCTATGTGTAAGTTGTACATCTAGATGTACTTCAGCACAGTTACAGGAAAAAAATATACTTAATCTCCCTTTTAAAATGCCTTACAGTTCTTTTTTTATATAAATTCTACCTTTCATAGCTCAAAAATATAACTTCTTGTTTGGCTTATTTTCCATGTCCTAGTATTTAGAAATAAGCCATTAACATGTCTAGGCAAAACAGCTGAACTGCTGCTTTTTTTAGTAAAAGATTTTGATGAAATGAGTGCTTGTGTTTGTAAATATTTATCTACATATCTGCACAAATACACGTATTTTTAATACAACTTTCAGTGTATCCTGTTATAAAGCTTATATTCATGCAACTTAAATTTTCATACATTTGAGAGAGATTTTCTATGGTGTGATTTTATTTTTGGAATAGGAATCAAATAGCTCTTTTAAGTGTTGTTGACTCTAAGATGTCCACTTGCTGGTATAGATTATATTAAGACCTCTGAGCAAAGAAGTTTGGCTGTATTAGGTCAGACCAAAGGCTGACCTAGCCAACTTTTTTCTCTCTGACATTAGCTCATGGGGAAAGTCAAGGGAAGAGAACAAGAGCAGAATGTGTATGCAATGCTATTTCCTGAGAATATGTTCTCAGCTCCCATAATTTGCAGCTCAAATTTTTGAGCTGGAAGTAATATTTGCTTCTAATAGCTTTAGATATATTTTTCTTGTGTGAGTTTGTCCAGTCATTTTCAATATGTGTAAGTATCTATCATCCACCATATGGTAGGTCAAGGAATTCCAAAGATTAACTTCACCTTACATGGACCTATTACTTCTTAGGTTTGTTTTATGACTCGAAGCTCATTTTGGACAAGAATAGGAACAATGTACTCCTTTCCACCCAACACATGATGCTGTAAACTTCTTCCATACTCTTACCTGGTCATAATTTTTTCCATGCGAAACAGTCTATAACTTTAGTTCTTCCTTTCACAAATTATCAAGCTTGTCATCTTTCTTTGAGTGTTTTCAAGGTTACTATGTTGTTTTTGAGATCAGTGACTAGAATTGCATAGATAATCCAGATGCATGGATTAGAGAGAGGCATAATAAGGTTTCCTGTATTCTATATTGTTCTGCTCCGTTTTTAACAAACCCTAGAGAGTCATTCTGTTTGATTTTTCTGACGACTGCTGAGTATTGAGGCAGTGTTTTCTTGGAATCGTCTACTGTAACCTCAAGATCTCATTTCTGAGTGGTAGCTACCAGCTTAGAGCCATTCACTGTATAAAGTTTTGGATTATTTTTTCCCTCTGTGTATTTGTTTATTTTAATACACATAGAAATTTATCTTCTACATGATGGTCCAGTTACTGGGTATCATAAGGTCCAGAAAAATCCTTCTTCATTCTTTACGTTCAGCCTGTTCTTTTACTACCTCAAATAACATTGTACCRTCAGCATTCTTTGTCACCTTGATTATTGTCCTTTTATCTGGATTATTATGAACCTATTAAGCAGTGCAGATTTTTTTCAGAGCTCCACTAGTGATTTTCTGGTTCTGTGAAAACTGATTATTCTTATCCTTTTTCCATTTTTAATTTTTTTTCAATACAAGTGAGAACCCTTCCTCTTATGCTGGTTTAATTTTCTTTAACTGCTTTTGGTGATATGCCTTGTCAACTACTTTTTAGATAGCCTTTGCTAAATTAGTCTTGTTTTAAACCTGCTAGAAAAATAAAACAGATATTTGCATCAACTTTACAATGCATCAACTAGAAATTCTCAAGGTCAGTGTATTACACCCATTATTGATAGATGATGACTTTTTTTAAGGATCCTCTCTTTATGTGCTGAAACAATAGGAATTTGCCTGTTGATCTTTAGAGTTGAGATTATGTCCTTGGATCTTCAAAATACTACATAGTTTTGTTTCTGCAGAGGGAAAATTACATTCACTACCTAGCAAATACAATAGATCCAGTAAGTGTACCATGTTTATTTCCCAGACTTTGAATAGATTAGATATTAACCTAGAATCAATACTTTTTGGTAAATCAATCAATTTTTTTTTGTGTGTATATGAGGAAAAAGATAGCTTTACATGCAATACCGATCTAAAGTCTTAAAATATATTTTAAGGATAAATGATGAGCAAAACTGCCTCAGTTTTACATTTTCAGGTAAGTTTATATTTATGAATAAAGAAGATTTGACAGAGGTAGTTAAAAGTCAGTGCTTACTAGAGAACTTTTCTAAGTAATGAGAGATATGGTATCTCCTGATAAGTGTTGATGATGAGCACGGACTAGTATTGAGACATTCTGAAAAGCATAACAGGATAAAAGTTTATGCTTAGAAGATGCTTGGATTAAAAACCAGGAGGAAACAACTCTAAGGAGATAAGTGTTGGTCAGTGGGAATATGAATTAATATCCAGATTCATTTAAAAAAAAAGTCTTCTCAAATGCAAGTTTTGTACAGTGCAAACATTTATACTTACTAGTATTTGAGACAATGTAATGTTAATGACTAAAGAAATCTGAAAGAAGGTTTTCCAGGTTGCCAGAATAATACATCTGTTTTGAAGAGAACTGTTTTCTAGAGTTTTTTTCCTCTTTGTTTACATCCTCATTCCATTAGAACCTGAAAATTTGGGGTTGCGCGATTATTAAAGCTAACGAGGATTGCAGTGACTAAAGGGTTAGTGATTAAAAAAAAMCCCTCTTCTAAACTGACTTTATCCAGGAGGTGCATGTGCGGCCACAAGAAACTTCCTTTGACAAACTTTAACGAAGGTGTGATACAAGGCAAGTAAGAGAAGATAAGTTATTTTTGTGTGTGTGGCTGCTTTATTTTGTTTTGTTTTGTTTTTCCTCAGCTAAGCAGAAACTTCGTAAAATACCTCAGATGTTTTGGGGAGAACTACATCAACCTTCTATTTGAATCTGATGCTCTGACATAAAATCAGATATTTTTGATATGGCAAAATATTTTAATGTGTTGATTCTGTATGCGTACAATCATACACTCCAGTGATGAACAGTCTCAGTATTTTGGTCTTAACTTCTTGAGTATTGGTTTCTGATCTTTAGATGTAAAATCTGCTCCTCATAAGTTGATTGTTAAGCCAATACAGTGTGGGTCACATTGTTAATTAGAAAACTGATGAAAGAACAATATTTGCAGCTACAAAATTGGTAATTTATTTTTAGCAAGGTATAAAAATAAAAAAGTTCATGATTGATATTAAATTTGAGACTCAGTGTAAGAAAACTGTCGTTTCTGAAAAGTGCAGCACACAGGTTGTGATAACCTAAAAAAAATTTATTAAAAGGAAGCTGTCGTGATATTTCTTTAAAACATATAGCTGTTTTAAGCATTGTCCTTATGTCAAAATAAATGCACACAGATGCTTGTTCATGTGGGAAATTAACTTGCTTCATCCATTATATGGCTTTTTTACATTAATTTGTCCTCTAAGTTAAGATCTAGGATGGTCTGAAAAAAATATGTCTAATCAACAATGTACTAAATAGATCAGGAGGAGAAAGAAGTAATACCATGTTTAGGATCAAGTTATTCATTTTGGTATATGTGACACATGGAACACGGCTCATAGATATTTAAAGGCCATATAATTCACTCAGTTGACCTCCTCTGCCACTCCCCAGTCAAGAACAGTTTTGGGCAATAGATCTGTGCAGTAACAAGTACTGTACGTATTTTGCCTTTGTTCTGAAATTGTACCTGAAAATACAGGGCAAGCAGAGAAAGATAATTGAAGATGGAATGCCAAGATGGAAGTGATTTTTTTTTTTTTTTTTAATTATTCTCCTGGCTTAGCAATTGCTTGACGTCAGAGGGTATATTTTGATGAGTTATTTTAAAGTCGTCATTATGTGAACCTTTTATCTACTTTGCGTAGAGTTGATTCACTCATATATCACAAAATCTAATTTTACATTTGTTGACTTTCTTGGTATTGGAATGTTTGCCAATATAATTGCAAAGTGTCAATAATGGTTTTAGTGTGCAATAACAGTTTCCAAGTTAGTGCTGAATATTCCTGTACAAGTTTTACCTTTACTTTGGATTTACCATTACCAAAGATTGAGGGCTTTAAAAAAAAGTTGTTAATTGTAGAGAAGAATATACAGATCATTTATACAAGTTAAAGCAACGCTTCTTAGTATAAGAGATGAGTGTTGCTTTAATATCTAATGCAAGACCTATTGGTTCTGGTTTTATTATTTCCAGAGAGAATACATCACAACTATTGATTGTAAGTATTTATGTAATATGCACTTCAGTAGTGGGAAGGTTTGTGTTTTTCATACAGCTTCCGGTGAATTAGCAATATATTAGGACGATATTAATCCACATAACTCAACATGCATTCTGGAGGAAGTTTCCTTGATAGAAGAGCGCGCAGACAATAGATCATGTATGTATATGCAATCAAGTATGCAGGCAAAGGTTAATAACGTAATATAAAGCAATAGCTACAAAAAAGGCCATCAAGCGGCAAGTAACATAATTTAAAGACTAACTCTCTTTTCCATCTTTAGAAAAAGAATACAATGTTCCTAAACATGTATAGTTTGTGTATGCATACCATTGATTTCTGAAATGTATGTATCACAGGTTAAAAACGGTAATAGAAGAACTGATACAGACGCAGCAGACACTTTTGAGCAAAGAGGAACTTGTGCTGGAGCTAGAGAAGAAAATAGAAGAATCTTCTAAAACTTGTGAAAAGAAGTCAGAGTAAGTATAACAAATATCAAAATAAAATAATTTGAGAGGAAATTGTCTATAATGCAGTTCCTAAGACTTAAACATGAAATAACCTCCACTAACATTGTTTTGCTTTAGTGAGAATTATTATCAATACCAAAAAGAAGTTACCTTCCCATCTCTTACATAACCCTTCCCTGCTCCAGCTCCTAAATAATTAAAGCTTTTAATTGTCGTACTGTTGGGATGGCTTAAGAGCCAGACCTTTGATTAGCATTGTGACTTAAGCCTGGCAGAACAAAACACAGTGTCTCTTCAAATGGCTCTTCAGTTCCATGCAGAAAGGTGGAAATCTTGATAGAATATGGGTTAAAATATGGGTTCCAGTTCTGATAGAAGCTGAAAAGTAGGAAATGGTTCAGAGAAAAGTCATAAAAATATGTAGAAAACAAGAAAGAATTTCTTTTAGCCCCTTGTGTAGTTGAATTTGTTGAGGAGTATCTTGACTGCAATCCAGAAATACTTACACAGTGGAAGACCTTTCAGTCCAGAAGACAGAGAGAACAGGTATATCTTATCTGAAGCCAGACAAATTTATACTGGATGTGAGTTTAACAGTGAAGGTAATTACCATTATAACAACTACATGGATTTTGGTGAATTCCTCATCACTGAAAATAATAAACTAAAAGTGTATTTCTTCTCTATTTCTTCTTACTCAAATGTGAATTAGTTTAGAGAACCTTAGTGGTTATAAATTCAGTCAAACTGGATGAAAATAATAGTTCCTTCTGTATTTATTACAACATGATTTTTGCGGTACCTTGAAAAAGGAAGGGAATGACTTGGGTGAATGAATGAATAGGTGTTTGCTTTCATTATCTTGTAGCTTTGAGAATTTTCTAATACTTGTCTTGTGCATGTATGCTTTTGAAGTAATAACACTGTTGAAGACTTTTCACACTCTTTCTTTTAAAAACTTTATAAAATTTCCTTCATTAACTGGACAGATAAAGTGAAAATAAAGAAGTTCCAGCATTGAATACACTTTCTTTTGTGTAGCTTTCATGAAACAAACTATGTATTTGAAATCATGTGTGTTTCTAAGTTGTTTGTTGTTTTTCTCTGCAGTATTGTACTTTTGCTGAGCCAAAAACAAGCACTGGAAGAACTCAAGCAAACAGTTCAGCAATTAAGATGCTCTGAGGCAAAATTTGCAGCACAGAAAGAACTACTGGAACAAAAGGTTCAAGAGAATGATGGGAAAGAGCCACCACCTGTAGTGAATTATGAAGAAGATGCCAGATCAGTCACTTCTATGGTAAGCTTTGTTTTACTAGATCATGCAATCTTGCTATTGTACTTTACTCCTGGGGTCAGAGGCCTAACACGTTCACATGCATGATGACTGAAGTGAACACACCTCACTTCTGCATTGGTGGAAGCTTACTTAGTTGGATAAAACTGTTAATCAGTTGTTATTTTCAAGTTGCAGAAATTTGATCACTCTATGTTGGTAGACTTTGTTTGGCCTGCTGCATCCTTGATACTTAGACTCTCATTAGATGGTTTTATAATCAAAAGTATAAATACTTGAGTAGATTTAATAAGTATATAAACTGTGAGTACCTATTGGTAATTACGTTGGCTATGCTGAAGAAGTACATTCACAGTTGTAGATGGAAAAATAGCAGTAAAACCTGTTGGAATCACAGCACACATGTAACTGAGAAATGAATTTAACATAATGTAATCACTGTTTAACTAATATTTGCAAACACTGATTTCTGTGCAATTTATTTTTAAAACATTTACATGCTGTTGGCAATGAAAATGAACTTTTTGTATTACTTGATGGGACACTGTAATTTGAATAAGTGCTTTACTTTGCTAATACTGTGTATGACTTTCTTTTCCCAACTGCATGCTGCTATGTGTAAGGCAGAGATAGTAGGCCATATAAAAAAGACAAACAAATAATATGTGTTTACTAAAGGGATGGGTGGTAGTGTTTGCTTTTATGGATTAGGTTTGACATTCATGAGATGTTTGTGACTTGTTTTCTTTTGATATTTAGCATGCTGTTACTTTTGGTTCACTGGTATCTGTTTGTGGAACCAAGTTTGTTTTTTCTTCCACTCCTCTTTTACAGTTATACTTACTTGTCAGTATTCTCTTGCTTCTCTTACTATTGTTTAACATTTACAAGGCGCTGGCAGGATGGTTGCCATTTTCATTGGTACAGAACTTTATTTTTATGAAGCGTATATGTTTATCATAATCTAGGAGGAGATGATAAAACAGAAAAAGATGAGGACAGAGAATAGGAAGGATCAGGATCACAGTAGTGAAAGAATAGAAGGTTTGGGTTTTCTTGTTTTGTTTTTTTTTCAGATGGGCTATCTTGTTTAGTTGTTTCATGTACTATCCTGTAGTAGCTTAGTGATTATTCTCTGTAAGGGTCAGTTGAAATGACCAGTGTAAAATTTCAGTAGAATTGTATTCTTCCACCTCAGTTCAAAGTTACTAAAGTCTGTCTTCCAGTGTCCAAATCTCCTTTTGAATATGTGGGAGAAAATACTGTTGCATTTACGTACAGTGTAAAGTGAAGAACTTTTTATTTCTTACTTCTTACCTTCTTATTTCTGAACTTTTTTGAATAAAAGTTACCTGTTTTATCTGTTTTGCTGAAAGTAGTACATAGTGAAACCTGTAGAATGACACAGTTCTGATTAATTCCTTTTCAGAAACAGAAGTGAAGAAATTTTTGCATACATTCAATGTGCTGAGAAAAATTAAAATTTTGCTATTTTATTTTGGCTTCAGAGGATTATATAGTATAATTTATTTGTAGGCATCATTAAAGATAAAGGAATAAGATTAAATGCTGGGTGTTTTCATTTGAGTGAATTACTTAAGAAGGGCAAATTGCATGTAAGTTTTGTTTAACCTATAAGTTGATATCCTCGGCTAATAAAATTGGCTAATAGCGTTAGAAACAACAGCAGTCTGAATTAAGCCTTTTCCAAATTGCTCTGCACTGAGAGAGCAGAGTTTACTGTATCGAAAGAATAAAATTAAGAGACAGATGGACTATTTATATAAACATCATGTCCATTTATATAAGGGKTTTTTTTTGTTTGTTTTGTTTTTTTTGTTTTTTAACTCTCTGAACTTATGCAGATGCTCAGTGATCAATAATGGAACATTCTTGATGCTGTGGCTCATCCTGGCATCATCTCTTAAGTTAATCATTCAGGAAGATCATTATTTCTTCAGCTATATATCCATTTAGGTCTTTATCTAAAACCAGATCATCTAAATGACTCGACTGTAGCTATTTATTCTTCTCAAAAATTCATCATAAACAGTTTTACTTTTTTTTTTTCCTTAAGAATGACAAAACTAGTATTGGCTTGTGTTATGAGTGTCCATATTTACTTGCCTGTGAAGTAGACTTTGCATTATGTAATGAATTGAAGTTTATTTTGTTACTAAGAATATGATATACAGAAAAACTTTATGAAGTTGCATGTCTCTTTATTTGAAGTATTTATATGATGTCATATAAATACAGCCAATTTCTCAGAAAAATAATTTGCAAATTGTTTTGTTTTCCATCTGTTACACTAGATAACAGTGCCATAGGATGCTAAAAAGGAATGCAGTTTTGAAATGCTGCTTGAGGTGTTTTTATAGACAGGTTATGTTACCTTAGTGCATTAACTGTAGGAAGGTTTATATTTTATTAGTGCGTCTTCAATATGATGTTGGTTTGTTCAATATATTTTATTGTTTACAGAATGCTAGTTGTGTATTGATGTTCATAAAAACATTTTAAGGAGAAAGGAAATTGTTGGAAGATTCTATTTTGTTCATCACGATGGCATAGTAAGGAATAGAAAAAAATTCTGTTTTGGCTAGTCCTGAACTACAATTGCATTTAAGACTTTTATACATTGAAAAGTAAAACTTCCTTATTTCTAACATTTATAACGTTATAACTAAGCGAGATAAAGACAATTTTAATGCTAAGGGTGCCACAAGTTTAAAATAATTCCTTTGAGCCCTTATCGTAATTATGCAATTATGATATTGTGCACTATGCAAGCAGGAAAATCAGATCAAACCTTCATTCTTCTGTACTTATATCAAAGTAAGGAGATCTTTGTTAAGAAATAGCTGGTAAATTCTAGTAAAAAGATATCCTTTTGCCAAAACTATGTAGTATCCAAATTGTTATGTATCACGTCACTTAACAAAAATTAACCAGTAACTGCAAGCTTGAATTAGGTTTTTACTATTTAGATGTTTAATCAGTGAACATATAGCCTCTCATTTGTCTTAAGATTCGTGTATTTAACTTTTGCTATTAATATGGTCAATAGAGCATGGCAGGAGCATACTACAATTAAAACAAACAAACAACAAAAAACCCTTCTTTAGGTCTAGTGATCTGATTAAAAACATCAGGAAAATTTGGAATATTGCAGTGCCAGCATAACATTTACTTTAAGTACATGAGATGGAGCTGTGAAAGCTTGGCAATAGATTTATTTAATATAAAATAGTAATTTATTTGTTTAGTGATAATACAATTAAATCTGTATGCCACTTTAATATGTCATCTCCTTTTTCCTTATATGATAAAAAGGTGTAAGGGGTGGGGGGGACAAAAAACGAAAAGGTGTAAAACTACAAACCCAGTATCTTTAAGAATATGTATTTACTTTTTCCAAAAACTATTTAACAGTCTTTTAAATAGAATAAAACACTTTAGGACGTATGAGTGGTAGGATGGCACTGTTTCAGGTCCTCTTTAGAAAGCATGTGGTTATCTCAGCATAGGCATGGTCATATAGATTCATTTTGCATATTGCAGTATTATACTGGCAGCACTGATAGAACTCCGTATATGTATGGAGGCTGTGTAATACTGGAAAAAATAGTCAGCAGGTGGAGCTCAGTGCCAGAAGACCAGTGATGACTGAATAATGAAAAGTTGTTGTTACTACATATGTTCATATAAAGCTCATGAGACACAGAAGTGTGGAGCGAAAAAAAAGTATGTTCTCATTTTTCTAACATCTAAATCATCTAAAGTATTTTGCCTTTTACCATCTGGGGGAAAAAAAAATCCAACAGTAATACAGGAAGACCGTAACACATCGTCTTCAACAGCACGTAAGCCAACCACAAGAGCTGTATAGCTATACTGTCTATGGGGCAAGCACTGCAAAGGCACTGGTCTTTCTCCATACTAAAGGACTTTTAGTCCAGCTTGGGTGTCAGGATGGCAGGTACAGATGAATCAGTCCATAGTGTCTGTAGTGGCATGAACTATGCTATGAAAGGTAAATATGTCAGAAGGAAGCTATCGTGATAAAGCCAGTGGAATAGACTTGACTGTTAATGTTCCATTCCAGGAGAATGCCACTCTTAATGTATGCAGCGGGGTAACAAAAAGTAAGTGTTAGTATGAGATTTTACATTTCTGAACTCCTGTTTTGTCTGCTGTAGCTGAAGTAACCAAAGTACTGTACAGATTTATAGGTGTGTTTGCAAGCCACTTTCTGTTTTTATATATATATATATATATATAAAGTTTGATAAAAGTTCACTGCACTTCTAATTGGTTTTAATATTTGTCATTCCTTTTTAAAAGGCTTCAGAGATCATAGTTTGAGTATAAGTTTGAGTATAAGTTTGAGTATAAGTTTGAGTATAAGTTTGAGTATAAGTTTGAGTATAAGTTTGAGTATAAGTTTGAGTATATAGTTGCTGTAAAAAGGGTCGGATAAGTCAGCTTTTGGTGAAGATTGTGGTAAATATACAAAAAGAAATTCACTGGTTATGGAAGAAAAATATTAAATGCATAAAACAGTGCTGAAGTGATAGATTCATTATTTGTAAATTATTCTAAAACTACTTTTTCTTTTCTTATTATTATTACTCTGTATTCCCAGTTCTGCTTTCTAGAATCCCTGAATCAGTGCTCCTTTAATAGCGTGATTAACAAGCCAGTACTCCTAGAGTCATTTTTCTCTTAGCTTCCTCTACAGGTTTGGTTTTAAGGCAAATGTTTTTAGGATTCTTGCTAAAATCATAGTTGACACATTTAACCAAATTGCACATTTTTCAACTTTTTCAAGTCAGTTACACAGATATTAAAAAGCATTTACAGGAGTTGGTTATTTGACTAAAGATGCTTTGTTAAATGCATTTTTGATAATGCATCATGAGGCCCTTAAATATATCCCATTGAGAGAGGCACCCACACTTTAGGGAGTCTCATTTCTCCACACTGTTTCTGGCTATGTGGAATCGTCATGTTCAAAGAGACACAGGGAGACAGTCAGCTTCTGGGACAGTCCATTGCAGCAGTAACAGGAAGCTTAATGGCAGAGATAGAGATTGTTACTTTTTTTTTCTCACTGACTCAGAAAAATTGAGACATTCCTGCACTTCATAATGCATCACCAAACAGCTCACTTGTTTATCAGTGGTTGTAAGTAATTCACTACTAATTTGTGGCTCATGGTGTTTATGTAAAACTAATCTTGTTTAAGAGCACATAAAAGAAAAAGGTAGGGGAGCCCTTTAGTTATTTGATTTATATTTATAAATCTTATAAAACTCCTTTGTGCTAATCCAAGATTGTAAAGTTTCTTGTTGATAGAAACAGGGTCAAAATAAGTACGTGGTCTATGCAGCTTTGGTATCCTTACCCTTTCTCTTATTTTTGTGTCAGCAGAGGAAACACTGCCAGTGCAGTCATGTTGTAGAAATTGTACCTATTAATTCACAAAAGACTTGGAAATAAACAGTTGTATTTGTTGGATTCCTGGACAGCTGAAGTTCAGCTAAGTGATCTTTGCTTTGGGCTGCTTTCCAAGCTTGCTGACTGGGATCTGTGTTTCTGGTTCACTGCCAGAACTTAACATCGAGCAAAAATGCTCCGAATATCAGATGCTTTTGTAGCAAGTGTGAAGGATGAACTCTGTCCCTCTCCCTTGAAGAGGGAGTATGTTCTAGCTTCTGTTTCTTCTCTTCCTAAATCCTACTTGCCTGCTGGAGTTTTATCAGAGGAAGAACAATCAACACAGAGATACTGAAGTAAGAGATGCATAAACTCAATCATGCTTTGCCCCAAGTGGATATTACTGACTGGTCCAGAATGTGCAAGAGAATAGATCGATGAAGCCTTCAAGTCTCTTTCCAGTGAACATGCCTGGCAGCTTCTGAAATAAGATTATTCTGACAGTAGACTTCTGGCAGACTAAGGCTCAGATTTTGTGCGTTTCTTAATGTCAGTGTATTATCAGAAAAAATGTTGAGCAGTGCTCTAGTCTGTCTTGGGGAAAGAGCAAATTAGAAGTGTGAACAAGCTTTGACAATATAGGAAGGTGATTGGTTCTGAGTAAGCAAAGCTTGCAGAATATTTTGAGTGCAGAATTAGTATACTGTCTCTGTRAGAAGGGGAGTATATGTTCTTGAGAGAATACAGATTTCTGACTTGAATTGCCAAAAATATTTCAAGAGCTTTCAAGATTCCTTAAGGAAGAAGCCTTTGTCATGCTAATGTTGCAGCATTGTATACTCACTGGAGAA
The DNA here is from genome assembly GCF_003343035.1 of Apteryx rowi. Classification (NCBI taxonomy): domain Eukaryota; kingdom Metazoa; phylum Chordata; class Aves; order Apterygiformes; family Apterygidae; genus Apteryx; species Apteryx rowi. The sequence continues at coordinate 739,189 of NW_020448196.1, forward strand.
TTGTTATTCCGGTCAAAATCTTCCCTGGAAATTAGGAAAGTTTCACTCACAAGTTTTCCTTTGAACAGAAATCACATTGGTCTCCAGCATATGTTTCTGTGTGTGTTGGGAGCAAAGTAGTAATTCTCTGCCAGAATTATCATTGTTGGCTGCTTACACTTTTTTCGTAATAATGGAACCACATTAGTATGATTATTAACTTTTTATAGTCTTTAGGTAACACACAAAAATAATGTGATGGAAGTTGCCTGTTATATGTCATCTTTCTCCTTTTTTATTTTTGAATTGGCTGGTTGAAAATTCTTTCTTATAGGCAGTGATTGTGTTTCTGAAAGTCTTAAAATCTGCTACACAATATTTCTTTGAATTAGAATTTATGGTTTTAATCTAGTGCCACAGGCAACTTAATGACAGATTTCAAGCATGTTATGGTTTGTTTTGTGTCTTCTGCTCTTTTCTGCCATATGGGTAAGCTCTCACTTTCTACAAAATCAGAAACCAGAATGATGATTTAATCCACATTTCAAAGCACACTGTTAAGATACATGCCGGATTGTTTTGTTTTCATTTTTATTTTTTAATATTAATGACCTTTAACAATGGGGAAAATGAAATAGCATGTTTCAGATATCACTGTGGGGTTGTTTTTTTTTCTTTGTGTCATCATGGAATACAAAAAATGTGAAACGGTTCTGGTCAGGATGGGATCCAGTTGCTTGAACATAAACATTAGTGCCATTTTTAGATTGCCTGAGGTATCCTGGCAGATCTCAAGCTGTGACTCAGGTCTGCCAGCCCCATATAGATGTCTTGAATATCCTAAGCCAGGCAAAATGCTGGATACTGATATTCAGACAAATGAATCCCGCTTTCCTATAGACACTTATTTTCAGGTTCTGGGCTGAAAAAATCTTTAACAATGGGGAAAGTGAACTACCATGTGAGATGTGATAGTCATTGTAATCCAGTCAAAACTTTGGGGGATTACTTATTTCAGTTTCTTCTAGGAAAATCCAGAAACAGGCCACAAGGAAGCATATATTTTATTTGACTATTGTCATGGGATAGTATAAGAAAGGTGTAATGTAAGAAAGGCATAATGACATTTGTGTTAATATAATACCAGGTATCCAGGAGTTTCTGAAACTAAGATGCTCATCCTAAAAAGAAAAAAAGCCTGGAGCTGCATGGAAAAATGTCATTCTTGAGTGATTAAAGCTTGTTAATTTGGGGGCACCACTGGAACTCTGATGAGTTACTTTTGTTTTTAGTCAGATGATATTTCCTAATTATAAGATTTTGGGGGCCAAAAACAGGTTTGTTTTTTTGAAAGTGAATACAGATTTTTTTCTGGAAGTAAAATAGTTTTTTTTTAAACCTGTTTTATTCAAGCTTCTTAATTGCAAAAGGCAAAGGATTTCACTGTGTGGAAATTAGAAGGATATAGATCCTTAGAATTCAAACAAAAAACCCCCAAACCCMCAAACAAACAAGAAAACAAACCAAAAATCCCCTTAASGATAGAGCAGCCAAGAGAGACTTGGCTGCCTCAGAGTTTTCCTTTGCCAGTTAGTGCCTTTAACAAAAGAAATTTGCCAAAAAAAGAGTATGCCTTCTTCCAGAATGTATTATGATTCTCTCAGCTGGATAGAAAGTAGAGGAGGCCGTTCTGGGGACAAAGTTTAACATCTGTGAGATGCTGAATTTAGGTTGTCTGTTTACCAGATGCTCCTCACTGGTCCTGTGATTCCTAATCAGCATTTACTTGAGCAAGTTGAGTTCTTCAGTCAAATTGTTTCTATCCTATTAACCCATTTAGGAGTTAATAAAACCAGTTGGAGCAGGTATTTCATCTGACGTCTTCCTAACTTTGGCAGCTTTATTAAAACAACACGAAATTTTTGAGAGACATGAGATTATGGATATTTTATGTCTCAGTGTATTTTTTTATTTATTTCAGGAACTTGTGACATGCATGAATCAAATTACTGGGAAGAAGTCTTCCTAGTTTCATTCCCTGAGTTTGGTGGCCCTTTGAAACCTCTGCTGTTCCAGGACGCAGTACCCAGAGATACGAGGGAAGCTGGCTCTGAACTGCTTGCCCGGGAGCAGCGAGGGCCGGCGGCTCCACGAGGGCAGGCGAGCCGGGAGCGGCAGGTGCCCTCGCCTACGGGACGCAGTGCCGCTGGGTCTGAGCGCGGGGGCAGAGCTGGGTCCTGGCAGCGGCATATCGACAGCCCCAACACAGCAGGGCGATGAACGGGGGCCAAGGGCCAGCCGGGGAGCCCGGGCAGAACATGGGGCTGGAGCCATGGCTACGACACGGGTCCAGCGGCTGACACTAATATGCTGATAGATCCATGCTTACGTAATGAAACTGTTGCTTTAATTTTTTGCTCTGTAGGTTAGTTGAAAGATAGAATGAGAAAATGGAATTAACTTGGTAATCTCAAGATGCAGGTACTGTTTTACAGGTTGTCAGTGTTAGCAGTTTTCCTAGAGAGAGAATATTTCCTTGAGACTATGGTTTTGCCTTCTTCAGTATATGTTGCCACAGTGATTTATCAGGAGCTAAATCAAAGCATTAGTAGGATATTAAAGAAAAATACAGGGCATGTGAAATCAACTGAGAATTTAAAGAATTAGGGGCTATATTTGCAAATGCCTTTTTCTGATATGCCTCAGAATTACTTGGTTTATTTCTAAATTTTGGCTTCAGGTACTAAGATAAAATAAAGTCAGCACAATATTTGGGTTTAAATGTAATATAAAGTTTTCTCATTCCCCTTTTAAATTGTATCTACTAGTTTTGGCAAACTGCTAGAATGCAGACCTTTGCAGTGTCTAAGGTAACAGCAATTATCTCTGGAAGCATATATTTAGTGTTTATTTAGTGTCTGTGATTGATAAAAATGAAAACAAAGAACTGCAGATAGGAGAGAGCAAAATAGAAACTTAAATATATTTGGGGGGAGCCTAAAAAATGGATACTTGGCAGTCTTGACAATTTCTGCATCATGGTATCTTGAAATTTTCATCTTCCTTTTGTGCTAACAGCTAGAATAGTTGAACTTGTTAATTATTATGCTGAATTCATTCTGGGTGAGCAAAGAATGTCACAATATAAGAGAAGCTGATTTAAAGTACGTATGACTGAGCAGGCATTACACTGAGCTGACTGATAACATTGAATTACAACAGGTCATGAATTCTGTATTATTTTTAAGCAATGCAAGATTTGCTCAGAGAGATCAACTTATACAGTAAAAGAAAAAGGCAAGCTTTTAGGTACACAAGCCCTTCATTAGTCTGAAATAGGCACAGCAATCCTCAATGAAATCCAAAGTTCAGAACTGTTGGTACAATTTTGATTTGCCTATGTTAAATAGTTCAATGTAAAATTATTTGTTATTGTAGCATAAAGAGGAGAAGTTGTTTACTCGGGGTGGGGGGGGAAGGGCTAATTTTTATTCACATGGAACCTGTGGGTAGACGTTGTGAACATCTCCTACCTCATAGGATCTTCTTACAGTGTAATCGTAATTGTTTAATGATTGTTAGTGCAAGTTCTGGGCTATGGTAACACATGACAACTGAATATGTGTTATCAGTGGAGGTATGATTTGTCTTCAAGTAATTTTTGTAYGTGGCAATCAAGTGACTTTCTCAGAAATATGACAATTTTCCTCTTAAGGGTGTTTCTTTTGGAGAAACATCCTCCTCTTMGATCTCTGATGCGTGTGGGTGTTACAAGACTTCTGTTCAGAGCCCATGTGGTAGTATATGAAGCTGCAGCTGTGTATTAGAGGTTTTTCGGTGCATTTCAGGTGCTCGCTGCTTTTGTTTGGTTGAGCTATTTAGTCTGTGCGATTTCTATATATTGCTTGCAAGTTCACTTTTTTTTTAACATGGATGATGGTATCTAAGAAGCTGATCTTGGTATTGAAGTGTCTCAGGATTAGAGTGGTAATGGAATGGTGTCTTTTCAATATTTGGTGAAAATTAACGAGGAAATAAGGATTTTCAACAAAGATGGTTAAGATATTGTAGGCTTTGGGATGCATACATTTTCTTCAACACACTCGTTAAGAGATTGATACACTGAGTCATATGTAGCTACAGCCTTGTGTATCCATAATCTGGAGAAAGTATTGATTCTTTGAGGGATTAGGGAATTGAGGAAGTCTCTTCTGTCACAGAGAAGGCTGGTTTTTGATTTGACAAGAAGCTTGAGGATGTTTTGTAGGCATTACTAATGAACTTTCAGAAGGGACTTCTTGGCTGGATATTGTGAGCCTTCTGTTTTTAATGAATAATGACTGAAATAAGTGAGATATTTCTTCTCTTGACCACTGAGAATAACAAGCTAAAGTCTTTTTGGAGTTCTACAGGAGAAATTACCCAATTTATTCTGGCTCATTGTGCTAGCTACAGTTAATGAATTCTACTTTGGATAGGATTGAAATCTGTTACACTCTGGTACCCTTACTAGGACTTGCATGAGAAGTCTTTCCTCCTTGATGTCTGTATTTGGAGAAAAGTCTTGATTTTGTTTATGATTTATGAAGCTGTGATCTGAGGTACAAAGTGGGTTCAGCCGTGAGTAGTAACTTTAGGTTTTACTCAGAGTAGATTTGGAACACTGCCTAAATAGATAATTGGGTAATACTGGTAACATTTTTGTTCATTTATTGTTTACTGTGGCAGATGTTGGCAAAGATGTTTGTTTAATGTGCAAAAATGTCTAAAGCTATGTTAGTTCACAACTTCCTTATTTGAAAAAGTAGTGGGTATTTGTGTATTATGTGTGTATTGTGAACAAAAATATTAATATATTTTCAGTAGTTATGCTAGTATATTTTGTTTATATAAATAAAAAACYTAATTTTGTCATCCTGCAGAGATTCCTTGTTTAAGTCTAACTCAAATGATCTGCTACAACTGTGTGTTGTAGCTTCCATTAAGTTGTTGTATCATCTTATCTATTAATATGCAGGCTGATTTTACTAATAAAGTGGTGCAGGGACCTGTGAAAGACAAAAACAAACATCAAATTCTTACTGTGCTGGCTGTCAAACAGAAATAGCTGAGCAGATTTTAATCTAGTCATATTGCAAAATCTTTTTCTTTATCTCGTTGTGCAAGTGTCAATTTTATTCTTTAATATAACTAATGTAAATGCTGATCTGGCTAAGAACATATTTTGTTCTCTCTCACTAAAGCTGTTCATGGTTAATTCCATGAAGCTCAGTTTTACTGTGATAAAACAAATGCATTCTCTCTCAGTATGTGTTTCTAAACAGGATACAGTTGCCAGGCCATACAACATGCATAATACTATTTCAAGTAGCTGGAAGTTGTAGAGTTTGCCAGGGTGGCTTTGTTAGAGCCAGTCGATAATGTTGTCGTGAGAGAGATGCTCACTGGTAAGTGCCAGTTTGGGGGGGGGGCGGAAATCCTTAAACCAGGCAAAACAGTATATTGAATAAACTTACAGACAAAATCCTTGTGGTGAGCTCACGTAGTTGGTGGCTGGGGAGACTGAATTCTTCCCAGTCTTCTAGGAACTTCCCTTGAGAGTAGGGGGAAGCTGGGTGTACACACACGCACATGCACACACACACACTCTGGAGTGCTCACTTCTGTAGCTTGGCTTTGACTTCTGCTGAAGCTGGGTTGTAAGTCCCTGTCCAGAGTCTGGGAGCCTCAAAATCTTGGAATGATTAAGTCTGAGTTTCTAGTTCTTGGTGTTTTGAGCTCTGGAGGGACATATGGCCACTTGCGAATTTCCAGGTCATGCAATATAGAGAGGATGCTTTTGTTCTCTGTTCCTTACATGTTGATGGCTGGCCCCTGTTCCACTAGCAGCTGTTGATACTTCAAGGTGTATTTGATTCAGTGTCTGTARTCCTCTTCCAGGGACCAGACTTGCTTGGGCTTAAATGCCTAAAAGCTGGACTTGACCACTGGATTTGTCAGGAACGTTTTTGCAGTGAGCATTGCTCTGTGTATTTATGACTAAAGAACAACTGAACTACAGCTCTTTTAATATAAATTTAATGAGATCTGGAAAGACTATGTCATTCATTCTCTTACTGATTAATTCATTCTAATTAAAGTGATTGACCTGTATACTAAGCATAGTCATTAGCAGCACTTCCTATTCAGTTCATGCTGTTTCTAAATACTGTGTTTGGATATCTTTTGGGTTGCATAACCCTCTGTTGGCACAGTGCTCTGCCTTTGTAGCTGAAGCACAGACTACTTGTTCCTAATGCTTAAGTTTTCACTTTATGCAGCTGATAAAGCACCATGCTTAGTTGCTTCAGTTGTCTGTCCATGCCTTCTCTTCTGGATGCAAAATGTCAAAGTTGAGAGATGCAGGCCTCTTTAGAGAATATCCTTCTGGAGGGAACCTTTGCTTGAATTGAGGACAGGTGGAACTCTTTTTAAAGAAGTCTAGAAAGAAAGAGCCAAACYGTCATTTTCATTGTCCCATTAGCTGGTGCACAGTTTTGATCTTCCCTGTATTTTTCTGGCCTGTCTTATGACTAACCTTTATGGCAGCAATAACTCACCTGCTTGTGGCTATCTGATGTAGCTTTTCTCTTTGCTACTTTCTAAACCCTTCCCTCCAAAATGCCCCACAGATTCTCTGCATAAGATCATGCTTTGTTGCTCTTCTGGTTAGTGGGATGAGAGAAACTGCTGCTGCAGGTCAGGAGTAAAGGACTGAAAACAGTTAATTGTTTGTGCGTCGCTGAAATGTGGCTTGGCATCCTATCTTGAACTTCAGAGTTTAAACACAACCATAACACATTTTTTTGCAAGTAGGGAAAAAAGAATCCTTTGCATCTCTCTGTCTGCAGGATACTTATGTGACGGTAGATTTCTGACAAGCCTGTCATTGTTATTTTAAGTTTGTAGTGAGTGAAGATCACTAGGTGCCATTTTTTGGCCTGTACACTGTTTGCCAGGGATTCACCAAGGCCCTTGTGGTAGCTGTGGATCATCTTCATTGTTATTTTCTTACTTTAGCTAGTGACCATTAGGAATTGAGGTTGTTTGGCCATTTGGGCAACACTTTTCTTCTTCTACAATCCTCGTCTTCACATAAAAATGCCAGGAAGTTGTATTTATACCTGCTTGACCTGCTGAGTTCATTGTGAGGTGCGTTGTATGCATGGTCTTGGTCCTTCAGCCACCTGCACAATAGAACTGTAGTGTCTCATGCCTCATGCCAAACTTAGGCTAGAGGTTCTTCACCTGTGGCGGCTTATTATTAGCCCATATAGCTGTTTTTCACCAAATTTTTCTTTTGTTAAAGTTGCCCTATTTTGATGGCTCTCTTGAGCATACTTCAGCAGGGATGACTCTACCTATATTAATTAGTTCACTGTTTGTAGTGAAGATCTATTAATCCCTAAGTAACATTTATCCATTTGAAGAGTTAGAATTTGACTTTTTTAAAAGTTAAGCTATTTACTGGTCATGCAAAATTTTACTGTTCGACTGAGCAACTGCTAGCTGAGGTAATAATTACAGAATATTGTCCTTTATTGATAGGTGCCAAAACCACTATGTGCCTTCATGCTTCTTGTGAAAAACTGAGTGTATGAAAACTTCAGGACATGCAACTACTTTTCTACAGTAACATCTGTCTTGGGTAGAGGAGAGTTATCACATGATATTTTATCAGAATTTGGTCAAATAGAGATAAAAATTTCCAAATGTCACTAATGCAACATACCATCTATGTGTATTTAACAGAAATCCATTTCTTCCATTACCTTATCAAGATTTCATTACTATTTTTTTTCTTAACTTGAAGGGGAAGTGGCAAGATCAAATGTATATAATTCTACCAATTCTAAAATGTATTTCAAATTGAAGACTTCATCCTTCATATGATAGCTATGCTGTTGATCTTGATTACAATTCTAAGGCAGAAATTCTAGTATTACTGTATCCCTCTGTTCTCCTCTACTGTTTGGGTCATACATTTTGGAAAATATTTCAGCTGTGTGTATACAGTAATAAACTACAAAGGAAAATAGCTTTTTTGCATCAAAAAAACCTGTAAAGTTTAAACAATTTGTAGGCGCACATGTACTTGCAACTAATAAAGCATGTGCTTTCGTAGCTGCCTGACAAACTATAATGTTCAGATGATGAAAGCATAAAACTTCCTCACAGTTGGTTTACTTTRCATGTTTTATGATCTCTTAACATTTTCCCTCTAATATATTTTGAGTTTTATGGTGTTTTTAAATTTATGGTTATAAACTTGAAATTTCAAGTCACATTCATGAAATCTCACTGATTGCTCATTTTGATGTTATTAGCTGCAAGTAAAATGGAGGATTTCTATTTAACTGCCAATCCATAAAGTCCTTCTAGTTTCTAGGCTAAAAATTATATCTGGCTCAGGAATTCTGGGAGCCATGGTGAAAATGTTTAGAGACTGGGAGAATATTTGCAGAAGTATAATTTTTGCTCCATTTGCATACTTTTACCTAGTATCCACTCTTGACTGTGATTCAGATTGCTTTGGTCGCTTCTTGCCTGGAAGAGTGGCAGCAGTTTCTTCACTGTTTCTGGCTTGTGATTTTTGGTTTTCTAAAGCAGCAACAGCCTGGATATCAAGCAAGACACTGTCCTTGGCAGATGGTGACTTTGTCCAGTAGCTAGTTCATCATCATCTTGTCCTGGATGGTGAGCTGTAGCAGGTACGGGAGGATGTAGKTTTTCTTGGTTTTGTGATCATCAGGTACTGCAATGCAACTAGGAGTGTGAGGAAGATGTTGCATGTGGGCTGCTGGAAGCTGCAGTCCAGTGCAAGAGAAGTTGAACTCTGTCTCGGTACAAGCTTTGCCTCCATGCTTTCCACAGCTGGGTATGATGACCTCTCTTAGCAATAGGTGGGGCTGCTTAGACAAAAATGGAAGAGCTATTTCAGCTATTGCTGGAGACAAGATGTTGGGCTAGATGGACCTTTGGTCTGCCCGAGCACGTCTGTTTATATGTTGTCCTGTTATAACTTGATGTACTGACACAGGAACATAGAAAGAGAGGCCTTGAATCTATATTCCAGGATTCCTTATTGTGACAGGGTAATAGTAAGCAAAGAGGAGAAAGATCATGTTATAACCAGATACTTCCCTTTTTGCTGTAGCAAGTTCTATATAGATCTGAATTTGATCATTTTTGATGACTTAAAACTAGTAAAATGATAGCATAATTTGTACGTTGAATTAATAATAGTACTATTGATTACTAACAGTGCTGCTGAATTCAGTGGGACAATTCATACCTGTACATACCCATTTATGTTTGTGGAGGACTAGGTTTTAATTTGCCCTGTTTTTCTTTCTGCCTGTAACAGTTTCATGAGGTAATGGCATTTAGACAATTTTTTTTTTAATATATATTCATTCTAAATTTGCATCTAAGCTTGCAGAAGTCTGGATTGGTTTGTTAAATTGCCTCTATTGAAATTGATTCACCTTTATTTGGTTTCATTATGTTATCAAGTGTTTGACATGGGTCAAGATGTATTAGGGATTAGTGGCACAGAGATACTTGCATTAAGCAAAGCAGGAATTCCTTAGTTCAAGGAGGTGCTCTAGCTGCCTTCCAGAATGTTTTTGTCTGGCTCCTTTTTCCTTCTACAAAAATAGTTTTGTACTGCAAGGGTCAGGATTACAGTGCCYCAGTTTAGGTAATGTACATTGAATCTCCTTCTTCCCTAGAGCACAGCTGACATTCTTGATAATAAATAGGTGAAATCTAAATCTCATCTTTAAAATATCTGTTTGATATATAAGAAGTAAAATATGCCATGTCTCTGAAAACATTTTTGCCTGCCACCATTAAGAAGTACTCTTTACTTCCTTAAAGACCGCTAATACATATTTTTATGTTTGGAATGATTTACTAATCACTTTAAAGATGAAGGTGACATTTTGCTGGCATTTCATATGTAGCTTGAAAAATTGGTCTGTTGATACTCAAAAACAGAAAATATAGTGCAGTCTGTCTACAGCTTCACTCTGCATTCTGTTCTGGGAATAGTCATTCAAAAAGAAGGTTAAAAGTCAGATCCTAGTATTTATGATCCTTTTTGTAAACTTGAATTTATTTAGGTAGAGTATTTGCTAAAATATGAGACTTTGCTGAGTAAAAACTGCTAAAGGTTTTCAGGATTTCTTCTCCAAATGGTATGCCAATCTCTTGTTTAATGCTCTCTTTTATCACTGCTTCTCTGGACCACAAAAGCCCGCTTCCTAGCCACATACATGCATATAGGAAATCGCATTAACAGGAAACTTTATTTGGGAGCAAAATAAAGAATTTCTTTACCTTACTGTCAAAAAATACTTGACGTGCTCTGAATTATATATTTTACTAATGGTCCTACCATCATAGTGTGTAGTTGCATTACTACAGACCGGTGCTCAGGCTAGTCCTGTTACTAAGCATTTGTTTGTGCTAATACCTTTAAAAGAGACATGTGACTAAGATTTTTATGGTTAGTATGTCCATTCATCAATAGGCAGGCCTGTGTAACTGTCATATTCCAAGTTCATTATACACTTTTGGGGCCTCTCCCAATTAACTTTCATCTCCACTGCTGAAGCGACTAATGCAGAGGATCATTTTTAGAAAATTGCTTTCTCTCTCTCCAAAGCTTCTTTGAAGAACTCTTGCTGGATAAATCGCAGAACTCCATTCTCATTCCAGATGTCTTTAAGCCTTCTAAGGGCAAAAATCTTCCCCATTCTCCACATTTTCTGAATTTGAAGCCTTATAATGGATGTTATTCTGACACCTTTTTCATCAGAGGAATCATATCTTCAAACCAGAAATGATGCTAGCATTCACTTTATGTAAAAGACAGCATCTTGGGTATTAATTGCTTTGGCAGATATTGTCTAATCTCTCTCTTTCATCTTTAAGTTCATTGAACGTATCATTTGCAATGCCAAGAATTCCTCCTTTCTAGTTTTATCTTGGAGCTTTTGCAATTGGGCTTGTAACTCTTGCACTTTACTGAAATCATTTTCATCAAAATCTCTGATGACCGGTTACCAAGCTGGATCTCAGAACTGGTTCTTTCACACTCACCTTTTAGATATCACTGATCGTGTTCTTCTGATTGAATTTTTTTTCCTTCTGAGTGTGTGTCTTCTCATTCTGTTGGAGGACCCTCCTCATGTTTCCTTCTAAATTTCTTGTGCAAGTTCTCTAATTTCGCTTGCAAGTCCACATTCAACTCCTGTACCCATGCTGATGGATCATAGCTGAACCATCAGACAAGTCTTTCTTTGAACAGAGTAATATTAAAGTATTGGCCTATCTATATCATCTATATGTGCATGCCTGGCTCTGTGGGTTTGGGGGGGGTTGTTTGTTTGTTTTAAGCAGATTTGAACATATGCTGCATTGTCAGTTATCCCTCTTGTTGCTAATCTTCTAGGTTTTGATTACTACAGAAAATGCTACTGTTTGCCTGACCCTCAAAAGCATTAATTCTGTTTTATCTTTGTCTTGGCACTCTCTTCAGCTTCTTACTTCCTTGCTTTTCTAAAGAACATAGGGGKTTTTTTTGTTTATTTTAATATACAGCCTTTCTTCTGGATTCATATGGTCTATGGTGGAAGCCTATCAAAATGGAGAGCACTTCATGTTGCACAAAACTCCCAAAAGTGACGAGATAAAATACAGAAGCTCCGCTCTCTGTATGTCATATATAAAGATACACTTCAAAATTAACAGGAAATCCTCAAGCAAAATAGGGAGTGCTTTACTTGCATTTTTCAGATGTCCTGAGTCCTGGACGTCTTTGTGGTTTATTATGCTTCATTTTTCTCTCTGTCTCTATTCAGAAGAGAAAAAAGGAAAGTAAGAGTACTGAAGTGATTGACTTATAGTGTGTCATCTCTTTAAAATTGCTGAGGTAATTCTTCAGAGCATCTAAGAAGAAAAAAGAAAACCAAAATGAGAAGCATAGCTGAGATACACACAATTGGGAATAGGGTTTCGAAATTTCTTCCTTCTCAATGGTAGAATGATAACACTCTTGCTTGTATAATTGGTTGCTTTGGAAAATATGACAGAGCACTCTGATCCAATGGTTACAGTAGTTGCTGTCAATCAGTTCCTCAAGAAATTAGTAATTGATGTTAATAAACCCCTTCTCTATTGTTTGGAAATAAAAGCAACAATGCCTTGCATTTTACCATGTGTACCTATCCAGTGGATAGAAAATTTGTGACCTAATCTAAATGACAGTCCCAGGTCTTGAGGAGACTCATTTTAATTCTCATTTTAATCTTTCTGGAGGGTGATTAGAAATATGGCTAGTCCTAAAAGTGAAATATCAATAAATGTATTTTTCATAATTCCTTGCATGATTTGCTCTCATGTCACAGGTACATTTTAAACACAGTCAATGAAATCATTTTAAAATGCTCTCTAATGATAGTATATATTTCCCTTATATCTAGCTGCTTAATGGTAAGCTATAATTTATTCTACGGTGATTCAAACTTTGCATAAAATATTACAGACCTGGGATTAGTTTTCATTTTAATGAAACTGGTGTATTATAAAATAAAGTAAATGACAAGTCATGCTACCATCTTGCTAATACCTCTGAAAGTAATTCATTTAAACTAGAATGAAACTAAATCAGTTAATATATGTTAGAAGCTGCATTCTGTATTCTAGGAGGAAAAACTGCATTGCCAATCATAATGAAAGTTGCTTCATGAGCATTGGAATTAATGAACCTTGGTTTCCTACAGATTTTTATCCTCTGTCAACACGGCAGTCTGTACTGCATCCCTGATGCAGAACTCCCAACTCTTTCCCAGTTTCCTTCACAGGTTTGTTGATCTAATAGTAGCGTGTGTTATGCTTGCTTTTGAAGCTTGTGTGCTGCCTGCCTAGCCAGCATGGCTGTGCCGCTCGGTCAGGTGGCTGATGTGTACTGGAATGGCGATTGTGTGGAATTATAATGAACTTTTCAGTCTCCGCTGTTGGCTTCCTTCAGGAATCATAACCTAATATTCCTTTCATGATCTGTGCTAAATTTTGAYGGACTTGGCTGAGAGATAACTGACAGACAGCACTAGTGCATATTTTGTTTTTCTTTGGAAAGCAGACTAAAAAAACACTCTGACTTAACTAATACGACAGTACATGTAACAAAACGTAGATGGGCTGTTCTGGGTTGTGTTACTGTATTAGTTTAGGGAATGGTTTATACCTAATGTGCATAGAAAAATCTCATAGTCCTGATGTATGTACTATTCAGTACCTCAGTGAAAACTGATTTCCTGCAGGATCTAACGGCTCTTCCTAAGGTGGTCTGCAGCTGGGCAATGACAGTAAAATACAGTAAGAGATCACTGGTGCTGCTCTTCAAGTCTATTTGAATTGCCTTAAACATGCTTAACAAGTGTAAAGAAACTCAGTACAGGCTACAGTTGTTTGTCATATGTTTGATAACACTTGCTGCAGAAATAAATTGTTAGTCTTCATTCCTGTAAGATATGTATTTTGAACATTTTGGAGGCAATATGCTATGAAAATACTGACAAGTGTTTATGAATATATTACATACTGAGCAGAGCCAAAGTTTATGGTTTAAATCTGTATTTTAATACTCATTCTATTTAATGAGACGGTARGACCATCATTCTGTAATCCTTAGCGAAGTCCTGTAGTGAGGTCCAGTTCATGAGTCTTAGTAGTCAGGTAGTCAGAGGAGCTGTGCATTAATCAGAGTTCCTCTACCTTTTTCTTCTCCTATTGCATTGAAACAATATCTTTATTATCCTTTCAAAAAAAGATCAGGTCTCTGTTGGAAACCTTGTTAAAAAGATTTCTAGATAAGGACAATTTGTTGAATGTAAAACTTTACTTGTAGTTTGTTGTCATTAGATRAGCATGCTATTAGTATAAAATAAAATTAAAACTTCTAAGTTTGTTTAGGGGAAGCACAATGGAATTCATGTATATTTTGGTGACTTCTTTTTTCCCCCTGTCATGCGAGAAGTAGACATTTAGTCATAGTTAAATCCCATGCCTCACTTGTGAAGAGATGTATGACATGAATTGTTCATTCCGAGCCTGACAGACATACAACCAAAATTTGGCACAATGTCCCCTTGTTATTAAATTTTTTTTTAAGTAGCTGATTTAATCCATCAATATTTAAAAAATAAAAATCAAAATCAACTTGCCAAGGAACTAAGGACAGAGTGTTTTATTATCAGAAAATCAGCTGACAAAGCAGTATTATTTGACTCTGATGAATAAAAATTTTATTGTGGGTAAGTGGGCGCATGTTTAACAGGTGTTAATTTCAGTGGCCAATAAACTGCCTATTAGCCTTTTGACTATTTCAGTGTGAAATGTTCTTTTTCATTCTCTCTTCTCATAGCATAGAAATTTTGGAATATTGTAGAGATTTGGTGCTAGATAAGTAAATTTATTTTAATTATATAATGTTTAGCCTGTATACTATAAATTATATTCAGGAGTCATTTTCAAACAATGCTATATTCTGTATACAGACGTAATAGATTTTGTTGCTCATTCAGAATTCTTGGAATAAACCAAAACAGCATTTATTACATTATCAAATTTTCAGTTTCTTCAGTCAAGAGAGAATGTTCAAAATTTCAAAGCAATCTTTCTTTTTTTTTTTTTGAAACACTACCAGATAGATGTATTCTGGCTCCATTTTCAGTTTCTTACAGTTTAGTTAACCAATAGTTAATTAGAATGAGATTATTAATGTGTCATCTCTCCACTTCAGGTTTAAGTATTTTGAAAGTACCCATCAGAATACGTTGGCTGTTTCCAGGGTGAAATTATGAGAAATAACTAAGTTTTTCGGTGTTAAAAAAATACATTTATGTGTTTTTGAAAAGATTCTTTGATACTTAATTTTGAGATCTGACAATAAGTCAGAGATTAGGAAATATATACAGTCCTTGGACTAAATCAAGTTATAAGCATGTTGGACTTTCCATTGATTTATGCTTAATTAGAGATGATCAAGGGCTGTTTCAGTGTTCCAGTTTTACTGAATAGCCCTGTTCTTACAGAATTTCAACACAGAGAATGATGTCAGCCCCTATGGTTTATTGTAGTATCAGAAAACAAGCGGATCCTATCAGTTGCATTGATTGGTATTAATATTTACAAATAGTGTAATAGTAGAGAAGAACAAATTATTAAAAGAAGAAAACAGAAATTAAGGATAATGCAAGTATGCACCTATGGGCTTTATTATGTATTTTTATTATATGGTTTCAAATCAATAACCTTTTCAAAAACAAGTATTACAGATCAGTTTAGAAATAGGTCTTCTGCTTTTAGGCAAGAAAAACATTTCAGTTCTCTTTTAGAGTTAACAATAGTGATATTTAAAATAATTGCAAAAATAWTTGAGGAATTGCAGAATTTTTCAGCCTTTCAGTTAGTATGCGTTAGCATAATCCCACTGAGGTTGACACAAGCTTGTTTGTTTGTGTCGGCAGAGAATCAGTCCCTATCTTTTACTTAAAAATAAATCCACATGTCTACATTCCATACTCTCCAACAATTCAATTATCAGTGCTCAGAGATAAATCTGTATTGGTCTGTATTACTTGGTTTTACTGGAGATACTACTTTTTCTCCTAGGATAAGAAGGACAAAGTCTCAAGGTTTGACACTATTCGTCACTCTATAGCTGGAATTATAAGATCTCCAAAATCCATGCTGGGCTCATCATCGGTGAGTAGTATCAACAATGTCATGTTGTACTATATTCTCTTATTTTTACACTTTAAGTAGAAATTTTTCTGAAAATTTTTTCTAAAATACCACACATTTCAGTTTACATAGAAAAAGTTAGATTAAAATATTATAAAAACTACTGTTCTGATTTTCAATGGACATAATATTGTGGCATAATTGTGTGTCAGAACAACTTTAATTTATTATTAAAAAAAAATTGTATATTCTTTGCAGCTCCCAGATTGCTGTGCTTTTAAGGATACCATTTCCTGTGAGAGATTTACTAGTAATGCTGTACACTACTTACATCTGTAGTAGGTCAGATGGTCAGGCATGTTTTACTCATCATTGCAATAGTTATATTCCCTATGTTTACTATAGAGGCACCAGCATAAGAACATTTTTTATTATTACTTTTACTGCCACAAGAATTGGTGTTGTTTAAATCATTACCTATTATACATCTAGCTTTTACCCCCAATGAAGTCATTGTGTATCTCTTACTTCTAATTGGCCTTTGTTCAGGTTCCCCAATGGATGAAGAATGTTTGTTGTTGCCCAAGTATGAAAAACAGTTTATGAAACAAAATGACAAAAGGAAGAAAACTTGTTTTGTATGACTCTTATTTATTCATTTGTTATCAAATACAGGCTTGAAAGATTAGTTGAAATATTTGCTTACGTACTTAGGGAGTTTGCCATATTTTATTTATATATCTTCTCACTGAAAAAACTTGTCTGTGTTTTCCTGAAGTAGAAATGGTGACTGTCCCACTCCCACCAGAAAAGATATTCCAGGTTGAGGAGAATATTTTAAAATGTCTGTTGATTTGTGGTCTTGTAACCTGAAATATTGGCTCAAAATAGCATTTTTGAGAAAATTTTAGAATGAATAGGACTTCTGTTGCACCAGTCACTGTTAGATTATGGCAATTGTATTCTAACTAAACAGTATCTAAGATGCGTGGGAGAGATTACAGTTGCATGCATACACACACACACACTGTCTTATAGAAAATAATTATATATATATATATTTATGAAGATTATATATAGTGATGAGGAGAATAATAAATATGGTAATGAGAGAAAATTAGAACAGAAGCACTTTTCTTATGAAAATTGGGAAAGTTGCTTGACGTACTTAAAATGCTATAGGAAAAGCCCTGCTAAAATATTAAAACATCCCTGCAGAGAAATTAAATCTCCAATTTATCATTATCTTTGTATTCTAAAACTTCTAATTGGTGTAAAAATGCAGCATTTTTCATAATGAAAACCTTTTAGAATGTATGTTGCTATGACCTCTGTTCTTCGTGTAGGTCAGACATAGCCTTCAACTTTGTCTGTTTGGATGTATCATATAATTTGTTTTGATATTAAAAAAAAAAACTGTCTAAAACTACTCGGATGAAAACATGGGGGAAAGAAAACAAAATTTAGACAATAGGCTCAAGATAAAAAATATTAGGATGAAATCAGGGAAAGGCAGTGTTAGTATTGTCATTGGCTTTAATTAAAGTATCATTTTAACTAAAGAATCTATCTGCTTCATTCTAATTTTCGTACAAGTCCTTATCACTTGTAACTCCATTGAAGTTTCTGTAAACTTGGGTATAAATATATGGTAGGTGGGATTAGAGAAACTTTGGAGTATGTTTGGGAGAAGTGAGATAAGAATTGGGTCTTCTGAGGCAGAAAGTCAAATCTAAGTAACAAATGTAATTTAGATACCTGCATTATTTAAATAAGCTTCGAAGTCATAATACTTGCACCAGTCTTTTGTGTGTGTTGTGATTTAGCAATTTTTTGTGCATTAGAAAGCCCACCATGCATATACAGATAAAATTTGTTTAATGAATTAGTACTTTGCTCTTAAAGTGGTTAGTTGCTCAGCTTTTTCTTGCTGGCAATGACACAACCATGCGGATTGCTAACTTTGTAAATTGGTGCTTCAAACCTATTATCCATCAACAAAGTATACTGCCTGGTTATGGAAGGTGCATTATAAAATAATAATAATACATATAAAACAATTTGTTAATTCTTTTAAACAGAGCAATGCAAAATAGAATCTAGAAGGGTAGAAAAAGAGCCGGTACTGATTCTTTTATAGAATATAGTCTACGTAAAAACATAATGTTGGCTACCTGGTTTCATTTTAAACATATTGAAGTTTTTAATGGGAAACCATATCCTGGCTTAAATATAGTATTATTGTAAAAACAGTGTCCCATAATTAATTGGTGAGAGAATTTTAATTAATATTGTATGTAATTAGAGAAAACTAATTTTTTAGTGTCATTGGAAAAAAGTAGTAGAGAAACCCTATACTTCCTCAAGCAAACAGGAGTTTAGCAAAGATCAAGTTACTTGTTACTTATGTGTTATCACTTAAATGATTTATAGGTTATCAGAAGGAGAAAGTGGAAGGTAACATAAGAAAAAAGTACCATTATGAAGAAAATACAGAGAGGTAAGGGATTAAGGAGAAGGCAATGAAAGTGTAATCCACCAAAGTTGGTGGCTTTTGTCGGACAGCAAACAAACCAGTTGTCTGTAATAGCAAGAGACATACATTGAATCAACTGAGAAAAGAAAACAAAAAAGGCACAGTGTTCACGTACCTCTGACACTGTGCTGTTCATGAACTGAAAGAAAAGTCTAAATGAATTGCATCTTGAATGCTTCAGATAAAATTAGTCTATTTTTTTTTGCTAGTGAGAGATTTCAGCTTGTCACAGACATCCGCTCCTGTTTCTGGGATAACTACACTCATCATTTCTTTTATCTTAAATAATTTAAAATTCTTTTACATTTAATAAGAATGATTTTAGTAAACAGTGATGTTCTTTCTAAATATGAGAGGTTTTTTTTTCCAGTATGATTGCTTTTATTTTATAATTTTCAAGTCTACGCACTTTTAATTTAATAGGTTTGTTTTCAGATGGAATACTCATGATTTTTCATAATAATTTTCTTTGAAGAAAGTTTTGGTTTCATATGGTCTATAAGCACGTGGGAGTAGATTTATCAGGTTTCACTAAGGCTAATGGCAGGGAAATGTCTCAAAATATCAATAAATGTATTGCTCTCCTTTCTAATTCATATCTGTGCCTCTTTTACATGGGGAGGAAAAAAATGTCTTGGCAAAATTTTTTGTTTAAAGGTGGAAAATAAAAAAGTACACAAACTCTGAGCTCAGAATATATGTAAAAATACAATATTAAGTAAGCTATTAGTTATTAACATATAATTGCCATGAATATTCTCTTCTCATTGACTCTCTTTAAGTTAACAGTAATGCAACACTGCTCAATTTTTCACTTGACTAAGGGCAGCAGCTTCATTTACTGTTGCTGGAAGAAAAACTTCAGTTTCAATAGATTGTTATGTATGGAGAGAGAGGGAGATTCAGTATAAGTAAAAAGGACAGTAATGTATACATGACGAGCAAGATGAAGGATATGAGGGCATTTCGCTCCCCTCAAAGAAAAATCTGCCATGAGCAAAATTTGAGAACAAGTGGAAATCTTGAAGAAAAAAAGAAAAGGAAAAAAAAWTTGAAAATTTCCAGTGTGAATAAATTTCCTTTTCCTTCTTTATTTTTGTTAACTGTTAATTTGACTAGAAGCTCAATATAAACAACGAAAATCTTTTTTTCCATTTTTTTTCCATGTAAGCTTTTTAATCACTTATTTGAAAGTACTCCTATCAGTGTGTACATAAAAATGGGCAAAAAATCTTCTCAGCCCGAAAATGAAATTTTAAAACATTGAAGCCTAGAATGTAAACTTGTTCTTTCAGTATCTTATTGATATTATTAAGTAGCTTAATGTTCTTTAAACTTGCTAAGAAAATAGATGGGAATTGTAAACTAAATTTTGTGCTAGTGCCTTTTTTTCTTCTATCTTCTTTAAAGACTAACCTTTCTTGTATCGAAACCATTTAAATCTCACTATAAAATGCAGTAGATAAGTTGGTGTGAAGTGGTAAATTGAGTTGAAATCAATAGCAAAATGATTATGATCTTGCATTTATACTGTTCTTTCTGGGCTTGCAGACATGTTTTCTGTAATAGTCAGTCAGGGTGATTATACAGAAGATATATAGGCATAGGAAAACATGTTCATATAAAGAAAAAAACCCTACAATTTCAATAACACACAAAGAAATAATCAATTACTGATTGTTTCATTAGAGGTAAATAAAGCGATTTCTACCTCAGTTATGAGTAACCCATRGTATGTGATAAGAAAGGCAATATTAGGTAGGAGACAATCGGCAGAGATTTCAAAAAAATTTTTTTTTTTTAAGAAATATTTGTTTAAGCAAATTTGAAAGAAGGGGGAAGAGTGATGTTAGTGTCATAAAGAACACCATAGTTAGAAATGTCTAAAATGCTCCCTCATTTTCCCCTAAACTATTTCCGTGTCATAGAGGCTTTAAGATATTGTATTCTGGAATGTGATCATGATAATCTAAACAGTGATTCAGACTGGACCCAGTTTGAACATAAGCAGGTGCTATTGTCTGGTGGCTGCCTCTTTTGTAAGCTGTAAAATGAGTTGCATGGTCTTTTTTTTTTTTTTTTTTTTAATCTTTCTGTGTGAAGGCTATGAACTAGTTTATTGACATTGATCTGTCATCTTATCCTTAGAAGTGTTTCTTTGGAATAGAAATGTGTTTATGTGGGAAAGGTTTTGCTACTCTGAACCCTACAAAATTTCTTGTTTGTGTAGGTCTGGCTCTGGGTTTTCTGATCGGTCAAGCTCTTTGAACAATAAATGTTAAAATAAATAACCTTTTATAACATTCTGAAAGCTTATTTTTTGTTCTAGAAATTTCGGGGGGGGGAAACACTTTGTGTCAATTAGCAGTGGTAGACAGCTCTAATCGGTGATGTATGTAACTTTATGAAATTGAAAACAGGACTGTCTTCCTGGCCAAACAATATCCTGAGCCATGTACTGGTACTGCCCTAGTACTAGTGCTTCACTGTGCTATAAATACATTACCCTGGAGTACATCCTTTGCTCCTAAAATCTCAGGCTGTGCGCTTTTTGTGCAAGCTGTTACTATTTCTGAGGCAGTCCAACTTAGCTCTGAATCTGTATAGCGCATACTCTTCCTAGTGATGGCTCAGTTGGTTATGGTGCTGGTCTCAGATCTCATGCCTGAAAATCTCTCTGTGATCCAAGAGATGCCCAGGGCCGTAGGTTCCAATGTCGATGTCGGAGGCTACRAGGCTCTGTCAGACTCTTAAACATATTCTCCAGTCTTCCACTAGGATCCTAGACTAAATTAGCCCTTCCGAGATATAACTTAGAAAGAAAGCCAAGAACCCACAGACTTAACAAAGGTGTTTTTTACATCGGAAAGTTTACTCTGAAAACACTCAAGAATTTACAGATATTTGGGAAGTCAGGAAAGTCCTGCGTAGGCTCCGTATCCTGGGTCTGCTCCTATGCTTTCTGAGCTCCAAGCTCTTCCCAGTGTTTTTGGTTAGATAAATTATCCTAACCTGATAGTCACCTTAGGGAGACCTTAGATGTGCAGATGGCCAGCCCCTGCCCAGAGCTACACCATGTCACATTTCTTTCTTGCATGCACCAGTGGGATGTTTTTGTTCTCTTTGCCCATCCTATAGGGCTTGATGATGTGAAGAAGAAAAACCTTGTTTCATCTGGGTGGAGCGGTAGCTGAGGTTCACTCAAAATTGTAGGTTTCATTTTCTATCTGTCTGATAGTGCTTTGTGGAGGTGTCACCCTTCATTCTGTTACCTAAAATCCAGTGCAACAGGCTTGCCTGGGACACATCCTGGGACACGGGTGTGTGTTCAGTTCATGATACAAAATGGAGCCTGTTATTTTGTTCACAGATTTGCCACTCTGGCAGTGATCTGTATGAGCTCTGGGATTAATGATTTTGAATGACATATGGCCTCAATAAGTGCTTCTTAGTCTAGCCAAACAAATAAATCTGAAGTGGTTGCTTGAACAAAATACAGTGTTTTGTTAAACAATGTAAGTTTGTTAAAACTAATATGTGAAGTTACAGGTTAAGACCTTCCATTTATAACAATGAAACTGTATCTAAGTTCATAAGCACAGTATGCCCAGGTGCCTGTCCTCTGTTACGGTGTAAATGCTAGGAAAAAAATGGCTCTTAGAATTGTTAATTGGTTTGGAATGGGATTTTTAAATTATATGAAAATAATTTAGTCAATGCAAATGTTTTTGAAAACTCCATTTCTTATGTCTCATAAATTTCTCTATGGATAAAGAAATGCTTTGTTTTGAATTGTTGTTAATAGCATGTCAGGATATGTGAGAAAGGGTGAGAGTTTGGTCAGTTTGGATTACAAAAAAAGGAGGGCAAAATAAAAATTCTTATATGGTTTTATGGATATTTACGTTAACTTCTGATAGAAATATACATATATGCAAACTTAATTTCTTAAGTGATAGAAAAAAAGATGATCAGTATGCTTTTAGTGTAAATAGCCTTAATTTTGTTGGTTAGTAGAAATATACACAATTATCATTGTTTATCATGATTTTAATGTAAAGATGAGGTCTAAAAATGTACTGTTATGGTAACATTTTTATTCAATATTTTTTCCCAGTTCTTTGATGTAATATCAACCACTGAGAAACCGTTGGCAGAGCAAGACTGGTATCATGGTGCAATTCCAAGAATAGAAGCCCAGGAGCTGTTAAAACAGCAAGGAGACTTCTTGGTGCGCGAGAGCCACGGGAAACCTGGTGAATATGTCCTTTCTGTGTTTTCAGATGGACAACGGAGGCACTTTATCATACAATATGCTGATGTACGTCTCTGATATAGTACTAAATATTCAATTCAATGTTAGGAAGTTTATTATTTCAGCTAAACAATTTAGGATCTACATAATTTACTTTTGACATTTGGCTTTAGCCTTTATAGGAAATATGAAAGCTTTTGGGAAATGTTTTAATCAGTGCTGCATCAGGGGAAAAAGGTCATTTTAGGAATAAAAGATAAATACGAAGTATGAGGTTATTCTACATCTTTTATCCTTTGTTGAAAAGCCAAAACTTTTCTGTAAAAGTTTTGAAAACTAGAACTCATTACTCCTAATTTCTGCATCTACATTTATTTTTTAAACCTATTTGCACAGTTGGTGCTTATTAGGCTACTTTGAATTCAAACTGTAAATTAATTTCCATTGAGTCTTCCTGAAAAATGTAAACATTCGCCTAGGAGAAAATAATCTGTGGTGTTTTCTATATAGTTGGGAACTGAGGTCCCTGCTGCTGTTGAGGTGCAGGTATTCTTTTTTAGGCTTGTGGATGTTGTTTTGTTCAGCAAAACATAAATGCTTGTGAATATTTTTGTTCGTATGTATTCTTCTTTATGCCTTTCAGAATTTCAAATTCATTCAAAATACGACAGTGCTCATAACGTTGGTAGAAATGCCTCTAGCTCTTGTCTCTGGGAATATAGGTACAATACACCAGCAAATCCATTTTGATCCAGTAATGCTGTAATGCTGACAAAACATACTTCAGCATGTTGCAATAAAATCTACCAAACTTCAGACAAATGCACAAATTTGCTGCCTTAACTATGTTTACACTGAGGGAATTTTACCAGTCTAAATCACCAGCTGATGCAGCTTACTATATTGTTAATGTGCAGTTGTATTTCATTTTAATGAGGGGCAATGATATTGTTCCAACTTCTGTGAAGTTGGAAGGTTTCTATAGGATCATTAATTATGGACACTTGTCCAGATGCATTTTTTGTTACTTTTCACCTGGAGTTTTACTCTAGGAGTTAACCTTGACCTGAAGTCAGCATTTATCTTATCTTGATTTTTATGACCTTAATGTATTTTGGTGTATCAGAGTGCTGAATGAGAAAGTAAGAATGATAAAACTACCCAGAGCTAGATACACACATTCTTGTAAAATGCTTGGTGCTCTAGTCCTGACTCAGCAGAGTTAAATGCATGTTATGTGCTTTGTATGGCTGAAAAGATTTTGTGTAAATCGTTGTAGGGRTCACATTCCAGTGGGTGTTCAAAAAAAGATGCAGACTGGACTTTGAAGCCTGTTAAAATAGAGTTGTGGGGTTTTGTTTTTTTAAGTGTTACTATGAGGCTCCCCTGTATCTGTAGTTTGATGCTTTTTAGTATCCACTTTTCCAAGAAAAATTTAAAAAACTATCTTTATTCCTGTAATTTCATTATTTTGCATAGGTATTTGAAATGCAAGACTGATACTGTTTAATATTGCATAGCTTGGACAGTCCAAACATCATCAGGTCACTAGATCTGTCTGCTCATACTTTTAAGAAAGAAAAAATCTTATTAACCTTGACAAGCAGTTAATAAATGGTGGGACTTTTGTGGTCATGGGGCAAGATGGACTGGATTCATGAACTTTTTGGCAGGGAAGTTTGCTGGGAGTGAAGTGTTTCACACAGTGATTTCACACAGTGTGGGATCAGCCCTCCATGACTGGTCAAATTATTCTCTTCCATCACTGACAAGTTTTGTCTCCATTGACCCAAATTTTCTTCTGAATCAAAGACTGCAGAGTAGAAGTATGACATATACTTGTTTTAATAGTGGTCCTTTAATTACATAAGTATTTAATTGCATAAGTTTTATGGATATTTCTAAGCACTAATCTCAATAAAAGTATTTGTATGATAAATTATTTCATCCTTCAGCTTTAAGCATCAAATTTCGGTGCTATCATTCAAGGCTAATCTGTTTTTCACTGCTGCCGTTGGAGGCTATGCTATTTTCAAACTATTGTTTGTTAAGTGATCTTAATCGTGGTCAGGATCCTGTGCAAGTACACGGAATAAAAGAATGTTGTCCACCCCAAAGGTCTTACATAAATGGTAGCAGATGGGTTTGAGATGGGGTCTGGTGTGAGGAAATGATAAGCAGTACTGGTTATTGTGCTATGCAGTCTCTCGGGACATCAGCACCCTGACTGTGGTAAGGGTTTTCTGAATCATCAGAACAGACATTTGAGGGAGGTTATTTGAAAAGAATGTAGGCTGATAAGTCAGTATTTAATTTGTGAATGAAGTTAGGGAGATAAACCGCAAGAAGTAGACTGAGAAGGCACTTTTACAATAGAGAACCAATAAGCAGATAAAAATAGGTGACATGACCAAGCTTCCTTTACTAAAAGCGATAACACATTACAGGAAGTTGATGCCTTTAGTCCTAATGAAGAGAAATTTGGTATGATGCATTTTGTACAAAATAATAAATAAATAAATAAATAAAAAGCCTGTAGGTGTTAGAAAGAAAAAATCTGCATGCCAGTGATGGTTTTCTTTGCCCAATTGAGTAAATGAACCTGAATCTCCATTTAGGTCTTTTTTTTTTTTTCTTCCCCACCCTAGGCTTTGTTTCTTCTGGCTGTTGTCAGTTCTGCTGGATGGCTTAGGGCAGTTCCTCTGTTGAGCAAAGAGTCCTGTAATTATACATACTGAGAAGTTGTACATATTGTACATATAGGCACAGTAGCTTATCCTGTATCTCAATCCCTAGGTTGCAGTGTAGAATTTAAGAGGTTCAGGAGGATGAAATAAACACTTATTTACCATTTCCCCCCTCAAGTGTAAGGGCAGGGATGAGCAATTAAGCTTTTCTTTTTTCTTTATTTTTCCCCTTAGTACTTGAAATCACATTTTTTATAAGAAAATGTTAAATACTTCTGAGGAAAATATTAAGAGATCCCACAGTTTTGTTGTTGCGATGTTTGAATTAGATGTCTAAAATGAAACAAATTGCTAAAAAGCATAGAAGGGAAAAAAAGGCATTTTGTCTAGTTCAACGTCTCTAAAAATTATATGCGTGACCTGCCCTTATTTTTAGCCTCTGTAGCACCATAAGCTTTTCTGGCATACACTGCTTATAAAGGCCAATCATGGGTCTTGTATCTGTGCCAGGGATTTGTTAATTTTTTCAAATGTTTTAAGTGCAGTAAGATCTGACTAAGACAGTGTTACTTATCTCTTGTCTATTAGAATGTCAGTTGTTTATTTTTTGGTTGTTTTATGTAATTTTTAGTCTTACGTACTTTGGAAGTTAATGTTGTTTTTTCTATTTCATAATATTTTTATTTCACTTTGTCAGTTTAAGTATCACAAACTTTCCCACCTCTTGAATTGCAAGAGGTTTTTTTTATCCTTAGGAGTTTAAATCAATAGTTATTTCATTATGTTGCCTTAAATGAGAGATGCAATAATGTTGCAAAATATTATCCTCCTGATTGCCATTCCATTTAATTCAGTAGAAGTCTTATTAAGACAGAGATTTAATTCTGTTAAAGTAAACTTTTTTTTGTTTGCTTATTAGTGATGAAAGCTTGGTAATGCTCTTTGGCAGTTTCTTCTTTGAAATTTTACTTGTACAGAAACAATTATTTCATTTTACCTCCATACAGAATCAGTATCGTTTTGAAGGAACTGGATTTCCAACTATTCCTCAGCTCATAGACCATCATTACACAACAAAGCAAGTCATTACAAAGAAATCTGGTGTCGTTCTGCTGAATCCTGTTCTTAAGGTAATGCGTACATTCTAAGTATTCTATTAAGCTGTAAGTATCCTCAGGTTTGTATTATTATTTAAAATATGTTTCTTGTGATGACAAATGGAAATACTAAGTAGGTTGTAGAATACAGGTATATGCTATTAGGTCAGTAATTCGAATACTGGAACTATCTCAGTTGCTGGCTTCTGGACAGATGAGAGTGCAGTTTTCTTAGTGTTTTTTCTGGCATGCAAATTCTTGGACGATTTTTTCATTCTTGTTCATAGTTCTGTGACTCTCCATCTTTTTCTGAACTTTTTCAGCCTGCTGTACTCTGCTCAGTTTATTCCTTCAAAATCACACTCCATCCTAATTTTTATAATAAATAATTGCCATCCTAAAAAAATGGCATTCAGAGTCTCCCAAAACATCCTTCCCCCCTGCTTTTCTATGCTTTTGGATTTCTCATTTGGACTCCACTGTTGACTAAATAACTGAAACTTAGTTCATAAAGGTGTAATGAAGAAGTTTTCTGAAGGAAAAAGATAATCTTTAAGTGGTAAAATTCTCATAAAGCTTCGCAGAGTTATCACTACTCACGGTTTCATCCCTATTTTATGTATCATATATAAGGTAATGATGTAGACATGGAAACAGGTACCATCCCACCAGCATCATTGCAAATTGGGAATAAAAATTTGCTTTTTAATCAGTAAACTATTTCACAATGGCTTTCAGAAGAGAAACAAAAGGGGATTGAAATGTTGAAATATATTACAATTTAGAAAGCTTATTAGTCTCCTTGTTTTCTTCCAGTATTTTTGTGGTTATTATCTATTCAGTTCATATTTCATTCATAAACCAACTCTTTGTAACTTAATCTTTCCAACTATGTGTTAGCCATATATGCTTAATGGAAAAGAAGATTGACTAGTTTCAAGCATATGTAAGGCACCTCCTACATTCTACAAAATTTTAGCATAACAACATATAATTCAGAGTTAGTTTCATATGCCAAACTCCTAGATCTTCTTCTATAATAATCCTAAGAAATTCAAGTGTATGTTCTGTTCTTCTCAAAATCAATGTGTTGTGTTTACGCTCTGCTTACTTTAATTAAAAAAAAAAAAAAAAGCAGGAGTTACTTTTTAAGGTGAAAGACTAGTTTTCTTCACGCTTTTCACACCTTATACCTATTCTCTATAAGGAATATATGTTCAATGCATGTTTTCGAGGACTTTTCCTAACTTTAGGTAAATGTATGGAGACAGCTCTGATCACATCAAAAGTGAAAGTTATTTCTTCTAGGTAACTTTTAAAACTGTGAATGACCTTCTCTTTTAGTCTGCTTTGATTATAAAGATAGTGAAAATGTATYACCTCTTACCTGAATGGTACATTGTGGTCTAGCTGTGAAGTGCATTTATTCTGCTTATTTTCCAGGGAATTCCAACATTTATTTAAGTTGATATGTAGTGGGGGTTTAGTTCTTTATTGATAAATATTTTCTCTATTATATATAAATTTTAAATTTAAATAATGGGGATTTGTAAGTATGCATTTTAGGTTAACGTCTTACTGATTACAAAATTGAGATTTTAATTATTGAACATAAAGCACTGCTTTAAATTCATTATTGAATATATGGGAAAGCTTAGGATTTTATTTTTGATGTGAGAATAATTGTATTTTGATATGAACTCTTTAGGTTAAAAATAAAAGACTGTCATATCAGAAGTGAAATCTTTTTATGTCTGTTTGTGAATTCCTTTTGTAATACTGTATTTTTAAAATATTTAATGTCTTATCTCTTCCCTGTTTTTTTTCTTTTCTGGTTTTGGATAAGGTATGTATAACAACAGAGTTCAAGCACTTTTCAATGTGTAAAAGTCTTTGAGAGCAGGTTTATTTTAGCAAATGTAAAATGACAGTGTAGTATGGCTACTGCGTGCTAAACAGGGTCTATTCTTAGTTATTCTCTGTTTGTTAAGATAGGACAGGTCTGGAAAACGTCATCTCTTCATTCTGTTGTTTACTTTGAATGTGGGGAGCTTTTATGTTCCTGACGATTTTTGTTTCATTTTGGTAACTTAGTTTTTTATTATGCATAGTTTTATGTAACCATGCGTAGTTAAAGAATTTTTCTGGTACAGTCCCAAGTCACTTTCTTGATCATTTCTCCATTACTGTACTTCATCTCATGCCCTCTTAGGTGTAAATGCACATATGCATTGTCTAAGATCCCTTGGTGATTACCAACAGAGCCATACGCAGATGTATGATTTTGTGTGGGGGATCTTTTCAGGTCTCAAATCAATGCTGCTGTTAATGCACCTAAACATATTATAATGACCTTACAAAAGGATTGAGGGCCATTTTTAAAACAGATTTTTTGCTCTACTACTATCACCATGTGCCAAGGCAGTGTCCTATTTTTCTGGTTTCAGGGTAAAAATAAAATAGGCCCACTCTCCTCTGGACTTGTTAATTTGAGTTAGTTTTAGTACTAACTAAAACTAAAGCAAGTTTTAGTACTATGGATGGTGCTAGTCTTTTTTTCTTACAACCAGCTGGTAATTGCTTGCAATTGTAGTGATGAAGTACTTTGTTCAGGTTTTCCCAAGTGCTGCAAATAATTGCCATCCATCCGTAAAATTCCATCGTTCTGGCTCTGTATTTGGTGATATGACTTCCTTTGTTCTGATGTGCTTCAGTCTTAATATTCAAGAATAATTCCTTTCAGGTTTATGAATTTTTCAACTTTCATCCTGATAGGATACATGAAATGATGGAAAGGATGTCCATACTGGTACTGGCAAAAGAGTGCTAAAGAGAGTAGTTGGTGACAGGAAACTTCATTATATGTTGATATATGCACATGTTGATATATGCATATCACATATAYTGTTTGTATGCTTTCAAAAATATGATCTGAGAATATGATAGCTACTCACACCATGTGTAGAATGAAAAACAATGTATAATGCTCTTGAAGTGCTTCAAGGCCAACATTTTGAACCTAGTAAGACAGTATTGAAAAGTATGTTAAACATCTTCAGTTGTTTTAAAATAATTATTTTAGAATTGTTTTAACTGTTTTAGAGCTTTGCAACAATTTTTTTTCTGCACTATGATTTTGTGATATTTGTTCTCCCATATGATCAAAATCAGTTATTGATAAAAGTACTTCAGAATTAAGCAAATGAGTGTTTTGAGCTTTTCTTTTTGATTTCCATGGCTTTCATATAAGGAAGCGGAGACATCTTAAGCATACTTATTTTTGGCAATGACACATGTACTCTGACACCAGGGTTGGGGGTATTTTCTGCATTGTGCTCTATTATCAGTGTGTCTTTGATCATTTTCTTAAAATTCCTTTGACATTTGTAAAGACTCCTTTTTCTATCTTCCTGTTACAGCTGCAAAGCAGTCTTTGACGTTTCATGCAATCTTCAATCTTTTTATGTGAATTGCTGTCCCTGTAATAACTTATTTAGAAAGTGAAAGTTAAGTATGACAAAGAGCATCAGAGAAAAAAATATGCTATGTAGTTTGCTTCTGCTTTTCTTTCTCTCTGCTATCGTTTATTCTTCTTTACCATATTAGCAAAATTAGTGTTCACCTTCTGTGACATTGTCCTTGAAAGGAACACTCTTAATTGTGCCACAAAAGGCCTGTCCCACATCCTGTTTCATGTAGACCAAATCTGCCTGCTTGGAATTTTAATGATATAGAAATAATAGAATTTAAATTAGAAAAGCCAAGGGCATTAAGAAGATATCTGCATGTGATTTTTTTTTTAATGGAAAAGCCTCTCATTTATATTTATTTATTATCTTTTAGAAAAAATGTGCTTTATGTTCTTCAATTTATTTTTGAAGGAATGACTAGTATGTAAAAGGCCTCAGAGTAACCTCACYGCATCCCCAAGGTCTTTATTAATGGAAAAACTATTCTAAACATACTAAATATATTTTAATTTTCTAAAATGTTTGAGCTCATGTTGTGGAATTTTTTTAATTTCCTGAAATATATTTCATACACTTAATAAGAAATCTATATTAAGTTGTGGATATATTTCAGTTTTAGTACTAGAAAATAAAATCATCAAGGAAATGAGAAACAAAATTTTTACTTGGATGCATCTGCATTAACATTTTAGCTCAGATCAGAAATAAGCTTTTGAAGCAAATCTCCTGACCATCACCACTTAGGATGCTATGTTTCCATCACTGAGCAGTCTGAAAGGATGCAAAACTTGGCTTTTTTGAGCTGAAACAAAACAGGAAGATGCACAAGTGCTAGTGGGAGTTCGGTCATCAGAACCAGGGGAGACTTAATCTGAGAAAATTCCCTGCCCTCCTAAATGTATCAGTTCCTCAGCACCAACTTCACTCTGCAGATGTGCTACTACCTCACTAGTTGCTACTGCCTTTGTTTCCTCTGCAGCAAATTAAAATTTTGAGGTTATGAATTTCTCAGGCTGTGTATTTGTTGCTAATAGCTTTCATTTACAAGTTCTGAATCTTTTTTTTATCACAAAGAAGCCTATGAAATGACTTCAAACATTTCCTGCACATGGGAAAAAGATATAGAAATGTAAAGAATGTTGATTAACCTGAGCAGAAATGTTAAAAGAAAATAAACCTGCACGGCTTGGTAGCAGTAATTCAAATATTGATGAATAAAAGTCTGCAAATGACATGAGAATTCCATGTGGATCTGATAGTCAGCTGCCACATAGGATATATTAATGAGTTACCCCTGTGAAAAAATAAGTTAGAAGAAAGAGAAGTTTAAGTGAGAAGATGAAGGTGGACAGATTCTTTTTGATAAAATGCCCTCAGAGTTCTGACATGACCCTGATTTTTTTCAGTCACTGTACCATTTTGAGTTGTATTTTGTATTTAGGATTCAGCCAAATTTAACTTTGAGATCAGCTTTCAAAGATTGAAAGCATAAGCAATTTATCTGCTCCATCTCTCAGCTTGTTGTAGTATCACAGAACTGGTATTTTCTCCTTTAGCATATAGTTAGCATACACTTAACTTTTGGTTAGCTTTCCATGGATATTTTCCTGATTTTTGTCTCCCCTTGATGCTGTTTGGTTTTGCAGGTGTTTTGTTTTGTTTCATTTTATTTTTACAAACAAGCTGAACTCCAATGTTGCAGAGAACATGTGTGCTTGTGGTGCAGGCAACACACCTTTATCAGAGTTGTGTCTTGTCAGGCCAGCAATGTTGAACTGGAGGAATTCAAGGAAATTGCTGAATAGTCTCACTTCCAGGCAAGCCTTCTTAGGCATGCTGAGAAAGAGAGGCAAAGAAACATTGCTCAATTAGAAGTTCTTATCTTGTGGCAGGAAAGTATTAAGCTGATGAAGAGGGAAACAATTGCATTAATGGGTCCTGCCTATTCAGAAGATCATTTGTCATGAAGACAGCTGTTTAAGGGGCAGGGATCACTGCTGGAAGGAAGAAGCAGGCTATAACAGTGAACAACTTGGTTGTCAGAATTTTACATGGGTTAGGTTTGTAGCATCCAAAGTAGTATGGTACCCACTCATCTGGACACACATGGTACCCACTCATCTGGACAGCCTCACAGAAATGCTGAGGAGGACCTTTTGGTCATAGTCAGTATAGGCTGATTTTTGACCCCAAACTGTAATTCTTATGGCTGTGATAAGTGTCTGATGTATACGCTTTTGAATGTTAAAATATGTCTTTCATTTTCTTTAAGGAAATTAAATACACAATGAGAGGAGAGAAATTATATTACCTAAAAGATAAACTGATTATCGTGAATATGATCATTTTCTTAAACATGATTTGAATGCAACTATCTTTTGCCACTCATTTACTGTTCAGTATCATTATGGTCATGCAGAAGACCTATTATTCTTATGCCAGGGAAATCAGCAGTATTTTTTAATAGAATAGCAGAGTTCAGGCAGGTTTTGGACATTCATATGAAGAAGGAGAGAGCCACGTCACTGTGTGGGCTGTGAACTGAACAAAAGGAGTCATCTTGAGCACAGCAGAAAATAACAAATAACATTAGATATGTTTTGACAATTTTTTTTCCAAAAACAATTTAAAAGTGGAAAAAATAAGCTGAGTTTATGAAGCAAGAGATGGAAGATAGAAATTTTTACTAAAAATAAAATAAATATGTTGTTAAGAGGGAAAAAAGTATTAAATGGAAAATTTTGGAGTAAGAGAGTTTTTGGGGGAGAAAACTATTAACTGGGAGAATAACCTCCTTCAATTAAAGCATCCTTCAGCAAGCAGTCATTTGGATTTATCAGATTTTATAAGTAACCTTCTGTATATACATGTGAAGATCTAAGACCCACCTGCATTCTGAATTTATGTAGTTTTGTGGGTATAAGTCAGACCTTTGTGGAATACCTGTAAAAAGTGGGTCTTTGCACTGGAGGAGTTGCAGTGTCTTCATCACAAGCTGTATAATCAGAGCCTTTAATATAGCACGGTAGTAAAATTTGATTAGGATATGGTATGATTACAACAGTGAAATTCCTTTTCTGCTGAAGTAGCATCCTGATTTTTTTTATGGATTCTTACTGCTTCCCAAGATTTGGGATTCCAGTATTCTATAATAATTATTTTTTATCAGATTTTAGTTGCAAACTTCATTTCTTATTTCATGTAGGTGTCTAATTATGTTCTTAGTTTTTGTTTTTACTGGTGCAGACAGTGTGACTTGTATAATACAAATAATACTTGCATAGACTGTGGCTGACAGGTATAAAAATTACTCAAATGCAGACTCTTAGGCTAAACAAATGCAGCATAGATTAAGAGTAAGAATTTGAATCTGTGCTTTTAGATATCTTTGTAGAGTTACAGTTCTACACTATGAGTTACTGTGAAGTAGCTTTCGATATGTATTCTGTCGTCCCTGAAAAATTTTGACTCCACTAGCTGCAGTGGAATAAGATGTTAAAAAGGAGTGGGGTGATGTAAAGAAGAACCAGGGGAGCGGACCTCTCTTGGCTATCAGTGACCTAGATTTCAAAACTACTATAGATTTTAAAGCAATCGTGAGACTGATGGTCACTTTTTTCAACAATGATACTGCAGCAGAATTCTATAAAGCTATAAATTCTATAAAGCTTTTTTCACCTTCTCTACAGAAGTTGTCTTTATTCATGTTTAAGCACAGGTAACTTGAAGCATATGGTCTACCCAAACCATATTGTGCAAAATAATTATTTTGGGATAAAAAAGGGAAGTTATTTCTTACCGTTTCAAAACAACATTTTATTAGAGGCTCGGAGGGATGGCCAGGAAATGTTTTGCATTCAGATCATAAAGACATGATTAATATGGACAGATTCTTTCTACGGATCAGCTGAAGACATGCAACCTAGACTTTTTGCTTTTGTTTTCCTGTTACAGTGTGACCAGAAGATACCAGGAAAAAATTGATTTAACACAGGATTGTTGGCAAAGGCTGTAGGCTTATGAAATAAGATTTTTGATTCCCCTATATTTGTTCAGGCTGTTTTGTTACTAAGTATTTGCCTTCCTGATATATTGATGGCTTCATCTTTGTATTTGACATTGCATAAGTACTTAAACTTATTAAAAGAAAAAATCTTGTTTAATTCAGCTGCAGTTTTTGAATGCAGATTTATTGTTTGGAGTTTTTTTGATTTTTGTTGTTGTTCATAATCAGGAATGTCATTTGATACAAGTTTTATCAATAAGTAAATATTTATGTTGAGATAAGTTACTGTATGTCTATTAGGAAAATGTGCCAGATGCTTTAGCAATGTGTCATTGTTATGTTTCTGCTTGGGCAGAGGACAGTGCTGAACAGTTGTTTTCTCTGTCATTAGAGCTATTAAAATCTGAGTTTTTTATATTAAATTACTGTTTAGGTTGTCATTGTTAAAAACTGGACAATTTTAGTATTAAATGCTTACTACCTGCATAAATGTGTTTGTAGATTAATGTATGTGGAGCTTCATGGGATTGCAGGAACTCATGTGTTTGTTACTATGGGTGGCTCATTTGGAATTTATAGTGCTTTACACCAGTGTATCTTCACAGATTCTCTCAGAAGCACCTGAGATTTATACCAATATATATTGAAAAAATAAGAAAATGGCAGTTACATGGCTTGGAGGCTAAAAATATTGGATGCAGATTTCACCAGCAAATCCAGTATCCATATTAGTAACAGAATGTGATATTTAGAGCAAGTATGTTTCCCCTCAGGAAGATCATCCTAACTTAAAAAAGATCCTGCAGTGCTTTGAAGCCAGCATATGTGTTCTCATGGAATGGTCCTCCTGTAGGAGAGTTGCATATGGTTCGTGGATTCCCATCAGAGCCCTTTCCAAGAAACTTGCATGGAAGGTGATGGCATCACAGCAAACTCTCTTGCTGGGTGGAAGGGAGTTAGAGAACAGATGACTTTTTCTGTAGGTACAAACTTTGGTGTACCTACGCCTTCTGTGGAACTGCTGACCAGGATATGCCACTCCCTTTGGCTTGTCATTAACTTCTCTAGACATAAGCTGTCTTTTATATTCACATACATGGGAGAAAATCTCAGGAATATGTAGTTTTCACTTTGTGTGTGTGTGTGCATAGAAGGGCAATAGACTTAAGACTTCTTTATATTTAAGCATGGTGAAGAATCTTACTATTAAGTAAGATTTAATATACAGAACACCAAGGATGAACACCTCTAATGCTTACTAATAAAATGAATGTTATGGCAGTCAGAATATATTTAGGAGCATACAAATTGCCTGTGAAGATTAGAAGGTATGGTTTCTCCATATGCACCATTTACATCCATTTCTTGGATCCATAATGGGCCATCTAATGTTAAGCATTTAGGTATAGATATTGAGTATGAAAGTAGGTCAAGTCGAAGCTGGGTGTCAAAGTGAAGGAGTGATTTCTGTTATTAACCATTCCAGAATTAGGGCATGTAATGGCCTTGTGTAACTGTGGAAGACTTCACAATGAAAAGAATTGATTCTGTATTGACATATCACAGCAGTAATTATGTATTCATTTTAATAGTCCATTTAGTGTGGGACTTTATTTTCCTAAAGGACTTTAAAAGCACATTAACTCCTGTGTGTGTGTGTGCGCATGTTTTATGCTATGTATTTATTTATTAAGAAAAGCCAAATGTGTCATATAAGTTGAAAGACAGACTTTGCAGTGAAAGAGTAGAAATTAAACTCTAGGGGTATGAGTTACATGTCAACCTCTAGCACGTATTGCGCTTCGGCATAAGGCAGGTCATTTTTGGTAGAAGGGTCATTGGAATTGGATTCCTACCTACAATATGTTTATATAGGTGGAGCAAGGTTTAAGTCATGAATGTACATAAAATTCTTTAGGAATCCTSTAATAGAAAGCTCTAGAAGTGCAGTTTATTGTTATCACAATTATTTTGAGTACGGTATGTAAATGTTAGAATGTGCATATGTTAATATAGATTTAAGAGCCTGTTTTCAAGATACAGTCTTAACAAGTTTTGGAAGTTAAAAGTTATGGTACCTGATCCTAAGAGAAATTATTTACCAGGAACTGGGGCTCTTTTCAGTGTGCTATCCATGTTTGTGTTTTGTTGTATCTCCACGAGTTCCTCAAATGGGTGAGCAGGGAACTTTGTCCTAGCCTTCTGCATGCAGTGGGTGTGCTTCTGACCTTCCGCATGTTCTTTGCTCAGGGCATAGTGGGCACATATACTTTCCTCTCCTCAGTGCTCTTCCCAGTCCTTGTCTGCTAGAGTTTCCAATACAGGAGAAAGCAAGCTGGAACGATTGTATGTATAAGGATAGGACAGTCACAAAAATTCTACTGGTRGATGTGGTTATTTGTATAGTACTTATTTGTATACCCATTGTACTTTGAGTGATTTCAGAGTGAGCAGTTCTGTGGGAAATAGCTCTTGACTTCCTTAATAAATAGCCACTGTTGATCAAACAAAACAAGCTCTTCCATAAGTATCTGCATTGRTATAGTGCTTGTTATGGATGCATGTGGATTTCCAGAGCTATCTTGGAGTTGCCAAAAATATGATTACTCTTTAACGATTGCTTGCACTCTAATACACTTAACTTTCTTGGCGGTTCATCACAGAGATGATATACTACAAGATCAATCCATATCAGATTTAAGTCCGCCGTCTTCTGACAGTTCAGTTGTGGAGGAGCAAAGGATACACTCAGAAGAAGCTGCTCACTGCCCAGAGCAGGGCTACTCTTGCATCTACTATATGTTTCAAGTGATTGTAGTAGTGCTTGAATTCTCAAGAAGCTGAATCTGTATGAGAGAAGTAGTTAAATGTTGATTAAGGTGGAATTCAGTGACCAGCTTAGGCAGAACTTCAGGATGACCTTGTAAGAAGGGCATATATAGTGAAATACAGTATGTGCATAGATCTCATCTTCAGTTCATGATGAAGTAACCACTATTAAGAGTTCTGTCCTTTTGGACAGCTGATCTTCTAAAAGAGCTGCCACTGATTCATGTAATGTGTCCACGATGAGTATTGTGTTCAAGTCACATTGAAGGACTGGATCTCTGTGAGGGTGAGGCGCTTGTGGAATTTGAAGCACTGCTGTATAAGAAAAGACTAGTTGCCCCTGCATGGGATGATGATGAAAAGAAAAAGCAGTAAGCGTACCGTGAAAGAGCTGATGTACCAAAATGCTGCACTTCTGACTAGTTTACTACTTGGAAGCTAATAACTTAATAACTTGGCTTTAGTAGTTAGAATGGAAGCCTCGTAAAAAGAAAGTTTATTCTTTCTGGTACCAGACTGAAAACAAAGTCCACTCAGCTGGGAAGGCTTGTCTAGTTTAATATTTCCTGCTACTGATGAAAATGTCTTGTACAGGAAAATGCGTGCATAAACAGAAGGGAAAAAGGAAGTTATTCACAATTCTCCCTGAAGTTAGTGGGAGCCACATGATAACCATTTTTTATGATGACTGGAAGTGTCCAGTTTTGATTAGCATTCAGCAATTATTTCCTAAAAATGAGAAGTATTTGGCACTCTTGCCAAAGTGAGAAGTATTTGACACTGTGAAGCACTCTTGCAAGAAAATTGCTCATGCATCTTGGAGATATTCGGAGTGAGGAAAGTATTAGGATACTTAGTGAGCACAGTGACCTTTGTTTGACAAGGAACAGAATAGCCAAATTAAAAGGAGAAGAAAAATAACAGTTTTGATTTGGCTGTTATTAATAAACCCAGAGGTCAGTCTAGCCCAGTATCCTGTATCCAGAAGGTGGCTAAAAGTGTATGTCTAGTGAAGAATATAGTTATGGGAAATGGTTATACATCATAACTTCCTTGGCCATAGGAGTTTCCAACCATCTAAGGCTCAGGGCTTTCCTGAGCTGGAGAGAATTCTCTGTATTTAGAAACTTTCTCCAGATTTCTTTTCTACAAATGAAAAAAGTGAAAAGAGATGATTACTCTTAAGCTGGAATGTTTTACGGAATGACCAACAGGATAATATGTACACTTACAGTGCCTTTAAAGTAACAAAAGTAAGGTCAATAGGATAAATGGCAGAGAGAGATGTTTCACCCTTATCTCACTGTGTTCAGGTTTTAAATTAAAAAGTATGAGTAATAAATGTGTTTGCTTAATTATAGGCCCATTTATTCAAAAGGAATTGAGAAACATTGAGGAGGACCAGCATAATTATTTCTTAGACTTTTGTGTTTTAGAAAAAGATACAAAGGATACAATAAGATTCAACAAACAATAGATTGCCATAGACCATATGGGAAAATTTTGTCAAACTAAATTCAGTTATATAGGAGAAAAAATACACATTTGCTGAATAGAGCATTCAGAAGAATGCGCGAGTGTATGTTAATAGAAGCTGCTAATAGTTAACAGGGCCGCTTGGTGAGTCTGTACCACTTCTCTTTGTGTCTCCTTTATTAACTGGCTTTTTTCTGCTATCAGAGGTTTCCCAGCCCTTTTGTTATCCTGAGCAAGAAGTTAATGATGTGTTAGAAGCTAGCAATATCTTGTTAAAGAGCAATGTGGAAGGGTGTATCTGATGTTAGAAATTAATGCAGTGCTTCATTTAAACTATTGGTATTTCTGTAATGTTGCATGACTTGTGGTTCAAAGCCATCATCTGTCTGGCTTGGAATGCAGGCAGTTTACTGATATTCACACCAAAAAAAGAATATGAATTAAAGATGAAGCTTCATGTAACAGCTGAGTCAAATGAACAGCTTGCTGCTATCAAAAAGGTGCTTGGGGGGTTCTTGCTCCCTTTTTCTTTCTGTATGGCTTTACCTTTCTCCTGGTCCTTTCCAGTAGCATATTAAGCTAGTTCAACTGTTTGTTTGGAGTTTTGCCAGGTTAATTCTTTTCCATGTTAGTGATTTTAACATGTAATCTGAAGATTATGAAAGCCAGTGCAAGATGAGCACATGTGGCTGGGAAGAGGTAGGATGCTGGATCTTACCCTTTTGAGTTCAAAAGAATAAATTTGTCGTAAGTTGTAATGTGAAATTGCAGCTCTTTGGCAGGTATTGCCTACTAACCACTACAATTTTGGAATGATTTTTGGAAGGACTGTTGGTTATATAAGGGAATGGATTTGCAGGGAATATAGCTTATCATGTGGATGTAGCAAAAACAGGGGGTTAAATGTTTTATCTCAGGGAAAAGAAGCCATCTAAGAACAAATGGACAGATGGTTTGAAGCTAAGTCAAGATGGGACCAAATATGTGGCTACCAAGTATCTTATGTAGTTCAAAGAGACTCTCTTGGTCGTTTTTATATAAATCTGTAGTCTCCCAAGTCCAGCTGTACCTAGCTGTTCATGTACCCTCCATAGCTTGGGGGTTGGAGGTGGGCAAAAGGTAGAAGTGTGTGTGCTTATATGAAAATATTTTAGGCTATTTTAACAATTTGAGTGGTTTTTTGCTTGTATGAATAATGTTATTGAGCTTTCGCTTTCTTCTCTCTTTAAATCATACTAACTGTTTAAAAATAAATCTGTGCCTATTCACAAAGTTTCGTTTTGCTTTGAATCTACAGAATACTGGAGCTCTCTTGAATGGCATATCTAATAAAGGACAGATTATTTATCTGAATCACACATTAACCAAAAATATGCAGAGTACTTCAGTTTAGAAGCTGAAGTTACTATATTCAATAGAAAGAAGTGAGTGAGAAAATACACAATGAGTGTCCAGAGGACCCTTGTTAGATGTTGTAAGTTTCCTTGATGTGTCTGAAATATGATCATCTCAACTCCAACTTTAACTTCCTTTTCCCGTATTTAAGGATTTTGCATCCCATATCTGTTTCTTAGGTGGAGAACCATCATTAGTGTAGTGTTTCTTCTCAGTCTTTTTTTCCCCACTATATTTGAGAAGAGTTCTGTCTTTTTCAGGGTATTTCTAGTCATTGGACTAAAATAAGAGAATATTAACTTACAGAAATACTTGCGTGTCCTTCCAAAAAAGTGAAGAAAATTGGTTTTGTGTATTGACTTTTGCAGTCATTTTGTCTATTGATCTTAGAGAAAGAATGCTCACAGAAGAGCTGTGCTGTTAATCTGAGGTCACTTCTGCAGTTTATATGCTGCATAGTAGCTTTTTCAAATCTCAGCTGTAACCTCTGAGGGGCTTATGATCATGTACCATGCAATCTGATATAGGAAAAAGGTTGAAGTTCACAGGGTTTTCTATGGAACAATAGACAGGTCAGGCAAAATAGGTTTACCTACTTGGAAAATGTACTGTCTGCACTATTATTCTGTTTTATGTCTCACATTGAGTTTCATCAGTGAATTATAAGTTGGCTGATAATGCAGAACAGCTTCTACAACAATTTTTACAGCTCATGAATTCTGAAACAGTTTTAAAGAAGTTGTCAGTGGGTTTTTTTTAAAAACCCTCTCATAAAACACACTTGTTATGAAAAATCTTTTCCACTAGCTACCTTTATTCTGTACTTAATCTGAAGGACTTGAAATACATAGTTTATGATTCATGAAATTCATATACACATTAGATCTACTGGTATAGATGGTGTTGAAAATAGAACTTCTCTAACAAGATCATTTCTCATTTCCACAAAGATAGACCAGTATCAACAGGTACACAACCATTATTCGGCTTCATTTTTTTCTCTGCTTCAGCAAGTTTTGAAAAACAATATTTGGATACCCACTTTTGATGAAAAGTGATCTGCGATGGTGATTCTCTTAGCCATAAAAAGGAATTTGACTCTRATTATCTTTAATACTGAAAATGAAAAATTGACTTTCCTTTTTTGTCATTGCACAAAAATTGCTCTTAGCTGCAGTAATTCATAAATTGATATTTTCTATTTCAGAGGGAGAAAGGAAAGCAAATACTACTTCTCAAATTATTTTTCTGAACATTTTTTTTTTTTCACTGACAACATGAAGAAACATGAGTACAGTGTGTGAACATTTACTGTACCTGAGGTGCTGGCTTGTGCCTCTATTTCATGGGTTTTTTTAGAGTGATATTAATGAAAAGACAATTGTGGGAGGAGAGATTTAAGCTTCTGGTAAATGCTCTATGCTGAGTTAAGACAGATTCTTAGGTTGGCAAGTCTCATCTTTTCAATTCTCTTAAACCAGTTTGTTTTACCTTGGTTGAATCATTGAGGTGTTTTGAAAAATTCATKCTAATTGATGCTTTATTTTTTGTAAGTCCACTAAAGTTCCCCTATTTTTAGAAGTTTTTTAGCCTTTTGTGTTTTGATTAAGTCCACTCATAAGATGAAAGGCAGTGGCAGAATTTCCTATGGATCCTGTCTTCATCAGTGTGAGGGTGTTTTGCAGTATGGTTTTTGTGTCATCTGAACTAGCTAGGGGAAATAATTTTACAGAGAATGTGAGCGAAGTAAATAGCAATGACAAAATAGAAGTATTTTTATTTATTCATAACATAGTAGAACCTGATCATGATTTGCTCCTTCTTTCAGTAGACTTTTTACAAATCTTGCTTGAGTCTGTTAGATAAGAATCTTGTTTGTGTCTGCTGGTACTCTGAAAAGGAGTACAAGCACACGTGACACTTTCTTTCTCTCCTTTTCTGTCTCCTACTAAAAAAAAAAAATTGCTAAGATTTTAAAAACTCAGTGCTTAAGCGTAGGCTCATAAATTCATATTTAATTCCCAAAATGTTGGKTTTAAAATGCTTAGTACTTAATTGCCTCACTGCTGGCTGTTAATTTGAAAAAGTACCATGTTAGACTTCTTTATGATTGAAATTGTTACTGAAAATTAAAGAAAAATAATGCTAGGGGAATCTGAGCACTAAGTATTCATTCTGGGTTATGTTTTCCATTTTACTGAGAGCTGTTATAATTTACTGCAACTAATTTATAAACCTTCTTCCTGGCATAATAATGTCTGGTATCTTTGATGTGTTTTCTGCTAATGAAGGGAGACAGGCAGCAGGAAAGCTGCACCAAGACATGYTTATGTGGAAGAAATTCAGAGTAAAAGGGATAAAATTTCAGTCTTTTAGAGAGAGAGAAAAAAAAAAGAGATTGCATCTTTAGCAGAGACTATCAGCTGTTCTTACTGTAGACTCAGTGGTCTTCTTACGCACAATTCTAATAGCTGCATTTCTACGAAAGAAATGAACAATGTATGATTCCCTTTTGCTCATTCAAGGCAAGGATACTGACCGTGATCTCTGTCCAGAGTCTTTTCAAATTCAGGATATTTTGTTTTACAAATAAAAAGAGAATGTTCTGGTTGTTCTTGAAGTATTCTTTTTCACAATTGAAGATTTTATTTTTTAAATTATCAGTAGATGCTCTCCAAGTTGCAGTTAACTCTTGAAATAACTCTTTTCTCTGAAAATACTTTTTTTTTTTTTTAATCAAAACAAGTTTCCTGGATAGCCTCAAAAAGTCTGGGAATATACTTGCTTGTAAAAATGTTGGTTATGTAAACCTTCAGTGCAATATGGAGAGAGACTGTTAGCTGATAACTGAACACCTGGGAAGGGTAACAACATCAAGGCTGACCATAGTTCTCCACTCTGCCTAGTTGCCTAGTTGACAACCTGTTTCTCAATTTTTGGCCATCTGCTGATCTAGCAATATCTTCAAAGGTTAAATACAGTGATAAGACTCCGAACACACAGAATCGCACACACAACGGTTGAGCTTGAAAGAGACCTCTGGAGGAGATCATCTAGTCCAACCACCTTGCTCTGGCAGGRACACCTACAGCACATTGCTCAGGACCCCCTGTCCGGATGGCTTTTGAATATCTCCAAGGAAGGAGACTCCACAATCTCCCTGGGCAACCTCTTCCAGTGCTCTGTCACCCTCACAGTAAAGAAGTTTTCCCTTATGTTCAGACAGAACTTCCTGTGTTTCCATTTGTGCCTGTTGCCTCTCACTCTATCCCTGGGCACCACTGAAAAGAGTCTGGCCCCATCCTCTTGACACCTTCCCTTCAGATATTTATACATGTTGATAAGATCCTCCCCTCAGCCTTTTCTTCTGCAGGCTGAAGAGTCCCAGCTCTCAGCCTTTCCTCAAAGGAGAGATACTCCAGTCCCTTCATCATCTTAGTAGCTCTTYGCTGGACTTACTCCAGTAGTTCCGTGTCTCTCTCGTACTGGGGAGCCCAGAACTGAACACAGCGCTCCAGATGTGGCCTCACCAGGGCTGAGCAGAGGGGCAGGACCACCTCCCTCAACCTGCTGGCAATGCTCTTCCTAATGCAGCCCAAGATACCATTGGCCTTCTGAGCCACAGTTTGCTGGCTCATGGTCAACTTGTTGTCCACCAGGACCTGTCCCAGGTCCTTCTCAGCAGAGCTGCTTTTCAGCAGGTCAGCCCCCAGCCTGCTCTGGTGCATGGGGTTATTCCTCCCCAGGTGCAGGACCCTGCACTTGCCTTTGTTGAACTTCATGAGGTTCCTCTCCGCCCACCTCTCCAGCCTGTCCAGGTCTCTCTGAATGGCAGCACAGCCCTCTGGTGTATCCGCCACTCCTCCCAGTTTTGTAGCGTCAGCAAACTTGCTGAGGTTGCCCTCTGTCCCTTCATCCAGGTCACTGATGAATACATGTCACTAGTAAATAGCCAGCTTAGTGTCAGGGCCCTGAGAGCACCCCCCTGGTGGCGGTTTGGCTGCTGGGGCTGAGGACCACAGCAGGGCCAGTGCAGCTGGGGCTGCCCCCTGCCCGCTGGTGACCCAGGAGCGAGGGTCTCTGCAGAGCTGCGGTGAGGCTGCAGTCAGGGCTGCCCTGTGCCATGTGAGCTGCTCCCCACCGAGATGCTGGTGCTCAGCCCCTGCCTGAACTCCAGCTCCTGCTGCGTTGCAGCCCTGCCTGAGCCCGGCCGTGGGCCCCGTTGATCTGGACCCAGACACAGATTGGT
This sequence comes from Apteryx rowi, assembly GCF_003343035.1. NCBI lineage: Eukaryota > Metazoa > Chordata > Aves > Apterygiformes > Apterygidae > Apteryx > Apteryx rowi. Next base: position 782,963 of record NW_020448196.1, read on the forward strand.
GGGCTGATGTCCTCGTTGGACTTGGCCCTGTCTTGTCACCATGGACCTGCCCAGCCATCGCGGGGCTGCCTGACCTGAGTTACCCTCATTGGGCCTAACTTCAAGCCCTGGGCCGACAGCTTGGCCTCAGTCCGGCCCCGCAGAGGTGCCCACTGCGCAGGTCTGGGGCTGCCCCTGGCTGCCCTGCTCCCTCGTGGGGCAGTGAGACAGGCCCTGGCTGCGAGGCCCTGCCATGCCGCCACTGGGAGCTCTTGCTGCTATCAACCGCTGGGGAGCCACCTGCCACACAGCGCCCTAACATGACACTCAGGTTGCTTTATCAATAGCATGGAAGAGTAAGCAAGAACGGCTGACACCATTAAGCAAAATGCATGGGAGAATGTGGCTTCAAAAGACAGTAGTGCCTTTCACAACAAGGCCCTGGGTATGCAGGCCAAGGAACAAGGGACACCATTGCCTGCTTTGCAAGCAACCATGTACTAACCAGAGCAGTCTCAGGTTCTTGCTCATCTCTCATTTCCTCTCCACAACTGTCCAGATTGAAGCAGTTGCTTCCTATCCCTTAGMTATCATGTCATTTTCCTGATATTCTTGTAGAGTGTCTCAAAATCTTGTTTTGGCCAAATAGCTCCTTATATCCAATAAAGGGTTGTCTCCCAAAAGGTAGTAAAGCTCTATTTGAGCCGAGTCAGTTACTATGCTTGGCTATCAAGTACGGCATTCATGTAATTCAGTTTCAGCTTCTTTCATGTTTGTCTTGAGAATAAAATAGCTGGGAGTAGTGGTCACCAAAGGACATATACGAAGTAGAACATGATAAAGTTTCTGGTTTTCTGAGACAATCCCATTTGGAAATAAGGTATATTATACAATAGCAAGCAGGTGTGTCCAAGTGTTAATTTCTGTAACTGGATTTGTCTAAAGTGCTTTCACATTCTGTGGTCCAAAATTAAGGGTGGAAAAGTCTGAACAAGGACTAGGTAAGGGGATGTTTATCATAGTGTTGCAAGAAGAGGGCTACATCATAAACAGGTCCCTTTTGCAGGGGGGGAATAGTAGTGGCATTAGAAGTCTCAAGAGTTCTGGCCTTCTCTCTCATTCTGATTAGGTTATGATTAGATAAGAGAATGTACTGAATTTGCTATGTTTAAGTTAGAAACAACTCTGTCAAAATGTGAATTTTTAGGACTCAGACTGATGGGCATTGTGCTGTCTATCTACACATACCTACATTAAAGATTTTCCATTTTTCTGTCACTTTCTTTTGTATCTTTCAGTACCTTTTGCACATGCGATTCATTTATGGAGTAATAGCATTTAACAAGTGGAGAAATACTTTTTTTACATTCTGTTCATAATCAGAAACAAGCACATGTCCAAATCATGAAGTTTGTGATCAGATAGAAAAAAGACATGACTTTGTTTCTAGCTATTGTTTAACTTGCGCTAATGCCAAAGAAATTCTCAAATAGTTTTGGGTATAGCCAAAGCTGTCTTTTAAACTCCTGAACAGTAAATAAACCCCAAAACACATTACATAGTCTGTATATTTTCAAGCTACCACACTGATATGCATCCACTCTTTTGTGTGCTTAATTAATGTATTATTGGCAGTTGTGCAGAAATATTGACTGTTGACACATTCAATTCCATGCAATTTGAACAGAGTATTACTGAGGCAACATACTTTCAGTAAAAACATAGATAGCCTTGTTCTTGATACTGTTCACCTTGCGGTACTGCTCATACTATGGTTTATTAATTAAAATAATCATTTGAACCAGAGACACTTTGTTTCAAAACAGAGTACTTAAATGGATATTTAACACATTGCAAATTAGAAAATTGAGTTTGTTTCTTTTCTAACGCCAGAATTGTACACTTTTATGAGGTAGATGACATTTTCTCTTGGATACTTTTTCACTGCATTGGTGGGGGTCAGAAGAGTGTACAGGAGTGAAATCCTTCTACAAGTACCTAAGATACTAAGTAGAATTTTAATGCATGTGAAGCTCTAGCCTTTTTCAGTTTAATATTTCTATTTAATATGTTTTCTTCTTTAGCTAGACTAGTGCTATAGGACAGAGGGACCATCTACAGTTTGATAGTTGAATACACAGATGGACTTAGGGACCATAGGTTGACGTGTTTCACTACCACCATAAGCCCTGAGTTAGGTTTCCAGCTTCCCTTCTTAGTGCACGAAGAGTCATGTACCTTAGGAGGAAATTGCAGGCTTAGCCAGTGCTAAGGCTTACTCATTTCTCTCTGCATAGAGTTTACAGTGCTAAGCCTGTCCTGGAGTGCCTAAACTTTTTTTTTCCTCTTTCAAAAACTAATCTCAAGTGAGTGAGTTTGCTTTTTGAGTGGAGGAATAGAATATGGTAGTGAGGCTGCCTTTTTTTTTTTTTTTTTTGGATCCAGAATCTTAACGGTAACCCTCACAAAAAGCGTAGGTTATATGAAGAGGGAAGAAGATTGTATTTTGATATTTTCCTATTGAAAAATTACTGAGTTTAGTCTTTAAGGTTTCACTGAACCAGAGGGGAGAAAAAAGGTGGGAGGGAGGAGCACAACAGAATAGCTGATACAGAATAGTTTAAGGGGAGGGAAATTAGATAGGAGTGAGAAGTCCTGGTTACAATTTCTGTTCTGTTGATTGCGTTACACTATATATCTTCTGCTCATCTCTCATGGATGGTCTGTCAAATTTTCCTGGTGTCAGAATCAATTATGAATACACAAAAGTTAGAGACTAAATGAGTGATGAAAAGTGCAATCAGAAGGAACGTGAGATGCTAAGGGTTGCATCGTTTTCTTTAGCTGTCTGCTTTTGAGGTTYGTGCAGATGGTGCCTGATGAGTAGTAAAAGAGCAGTTTTGAAGATATTCCAACTAGAAACAGAAAGGATCGTTTGAGTGTTTCCCAGAGCGGCAGCTGCCTTCTCTTCATTCTGCTGGTTCAGCCAATTAGCTGCTGGAGTGACATATGTGATGAGGCTCTTCAACTTAAGATATAGTTTGTATACCTACAAAAGTAATTAAATATTTCTATTCATAGAGCAAATCACTCATAAATAGGCAACTCTAATTTATGTACCATTTAAATCAATATTCGTTTACTGATAGCTTATGAAACTGATTATAACAAGTTGGCACAATTCTCATATACTTATTGATAAAGAATTTTTTCGTAAGCCAACAAGAGCTTTAGTAGCAAAAATGATCAAACTTTGAATAATCCTTTGTGAAAAATCTGGCTGAACCAGGATACTGAATCAAATGAGTAGGTTACACTGGTATAATAAAGTTTTCATAAAAAGAAGAATACAGGTAGTGATTAATGTACTAATATAGTGATAACAAATCCTTTGACAGTTCATTTGATTGCAGTTTATAGTGCCATTTTGTTTAATTATTCCTCTGAAGGTTTATGCATCAGATGTGTTCTTCATAAACAAGCCTTTGAAATGTCATGTTGTCAATATTTTCAAAAAGTCATTCACTGAAGTATTGAATCTTGGGAATTAGGTAAAAAAAAAATCCATTAACTTTTTAATTCTGAACGTTTTTGCTTTTACAGAATTTATTTCAATGTAAAAACAATTCCATTAATACTTCCAAGCAGTCATTTTTAATTTTTTTTTTCCTAAAAAAATTTCTTTACAAATCATTTACTTAAACTTGAGCTTTATTGGTAGAGGAAAGTGTGCATTCAGTTTGCTGGCCCATCTATCTGTTTATAGTGTAACAGCTTCTGAATGAGGTATCCAATCAACAAAAAATACCTAGAAAATATTGCAGGCTTTGGTGAACAGAACAGTTCTAAATTGGAGCAAAATCACAAGCAGGAGATGAAGGAAATATGGTGCTTCTGGTCAGTGAGCCAGCAGTTTCGATCAAGAATCTTGTCTATAGGTGAAAAATCAACTAGCAGCTATTGAGACTTTCCTCGGAAGCCCTCCGCAATGAAGGGGGAATGGCTGTGCATGGATCCCATCACACAGGCATGGTGGTGTGGTACAAGAACTCGTGTGATGGAGGCAGACCATGCGGCATTCAGGGAGTTTGGGAGAATAACTAGAGACACTCAGAGGGTCTCCAGAATGTGCACTAAGCATGGCTTATGGAAGCAATCATTTATGTGATCCTGTGGCCTTGAACATAAGAAAGAAGTCCTAGAAATCTCAGTAGAAATGACTTTTCCTCTTCTTTCCTGTCCTCATCCTCCCCCCCGCCCCACTTAATTCATCTAAATCTAAAGATGTGGAAGAAGGTAATGAGTAGTGACTTTCCTAGCAAGGTGCACTGTGCAGTGTGTTTCTTCTGTACACCTTCCATTTTTCTAATGGTTTTCTCCTTTCAAAAAGAAGGAGAAGTAAGTCAATATAATCCTCCACTTTCCTTATGAGTTGACAGCAAAAGTCACTGGGTATGTAGCCCAAAGGAAATACGCAGTACTGTGAATTAGAGCGCTGTGGATGATATTCTGTCAAAGACTGAACCCCTCTCAGCTGAAGGGGTAGAAGAGCTTTCAGAGTTTTAAAAAAAATCATCTTCCAGCTTCTTTTAAGATGGTCTCAAGTTTTGTGTTTCAAAAAGGGCCTTGATCAGGCTCTGTACTCGGGTTGTACTCAGTACTCTATACCAGTTACCTAGGGTTCAAGGCAGGGTTTCTTTTCTTTTTAACAGTTGCTTTCCTAGGGAATCAACATATCCCTTGTTGGTTATCTGTCTCACTAATAACTAATTTTTTTTTATGCATTCTGCACCATTTGCTTTTGCATTTAAAAATTGATGAGTTAAAGGCAGTGATGGTGGTTGTCATGACTTCTGCTAGGATTTAGTCTTTTAGCAGAAATAATTTTATATAATATCTGGTTCCAGGCAGATAATATGGTTTGACATAGGGCAGACAGGTTGTACCCTTAACAAGAGAGATAATGCCCTGCATTAAGGTCTAATTACATACAAAAGGGCTTTCTCTATCTTTGAGAAGTAGAGACAAAGGGATTTTTTCATATATTAGTTTGATAATTACAGAGAAAAAGACTGTCTTTAAAATGTAATTGAAATAATGCAGGAATAAATAGTTCTGATGTAGATTAGTCAGATGTATAATTGGTCAGCACAAAATATATTTGAATAAGACTATGTAGTTAAATTGAAAAGTGAAATTTCTACTCTCTTGTAAAGGTCTTATTTTTGTAGACATATTGCTGAAACCCTGTGTTGTRCATTAAAATCACTTAGCATTTTGGCTAAAGCAATTCCTTGAGTTTTAGCTGAGTATGAGACCTTCTCCAGCATGTCTTCAGGTGCAGCAAAATGATTTTAAGTATGGTTTGAACTTAYGTTAAAAATTTTAGTATCTTGGGGCACAACCCTATATGAAAATAGGACTTTTTGAGACCATACATTTCCCCGAAACATAAGTAAATAAACTTCTTTTAGGCATTTGCAGAGGATCTCATTGACAGTCTTAGGGGTGAAAGACCACCACAATTAGTTACAGTGATTTACAGGGTGAGCATCATACAGCTGTATACCTGTGCACAGTTCTTGGAATAGAGCACAGTTCTTTCAGTGCAATGAATGAGGGTTGTCAGACAAGTAGTAGTTCATACTAACATTTTGCTTTCAAAACTCGCAAGTATTTTTCCATCAACTACTTAGATACTGGCAAACAGTACAATAACTGTCTCTCTCCCCACACTGCACAACACTGAAGCTTACCATTTGTGGAAGAGTAAATAAATGGATTCTTGTATTAGATCAGCTCATACACTGAATGCTCCCTCTGTTTTTTGAGTTGCTTCATTTGGAAAAAAAAACCTCCTGAATTTGAGGCCCAGCTCTCAGGTTTCCTTGGTACAGGATGTACAAGGGTATTAAATGTCCAATTCCCATTGAGATTCCATGAAATTTTCCTTTGCAGTCCAGGCTGCCCTTGTTTGAGCTAAAGTAGGAATTGCAGCTACTGGCAACAGAGAGATTGTTTTCTTAGCAGAGTGTGTTGTGAGTCACTGAGCCTAAGGTGAAGATGTGGAAGTAGTGGCTAGCTTCTTGTCTCCATTATGGGAAACAGGAGAACTGCCTAAGTAATGCCATAGAATTGGAGACTGGGCTTGAGCTACTGAAGCTGTATTTGGATTGTGTATAAAGTGGAGCATTATATCCATATATAATTTTTTATGCTACTGAAATCTTTCTGTGAATGCTAATGACAAAATTGAAATTCTCATTTTCAATACTTTATATCTTCTAGTTTATTTCAGATAATTTATTGTTATATTTTACAATTATCTGAAGTTTGTTGTGGGACAAAGACTTTTTTATCATGGGATATTCTTCATGCTTTCTTTCAAGTTCTGTTTCAAATGGTAGAATTATTAGAGCATTTTATAAAATGGCTGCAGTATCACTAATAATRGAATGTATCATACTTTCTTATACGGATTGCAAATAGGTTTCTCCTTCAAAAACTGTTCCCTCCCCCCCATCCCCATCTTTGGCATTCGGGGGGGGGGGGGAAGATGAAGCACTTCAGGAAAGGCTCCATCCATGGGGTGAGAGAAGGTTGTTGCCAGAGGCTCATCTGAGCTGAAGAAACAGGGGAGATGGTATCACAAGACTGAAGTCCGGGCAAGGCTGGGTTGTATCAGTGGGAATCACAGGTGGGTCGGCAGGCAGAGGAACCAGAGCAGAGCAGGAGGCAGAGCAGGGACCAGAACCAGCAAATGAGAGGCTGAAGCACCCAGCAGGTCCAGGGAACAGCAGTGCCCAACTTGTAGGCTCGCTTTCCATGCAAATAAATGGGACAGCCAACTAAAAAAGGCTCCTAAGACAGCTGCAACAAGTCAGTCTCTGTGTGTTGCAGTTGTCAGGAAGAATGATTGCCAGGTCAGGCAGATTCAAGTTAGGACACGCTCCTTACAAAAGCAATTTGGAAAAATCACTGAATTCTAGTTTTTCCCCACATGTATGGTTCAAATGTTTTAGTAGCCCATAGTGAGTTACTTTAAAAACATCTTCTCTAGGACTTGAAAAAGATAATAGATATTCTGTCTGCATTCTTCTAGTGTAATCTCTACTGAGTCTCTTGTTTTAACTAGAGGATTCATACACTACACTTACTTGGAAGCCTTGTCAGCATGTGGAGTAGAATATTTCCTACCTGCTGTAGCTGAAAATATAATTCCATGCTGTTTTTGTTGCAAATATTTGTATTTTTATAAACTTAAGTGACTAGTTTGAAGGCAATAGCAACAAAATAATATTCAATGAGTGGTGGAAGTTGTCAAATATGAAGTAATACTAAAATCTGAGGTCATTGTTTTCTCAGGTACTTTTTTTTTTTAAGTTTTGAGGCAATATTTTCTTCTTGCATTATGAATTTTTTTTAAGAGATGCTTTGAAATGTGAACTCTATAGACCACTCTAATATTACCTAATAAGTAGTAATTGTTTCCTGATTTTGTTGTTTAAATTTTAATCTTCCCAGTAGAACTTTATCATTGCAAAGGGTCACAACAACTTTGATTAAAAAAAAAAAAACTAGTAAAAAATACAGGAGGAAGTGAAATGAATGTTTGTATATTTAAATGAATTTCTTATAATGAATATGATATTACTTTAGTTTGCAATGATTTTTAAGAAACTTGGCAAGTTTGATAATATATGTTACATCTCTTTGCAGAACTTTAAAGTGATTTGGTCTGGTTTATAGGGGAAAGGCTTACCAGCAGTGAAGTTATGTACAAATGATGGAGAATGATGTAGGTAATAAGAAAGTTTGTTTGAGCATAGGAATTTTTCCCTAGCCTAGTGATTTTCAATGAATGATTTAAGTCCAGTTTTCAAATGAGCTATTTTGGAGTTAAGCATAGTAAATTGTTTCACATTTTTTCCTACTCTGTTTTATCTATGGCTTTGTAAATGCATAACAAACACAAATGAGTCTTTGCTCCACTTAGGAACAGAGAAACACAAAATTCCTTACTCTATTCAAAGCACAGGTTATTAGCTATCATATCTGAGGCAGGTAAAGTAGAAGTGATTTTTAAAAGCTCCACAGCTAAAACTGCTTTGGAATTTAGACCAAAATTATTCTGTTCCATGCTTGGAAGGTCTTTTGCATTCAAACTTGGCATAGTAACTGTGTGTTGAAAGAACTGCTTATTTTTTTTCCTTTTCATCTCTGTACACTGTTACAACATTTGCGTTGCTTGATTGTTCACCCCAACTGCTTTTTGGTGTTTTTAGCAGTTGTCAGCATGAATCTTAGCTGGTTAGATAGAACTCTGTGTTATGCTTGGGTACCACCAGGATTAGGCTTGGATGCAAGCAGTCCAAGCAGCCACTTGTATAAAGCTCAAACTTTGTACTCTGCATGCTGCATCGGCTCGTTTGAAGGAACAGCCTTGAGCCCATCAGTTAGCATGTATCTACTGATCGGCAGTGTCTTACTGCCCTAGTGTGTGGTGTCTGCTCTGCTGCATGCTTATGCGAGTGCTCAGTGGCACCCAACTCACTGTCAGCGTAGAATAAAGACAGACTTGGAAGGTAAATGTCCTAATTTTGTGTGGGAAGCGTGTGATGAGAGAGTTCAAAGAGTGAGAAGTATGGATTTTGAAGGCTGGTTTGACATGGGCAGGATGTGGAAGAGCTTTTAAAGAAAAATACGGGGCATGCTCTGAATGTTGTCTGAGAATCTGCATTATTGAAGACTGAGTCTGTAAGCTTTCTCCTCCTGTTTATCAAGTATGTTTTTTTAGTGTTATTTTAGTATGCATAGTACCAAATTGTTCCTAATAATTATGGTCAATTGCAGACTTTTCACAAGGAATTGTGGCTTGATAATGTTCTAGGAGCATGTAATATAAAATTTCAAGGGCACAAAAGATCTTGTTAAAAAAAAAAAAAAAAGTTTTCCTGCAGCCAGACCCATCTTTATCACTTGAATGCTATGTAAGAAGATTTGTTGTGTTCATCTGTCATAAAATTGCCTAATACCAAATTAGCAAGCATTATCAAGTAGTAACTTTATTTACCCTATATCTTTAGCCTCTGCTTTAATGATTTTAAGTAAACAGAAGTGAATATTAATAAAATTTTCTCATCTGTCCAAGGCTTTATAAAATTCTAGGCTAATATGAGTGTGACAGTGTGATGTAAAGTATTTTTCCTGCTCAGTACTAACAATTATTACTAAGTTCTCTCTTGTACTTAACCAATATCCGACAGATGTGTGTGTTGGTTTGTTAAACACAGAAGATCCTGGAAGCTTGAGAAGCTAGTATAATTTGTCATTCCTGAATTAGTGTGCCTTATGGTGCACCAAAATAAAAATCAGAGGGTTAAAACATATGCATGCATTTTTATGCAGTGGTAGCCCTCTTCAGAGCTGCATCTACAACAATATTTCGGTTTCATTCAACCTGGTACATTATGCTTGAGGGAGAGAATAATGGGGCAGCGTATGCTTTCATTTTGTTTTTAAGATAATTTCAAACTGTAAAGCTATTAGCAATAGTGAGTGAAATTTTGGCATGTGATAAAATGCATATATGCATTATGTGCTGTTGTCTGATGTAGTGATTATCAGTGAGAGCCCACTTGCATACTGTGGTTCACTTGGAAAGCAGGCACCAATTACAGGATGACAAAGACTATGTGTGACCTTAGCAGTACGACAAATAGCTGTTAGTTTTAATATCTAAGTGGAACAGTTTGATAAATATATTAGCAGAAATGAGAATATCTAAATCAAAATGAAACAGACTTTGTTCAGCATCATGTTAAATGTACTTAACATTGTAAAGCAAACCAGGAAAAAAAGCACTTGATAAATATTGTAACCTGTGCTAAGAACTTTCATGAATGTAATACCTTAACACGTATTTCCTACTTCCTTTTCCAGTTTTTCAGTTGAAAATTTTGTTTTAATATGTTAAGATCTTTATATCTGGTAAAGAAAATGGTGGCAATAATTCTCCTGCTATTGTTTTTTATCCTGAAAGCAAATGGGACAATGTGGTCCAAAAAATTAAGAACACTTTGGAAAATGATTATTCCTTAAATTAAAATGTTTCAATCTCCTCTTAACATTTGCTAAAAGTGAAATCTCTTGTACTTTTCCTTGATGCTGGTATGAGAATGTTTAATAGCACATGCTTTTAAACTACAACTCATATATTGATTTTGAGATGGCCACATAAAGATATTGTGTCTTTTTTTTTTTTTTTAACTCTCTGAATGAAAGTATGCGGGCTTTGTTTTTAAAAACTTGGTTGTAAACTACATTCTGTTATAACAGTATTCACTCTCGCTTAATGCATAGTCAACAGAAGATGACCATAATATATTTCAGAGCTTAATTGAACGTAAAAGTGTATAGGAAGAAGATAACTTTAAATCGTTATAATTCTAATAAATTCCAAAAGCTTTTTGTTAATTTTCTTTCACTTCTGTTGATTAATCAAAACTGTGTCCTATGGAATAGACAATTACACATAGTAGGATTGCTAGGAGATTGCTCAGTGCACATCACAGCAGCACAACGCACGTTCCATAACACTCTATTGGCATCGGTACATTTTTATCATAGAGTTCTGGTATCAGTTTTAGTCTGTAAAAGTCCTAAAGACTTTGAGACTCTGAATCCTAGAAATGAATACTCTGTGCTGTAATTTGGTTTTGTTTAGGTGCTGAAATTGATGCATTCTCAGTAGAAATGGGGCCAAGTCCTTCATCTTCCAGTAAAACTGATATTCTAATATCAGGGATACTGCAAAACCAGCATGTTTGGTTTGGTTTTCTGTGAGCTTTAAGGTGGAATGATTTATTGAATTGGCAGTACACTTGTTTATTTGTTTGATCTGTTTCATTAGTAATAGAGAATGCTTGAAATATAATTAGGACCTTACCAGTAACATGATTGATGGTAGTAGTGTTTGCAAGGTTGTTAGTAGTTCAGATGCTAACAGACTGTTAAAAATGAGAAGTAGTAGTTGTTTCATTGTATGGTATAGATTTAAAATATCCAACTATAACATTTTAACTAAGTATTTATTAAATAAGTCTGTGTAGCAAGAAGCTTAGAATTGTTTTTGATGCATCTATGGGCTGTTGAAGAATATTTGCAGTGTTGGTCATCAGCACTGAATGGATACTGTAATTGGCATTTGTTATGTTATCTTTTTCAAGTGGTTTCGTGTAATATATGAAACTACCACAAAAGATTTAAGAAATGCAAATTCATGTCTATTTCATGTTTAGAAAAGTTTGTTTCTTTTTCAGTACACCTAGGAGAGAAATGGCTTTTTGATCTAGCAATATGTTATTTTGTATTCTAAAATGGAAGTGTTCATATCTGATTTTCACTTAAGTCATTTTTGGCAAGAGCTTTCGAGAGCTTTTGTGAAAAGTATATACTGTGTTGTTTCTACATACATACTGTCATGTTGCAGGCCTAATCTTCTGATAGAAATTTGCTATATAGTATTTTACAGTATCATATTGTGTGGCAAGATTTCTAGAATCTGTTTTACAAACTCTTGAATTGTTAACTTCTTAGCATGCTGTTTACTAAGTGAGCTGAAAAAAGTGATTCTTTAGGTCCTTTTCCACTGGCTGGAATGTATGTTAAAGGACATAGGTACTGGCACAAACTGAAAATTCTTCTTTCCTTTTCTTTCCGTAGGATAAGAAATGGGTTCTCAATCATGAAGATGTCACACTGGGGGAATTACTGGGCAAAGTAAGTAACCAATGAGCTAAATAACATTTAAATAAGTATATATTAGTCATGAAGTCTATACATTTTCTATTTTCCTTATCTTTTAAATTACTCTGGTATGCAATTTTTATACCAGTTCTTTTACTTCAACACAATCATAGCATTGTGCTTTAAGTAAATGTACATCACATTTACAGGTAAATGATATAATATGTTTGTTTTACTGCTGAAAATGTTTAACTGTAGCGTGCATATTTTTCTCGTGTGGAAGGCCTAAAACCTAACCTGAAAGCTAGCTAGATTTCTGTAAAGCATTTATGTGGCTATTTTACTTTGTTGAATCTTACAAAAGAAAAATATTGTTGCAGAATAGGAAGTTTTAAATAAATGAAGAATTTGATATAATAAGGTGATTTAACCAACACTTGTTAAAACAAATGCTCATTGCTTTTGTATGACTTACTGAATGACAGGTAACTTCACAATAGTTACATGTATTAAATTAATTCTTATGTGCTGTAGTTCATATCACAAATTCTGCTTAGTAGCTGTAAGTCTTTAAAGTACTCCTGCTCAGGTAATTGTTACCTTGTTACCCCACTTACAATTTCAGCAGCTTTGCACCTACCAGCAAAGTTAGGGCAAATGCTACTTTGGACACCATGTCCAAAAGATGTCCAAAAACTTGAAAAATAGGCTTAAATGAGAAGCCAAATGAAAACAACAGTTGTCTTAGTATTAAGAGACACACTACAAGAATCAATTAAACTATTCAAGAAGTGAGGGAATTAAATACTGTCTGAAGAATCTGTTTCCTGGGATAAAATCTCTTCAATAGTTTTAAGATGACAAGAAGTATTAACTATCTTTAGACAGAGCTGCGTCCACAAAAAATGCTATACAGGTGCAGTGCCAGTTTCCCATTCTTAACAGAAGCGTCTCAAGAGGAGAAAAATAAAGATGATTCAAGCATAAAGAAATAAAGATTCAGACGTCAAAAAGGCTTATCTTCCGAAAAAGAAATACGAACTAGGCTTGATGAGTGAAGGTAGTTAAAATGATTTTATGAATGTATTCATATTTTTGGTGCAAAACATTTTTTACCCTCAATAAAGACAAATAGGTGCTTAGAAGCAATTATAAAAGCAAATCTAGTTAAGAATTATTTAAAAAATAATGAACTGAGTAACAAGTTTCTTGGTCCATGATATAAATCTGTTATGTATCTATCTCTAAAAAGCTATAGTCAAACTAGAAGAGATGAGAATAACAGGATGATCAAAGGTGTGGGATAGTTTCCATATGAAAAAATGTTAAATAAACTGCTGCCATTCACCCTGGAAATGAGAAATATGAAGGATGATAAAATCTTGAGTGGCCTGCAAAAGGTGAATAGGAAAATCATAAAAGTTTGATGCAGAAGAAGATGCAAACTTTAATAAGGGGAAGATTTTTTTTCACCTCAGAAGTGAATGGTCCATTTATTCTTTACTCTATTCACTAATACCCTGCAAAATGAAAGTTATATAAAATAAATGTTGTATTGAAAATCATATATAAAGTGATAATGAAATATTTTATATCAAGAAAACATTTTTAATACTTCAGTAGTCTTTAAAGTAGATTCAGTTTTTACTATTAAGTACTTCTAAACAGAAACTTAGAGGAAAGAATATTAGGAGTGATTCAGCTGCTTACCTGTGGGCATCTAGTGCTATTTTAGATATCAGAGGTAGCGTGCTAGCCTTTAGAAGTGATATTTTAGAAGGGATTCAGGATGACTGTTGTAGATGATATGTTGTGTTTGCCAGCTGTGTTGCTGTCTCAGTTATCCTAGAATGTACAAAATACTACTAGAGACCTGTGTTTAGGCACCTGAATTTCTTCCTTTGTAAGTAGTAACACTATTATTTTTCATCTGCGAGGGTTTTTTTTTCCTTTTCAATCTTCCTTCGGCACTACAGTATTCAAGTGCATRATATAAAGAAATCTCCATCACTGAAGAAAGAAAGGAAGACATTTCCAGGAGTTTTTTTGCTGTCTGTTGAACTCACATGCAGCTCCAGATACAAGCATGTGGGAGAGGAGCTCGTGGAAATATACCTGACATACCTTTAAAATGGGGTTGTATTAGTTCTTTGGGAAATACAAAGCTTAACTAAAAGAGTGAAATCTTCAATTTTTGGGTTTGTTTTCTTGTGAGTTTTTGTTTGACCCCAGTGTTTTGGTAAATAATACACTTCTTCCTTCAGTATCTGTCTTAATTCCTTTTCATTCTGTTTAAGTAGCAAATAATGTGATGAAGACTATTCTGCTAATTATTTCAATCACATCCTATGAAAATTGAAAAAATATATAACTTACACTCGTGAAAAAAATCTAAAATGGTTATAAAAAGGAGCTGCTTTCTAAATTCATGTCCAAATGTGAGGGCCTGCATACTTGTCTTTATAAAACAGTGTTGATCGGCTTAGCTTATAAAAAAGTATATTGTGGGACACTTAACCATTTTGGGAAAAAGCACATTTTTTTCAGTGCTTTTAATTTACAATCAGAATTAAGGTTGAATATTGATTATTTTTTTCTTAGTTTGCTTTTTTCCTTCCGTGTATGTTTGAGAATGTTTATGTGATTTTAAAATGTTTTGTCCTAGTTTCGCAGATCATGTTTTCGTATCTTACAGACAGAAGTTGAGGACCATTGTTAAAATACAACAGTTTGAAAATGAAAGAGGGAGGGAGTAACAATAAGAAAGAAAATACTATTTTCAGTATCTATTGACTTTAGAAGTTACTAAGATGTTTTACAAGAAAATCATAATTACACAATTGATGGGTTTTCTTTCTCTCTCTTTCCAACAAGGTCAATTTAGAATTCATATGTAATATTCATATAACAGATATACGATGTCTGTGTGAACTGAACTGTGTTAAGGGCAAAGATATTGGAAGGAGACTTCATGTGACTTCATAAAAGCATTGTAAAATGCTGTACCAGTTCAAATGCTTTCTAGCATGAGATGTCTGCAGTATTTTTCTGGATATTTGTGAAGGCTTTGTTTAATAAGAATTATTTTTTTCTCCTGATTTCAGGGTAATTTTGGTGAGGTATATAAGGGAACATTAAAGGATAAGACTCCTGTTGCTGTAAAAACTTGTAAAGAAGATCTTCCTCAGGAGCTGAAAATAAAATTTCTGTCAGAAGCCAGGTAGGTTCTCTAAATTTAATTAAAATATATTTATTTGGGGTTGTTTTTTCAAAGCTTGTTTTTGAATGGATTTATAAAAAATGACCTTTACAAAAATTCAAAGAAGCATTCTTAAACTTTTCCTTTTCCCTTTTTTTCCTCTCCCTCAATACATTCTACAACTGTTTCCCCAGTAGCTAAAAATAGATATTTTAAATGTGCGAATGCAGCAGCATCTGCACTTGCTTAAACCACCTCTTCAGCAAAGCAGGCTGTGTCTATAAAAACATATTTCTGTTAC
Source organism: Apteryx rowi (assembly GCF_003343035.1). Classification (NCBI taxonomy): domain Eukaryota; kingdom Metazoa; phylum Chordata; class Aves; order Apterygiformes; family Apterygidae; genus Apteryx; species Apteryx rowi. The sequence goes on from NW_020448196.1 coordinate 798,190, forward strand.
TGTAATTGCCTCCATTTAGAACTTTGTCTGAGATGTATCTTAAGGATTGGGATAAGGAGACGTTGTTCACAGAATCACAGAACCACAGAATCGCTGAGGTTGGAAGGGACCTCTGGAGATCATCTAGTCCAACCCCCCTGCTCRAGCAGGGTCACCTAGAGCACATTGCACAGGATTGCATCCAGGCGGSTTTTGAATATCTCCAGAGAAGGAGACTCCACCACCTCTCTGGGCAACCTGTTACTTTAAATGTGATTATATCAGCCATAAATCCTACCTTCTCACGTGCTCGACTAACAGCTCTTCAGATTTGGCCAGGTTATAGTATACATCCCATTTACTAATTTTCTCTTCGGAAGAAGAATCCACTTCAGAAGAGTGATTCTTTGCTGTTTCAGACAGCATATGATTGCATACCCTGTTTTTCAAATGGCAGTCATACCACAATATACTAAGTATTTTGAATATAGGCTGATTAAGCAAATAATTAGATTCTAAGTCCTAAGGGTAGAGGGAGTGTATCAAGATAATTTAAAAATTATTTAAATAATTAAAAAWAAATAAATTTTCTTGCTCTCTTCTTCTAATGGAACATGATATATTTTCATTTTTACCAAAAAATAGTATGATCAATATGGAAAAGTATAAGACATTATATAAAGAACTAATATCAGCCATTATAGTTTTTGAATATTTTTAAATGGCTCATAACTCAGTTGGCTACTGCAGCGATCTTTAATTTGCTAAGCGACTTACCACTGAAGAAACACTGTAATGCTAGGGAAAAAAATGAAATGCATTATTTCTCACTAAGTATGTATGTACCAAGTAGGCTACTATTTTACTCTTGCTCATAGGAAGAAGAGAAAAAGAAGAGGCAGTTTAAGTTACCAAATAATAGAAAAAAAACATTTAAAAGTTATAATATCTCTCTAGAATTCTTCCTAGCCCTTCATTTCACTTATAAATCGTAGCATGCTGGTTTTGGCTGCAAATGTTCATATTAAAGCATTGTGTAAGAAGATGTAAATGTTTTTGTTTAGTTCTCCCAAATTAAAATTGCTGTCTCTATATTGTTTTAAAACTTATTGTACTAATTAATTTTGTGGATTAAAATTGCAATGAGTGTGATTTGAACAGCACATGCTTTTTTGACATAACTCTGCTACTGATTTGCCACTGAAATGCTATTTAATTGGAAGGGTTCTTGAGAAATGCCAAACCTGTCAAGCAGTTTTTCAGTTCTTTTTTTATGTAGACAAATGGTAGGATTACAATCAAAATAATGTGGTGTTCAATCTTGATTTCTAAGTCAGTTGATATGCCCTCAGTTCAAACAGAATGATGATTTGTCTCTTGCATTGTTTTTGTTTTGTTTTTTAGCAATAGCATTAATGGCATGTTCCATTAAAATAACACTAAGGGTTTAAGATATTTTCATATGATACTTAATAGGTTTGTACAATAAAGTTTATTAATATAATAAACCTAATGTATGTTTTGCAGAATACTCAAACAATATGATCATCCTAATATTGTAAAACTTATTGGAGTTTGCACACAACGGCAACCTATTTATATTGTTATGGAACTTGTTCCAGGTAATTTTTTTTTCTTTTTTCACAGCATATGTTAATATGTAGTGTTTCTGTAGCATAAAAGGTATTGTTTGCTATTTGCTTTTATTTCCATTCTAATGACTGATCTCAAAACTCACCTGTATTGCAAATCTTTGTAGATCTTCACTTCTACCAGTTTAAGAGTGGAATGAGTTATTCAAATCTGTTCTAAGTTTTTCTGTAGCCATTCAAAACAACAGAATTTGCTACAAGGTATCTCTGCCATATCTAAGTTTCTTTCCTGAAAAGATAGTACATAATACTTTCTTTAAAATTAGGGTTATATTGTGAATGCTATGATGCTTGTATTTAAAGTAGCTACATGAGTGGGGAGTGTTTCAGTTTTAGTAATTCAAATTTGGATTATCTTTGGTAATATAAATAGTAATTGATAGGTTGCTGTTTCTAATAAATAGCTTTCTTTTCAGCAAAATTATTCAGTTTATCAGATAGTCTTAATTTATTTTTGGAATTTTGAGTTCATGTTATTCACTCACAGTTGCAGAGTTTCAAATTGTTGGGATGATATCAGCTTTTGGGCAATTTTATTGCTCTGTTGATTCTCTCAGCAGCTGGAAAATGGTGTTTTTGGTAGCCTCTAGTATTGCTTAATACGCACCAGCATGCTTGTTTACATATCACTAGTTTTGTCTTCTAAATTATACTGCAAGCTGTATTACAAACCATTTCATTCATGAAGACTTAGTAAATATTGTTTATAATTCTTGAGTACTGGCTTTAGTACAAGTTCACTGATGAAATCTTTTACCTGCCTTTATTCAATTAGATTATATTAGATTATTGTATTTGCACATGTGATTAACTTTATGAAAATGGAGACTTACAGCATTGTCCTGAGACAGGTCCTGAGWCAGGCATACTTGGTAATCAGCTTCTCCAGACATCTCTGCCGATAAATATAAATCCTGATCTTCTAACACCTTTATTGTTCTGGTTCAGGGTTTTCAGAGGCTAGCAAAAGCTGTAGGAACATACTAATACAATTTTAGAAGGAATTAGTGAAAGTCTTTCACCTATTCCCATGCCAAACCTATCCAAAAATTCTTCTCTCGCCTGACTTTGAGTTTGCAAGAAACTTCTTAATTCTAATCCTATTTTGCTGGGCTGTAAGTGCTCTGGCTAGCTTCCATGCTGCATGCCCTCAGTAACTTTGTACTAGGTTCAAACCATCACACACTTCTTTGTGTTCTTTCAAGAGTTAAAACTTGGCCAGCACACCAATCAGCTAGGATAAGGATGTCACCTCTGAAGAAGTTGACAGAGGAAAGAGAGACAAAACACTAGGTTAGTTCAGTTCAGAAAAACAGTGACTCTGATTTTACTAGTTTTCTGCTCTATAATAGCAAGTTGGATGAGATTATCTAAAATAATTATTATTAGTGCTTTGACCTGCTGCCCTTTGAAGAAAAAATTATTGGTGGGCTTGCTGACTTGCAGTCATCACTCGGCTTTCTCAGCATGTGTTTTGTCTGTGTTTTGTCTTACAGATGCTTATGCTTGAAGGTGTTTAAGCAGTTTAATTCTGATGTTCTTTTTAATAGTTAAAAATGGAATGTTTTAGGTTAGAATTGTATTCTGTAAATGTGCAGCTGTGAAAATATGTGATTCATAAATCTGTGTGGCAGGTTTTTCTCTGAAAAAAGATTAGAAACAGCTCCATAAAATGTGGAATCCCCCCTGTGACAAGTTTTTTGTGTTCTGTTTAGTGTTTGTGATTTTCCTGCTGTGTTTTTTTCCAAATGCATGTATACTGTTTGGTGCTTACTGTGTCTTTTAAGATTGCTTTCATGTGGGTTTCAGTGTTTCAGCAGTGGCTAAATCTGCTTTTCATTTCAGATTCAGATTTCAGTTCAGATTCTTCTTTTGTTCAGGTGTTAAAAATTGCTTTGGAAACTCAGCACTTCATGTAGAGAGGTGATTCTGTCATTAATTTCCTCTGAAGAGCAAGCTCTGTTGGTTTGTTTGTTTTCCGTTGTCCCAAGTGTAAATGGAATTGAGGCCTCTGCATCTGGATAAGGGCATCACTGAAAGCAGTACAGAGTGGCAAATGCGTACTTAAGCGTCTGTGCCTCCATTGTTAGGTACAAAAACATCCCAGATGTTGTTAATGAGATAGAGAAATAAAGCAATTGTCAAAGATAAGCATCTTTTATAGGTAGATCCTTTAATTTTTGTGTTTACGGAACATAACAAGTGACAGGCTTCCTAAAGAAAGGATCACATTGATAAAGAAAATTCAAGAAAGTTGGCATAGCAGTGAGTAACTGAGAAGAAGGTAGCAGAGCATGCTGCAGATATATAACCAAAGTGAAAAGGTAGATCAGAAATTATATATGTTAATGAAAAAAACCCATCATTTGCTTACATTTCAGTTTCTTCTAAGATTGCTGATGGCAATTTTGAACTAACTTCACACATCCACCCAGTGTCAATTCACAGTAGATTACTCTAACAGGGAAAGGCTGTGTTATCTTTTTCCCTGCCCATCATCTATCAAAAAATGAAGGAAATATCTTAATCTTGTGTGTGTGTGTATTATAACTTCTCTTTACTTTAAGGGATGCATGTGTGGAAAATAGATTCCATCTCTCCTCTCCTGGACGGGCTGTTAGAGGCAGGGCTCATCTCCTCTCCTCTCAGTCTTGTCCCATGGGTCTCCCTGCGGGAACCACTGCGAAGGGGGAGGAGAGCAACATTCTGTAACCAGTCTGCAGCATCCTTCTCTAGACCTTGTTGGTATGATGTCTCACTAGTCCTTCTAGCTTCTCAGACAACATTTAATGAAAAAAACAGTCCCTTAAATTGACTGAGAAAGGAGAAGGCCTGGAAAGACAAAACTTGCTTTTCTTTGTTACTCTAACCATATTTTTATGATGGTACTTAAGAAATTTTATCCACTAAATTGAAAACATAGGTGTAAGACGCTTAAATTTTTTAAAAATTAAGCTGCAGCTTATTATTGTAACAAGTTCACAGAGTCCAATAAACTGATTAAAGAGAATTTCTGCTGAGGACTCAGAGATCATAACAAATACTTCAACAAAGAGATATTTTATGATTGTCTAATAGAGTATGCCCGCTGGCAGTCATAAGATAAACATCTTACATTTTAAAAAAAACTATATGCAGCAACACATGAGACCAATCAATATGTTTTAATATAGGAAGAAAAAACTGGAATATTTTAAAAAGAGTTGTGTTATCCTGTTTTCTAGGTAAGCAACTGGCACCATTCTCCAAGTTAGGAAGACAAATAATTTTTTCTTTGAATGCAGAATATTCTGCCAGCTGTTTCTTATTTCTTGTGACACCCATACCACGAATAAATATTTCAGTAGGTGGTAGTGGTTACCTACTAACAAGAAATCCTTGGTTGGTGTTCTAAAGAGCATTATTTGGTAGATATGTGCTTCTTGTTTCAGAAATTGTTTATAACATCATTTGGACTGCTTTCTAACAGCTGTTTCTCGAATTGATAAAAACCTTAAACTAATAAAAATACTGCTTGTCACTCAAACAGAACCTAAGACATATGTAACAGCAACCCTGTCCTTCATATATACATTGAGAGTTACGTGTATAGAAGAGATGTGACACAAAACAGTCTTTCAGGAATTTAAGATGAGAATTAAAAAAATAATAATAAAGGAACTTTGAAAACCCAAACAAATTATTCTTCCTCTCTTCCCCCAACCCAAGAAGATTGCCAGGATAACCATTGAAGTTCTTTGTCCTTAATTCTTTATCACATTAACATTTTGTATATTTGTAAGTTAACAGAGATCTATAGAAAAACCTTATTTGCAGGATTGAGTTATGCTAGGTAACTGCAGTGAAAAAGCAGTTTAGCAAGGTAGATGGTTTTAAAACTTTGATTTGTGGTTGTACAGTGGCTAAATTCCCAACAGCCTTTAAAGCACTGTTACAAATAATTTTATTCTGTCTTATATAAATAACTTTGGAGTATTACCTGGAAGGAACTACTGCCTCAATCTTTTCAAAGTCCCAACATCGAAGTTGCTGTGTGGCTTTGAATATGTTTCCTGACTAGCTAACTTAACTAAATTAACTGAAATTTTACAGTAATGTAGGCTTTTTCTGTGAATTTTTAGTTGACTAAGAATTAATAAAACARCTCTATTGGGAAATGTTGTTTGTATTGCAACATTTGAATGAGGATCGTCTCATAGCCATTTCTGCTTCCTGTCTGGTAGTTATGACTCTTTCCTTTTGACAGCTTTAGTTATCAGTTTGAAAATACTAAGACTATTAAAAAGAAAGAAAATTTGAGGAGAGCAACACCCATGCATTTTGTGTGCCCGTTGTTTCACATGCACTGTGTATTTCTAGTGTAAGTTTGACAGTTGGTGGTGGTGTGTGCTTACCTTTGCTCACATTTTCTGTTTTCATATTGCTAGCTTCAACCCTTAGCATTCTGTTAGGAGTCTTTTAATTAAGGATAGGCCTGGACAGTGTATATGGTCATGCCAGCAAATCTTCCACGCGCATACGGTAAGGCAGATGTGCTGACTTCTAGATCATACAGGTGATGAATCAGTGAATCTCCGCTCCCTGGGCATGTGCCGGGGTGTCTGGAGCCCGAGAGCGCTTGCTGTGGGGTGCGGGCTCGGTGTGATTTTGCGCAGAGCTCCCTGCACAGGAAGTCACACCAGGCTAATTTGCTGAGCGTGAGCTGATGATCTGCATGGCATACGCACACTAAGTGTGATGCACCCAGTGGAGAACTGTGTTTTAACTGCAGGCTGTTATTCAAAGAGTGAGCCTGGGAACTTGGCTTTACAACCCCAAACTTTAACTTGCAGCAACGCCTGGAGAGAATACAGTGGGTGAAGTCTGTGCCTGCTGATGCTGCTCCCAGTGAGACTACTGAACAGAGGGGGGAAAAAATAGAGTATTTGGATTGCCAGTTACTTCCCCTAAGTCTCCACTGACCATGAGTAGATTTCAAATGCTGTGTTAAAACAGAGCTAATGAGAACCCCATACCAGACAAGGCATATTGTGTTTTACAGTACAATGAAATAAATCTTGCTGTAATTGCAAGATTACACAGTGAATTTTATATCCTTCATTGAAGGAGTGGAGGTGATTCAGATCAGCTCCAGTAAAAGCAGAGTGCAGCTCGCCAGTTAGTGTATACTGACCAAAATTTTCATACCTTTCAAAAATTCTAGTTGGACAGACAAGACTATTGGAACCTGTTAGTATTGTGAAAAAATCTGGTAATGATATAGGTTGCTGTGAGTTTTTTTCTCTGTAATAGTCGTCTTTTTTTCTTACCATTTTATAAAGGAATGTCAGATAAGCAGGTCTGATAAGATTTGCTGCGAAGATGGTATTTGAGAGATTTTTCTGATATTTTCTAATCTTAAAAAATATGGATTCTGTATGATTATATAATTTAATACAGTAACTCTTAGTAATCTATTGTAATGTGTTTTACGTGCTCAGTTTATCCTAAAAAGGCAAGAAGAAGTTAAAGTGAAATGAGAGTTACTAATGATTTGGGGGAAAAAGAAATCCCAGGTGTGTTTACGGAGAATCCATATGTTGAAGTTTGCCAAATGCTTGAAGTTAGAATAGGCCCTTGAGTCTGTGGAGTTGTCTTGTGAACTTGATTAAAGACTTAATCTGACTGAAAATCTGTTAAAGGTGGCATATTAGTCTTAAAATTGTTCAGTGAGCATACTGTTCAGCTGCATATTTCACACCCTGTGAATGCAGTCTGTAGCTTTTAGGGCAGGAGTTTCCTCATATAAAAAAGCCTTTGTCAGGGATGGTTTTCAAATGTGAGGATTATTTTTAAGCTATGATTTATACTACTGTTTAAGGAAGCACATAACTTCTCTCTGAGGCCACATCAATCGAAAAAATTGGACATTTTACTCGTATTTTCCAGGTCAGTGTATTCATTGTTCTTTTCTCTTTTTTTCCTTCCCTGCCCCAGTGGGTTTTCTGTGCTTTATCCCACACTGTTAGTCTTAAAACTACCGTAAGGGAAGGAAAAGAAGAAGCTCAACTATCCTTCTGTCACACCCTGTCTTAACAGAACTTTCCTTTTGAGAAGTCAGGCATTCAAAAATAGGCAGTTCAATATTCTGGCTCGTCTGTTGAGTCTTAATTTAGCTTCCTCTAGCATATATATATATATTATGAAACAACCTTTAATAACTAGATTTTTGTTCCTTGCCAGATCCTTGCCTTGTGCAATTGTGAATCGTTTTTCAGTATTTGTTTCTCTTCTCCAAATCTGTTCTGTGGCCACAGGCCTTATTTAATGTATCCTATCAATTATCTGTTCTGAGTGTGATTTCCCCCCTCCCCCCCCAGTGGACATTTCTGGAGTTTTCCCCCTAATATTAAGTGCATTGCAAACTTTACTCTGGAATACTATCATGCATTTCTGATACAGCTGTAGAATTCCTATCTGATAACAGGTGCATGCTTTCCCCTACCCTCCCACTCAATTGGATACTGAGTTTGTATTCCATGTTTTATTTAGGCTAATGCTGACATACATTGGAATAGATTTCCTGAACACTTGCAGCTGCAAACAGGTAGAGCTATGCTTGTACATATAAACGGCTATGAAAACATCCAGTAATCTGATAGTACAAGAAGGTTGTCTGAATTTAACACTGAATTCAGGTTTCAGCTATGGCTGTTCAGCTTATGCCTAGACATATTAACTAGCTTTCAAGGTGGAATTCAGCAAGGTCATCACATCCATCTTTGCAGCTGGATAACGTAACCTGTTGTGATTTGGACTGAATCATTTGGGATGCAAATTGTCTATGCCATTGATGCAGAAACAATTCAGAGGTGGCAGGTTTTATTAGCTCAGGTGCAGCATTGCATGAATGCAGCCATGCTGGCTCCCAGGCACGTTCCTAAACAGCATAGCCAACCTTACAATGCCTGTAACAGGATCTCATAAGCCATTCCTAAACCAGACTCTGGGGCTACCTCTGCACCCTGTTCATACTATTCTGTCTGCAGTTGGCTTTGGTCCAGCTTGGCTTACTCACTCCAGCTCTTACTCCATTTTAATTTGTTTCTACCCCTCTGCAACCTGCCAAGCTTCTGCCTCTGCCCCCTTCTCTGCTGTTGAGCATGTCACCCCCCAACTATGAATCAGAGAGCTCACCATGACTATGTCCCACTTCATCCTCTCCTCCCCAACCCTCTTGTAACCTCCCCCACATCCCAACTCTTCTTCCTCCCCTTTCCTTAGTATTATATATTCATGTGTGGCTCTGCCCTCCTCCTGTTTGCTGCATGGTTTGCACCTGTGAGGACATTAAGAGAAGAGGGGGAACAGTCAGATTCCTCTGCTGGGCACTAGATGATGATGATTAAAAATTCCTTTCAGCTCAGAGCTTCTCTCTGATGGAACAAAACCAAAGCCCTGCTATAGAGTCTTTTTTATTGTAATATTTGAGATTAGAATTTGATTTTTATCTTTTCAGATATTTAAGGCTTTGATGATACTGTGTTTTATAACAAGGCTATACAAAAATAAATGCCTATTTCATCCATCAGCAAGTAGACAAAACAACTGGACAGTCTGTTCAAAGTCTGGATGAAAGCAACCAAACATAAAAATTTAGCAGAAGTGTTTTGACAGCTGCAGGCACTTTTGTGTGCAGTGTTGTTTCTTTAGTTTTGTTTGTAGATATTCCTTCATCTTATTACTTTTCGCTTTACCTAAAACAACTTCTAAGTAAAAATATCTATCATTTTTAATGTGTCTGCATTTAGAGAGAAATGTTCATTTTTTTCTTTAGATTAAAAAAATTGTTCTACATGTGTGTGCTGTTTCACATGGATCATCATTATTTTCTTGCCCAAAATCTCTTTCAAAGATATTGATTTTTTTTTTTAACATAGTCCAGTTTGTAGGAATTAATGTAACAAATCTCAGTGGAAGGCTTCCTGGACAGGGAGGATAATTTTCATTTTAGTTAATTTCTTAGTTGTATCTGCCTCATACTGCTATGTCCTCATTGCCACAGTACCAAGACGTAGTGTCCCCGTTGTCTCGGCAGGATTATTTTRTGCAGCCCAGAGGAGAAAAGGTGCTGACTGTTGAGTTCTCGCTATGATTTCTGGGTTCCTCTTGACTGGTGATGACACACTGGTTTTTGGACAGGCCTTTATGCCTTTGGGAATCAGTGGTTGTTGTGGCCTGATCACTGGCGTCAGAATCTGGCTTACTTGACCTGCCTTAAATCTGAGGCAAGGTTGCTGACCCTTGCCAATTTTTTCCTCATTTGGAGAATCTTATGGCAACAGTCTGCCTTCCTGTTAGAATAACAGGAAGAGAAACGGCACATGTAATATGTTGTAACATTGTCACATCTTCATTTTATTGGAGTGCAGAGCTTGTGCTGATGAGTGATCTGTGCTGTGGGCTCCTCAGAGCACTGGTCTTCTGCTGCCAAGACACCTGCACCGTGGTCTCGGTGCGAGCAACATCTTCTCCGCATTCCCTGCTTTACTGCTGCTAGTCATGCTCCTGGCTGTCGTTCTTTTGATCTCTTCTTTCATCTTTGCTTTCACACACATGCTTTTCCATTCCTACTTCATTTATATGGGTGTTAATTGCTATTGCAAAAATTTATGTGATTATAGGAATTTTTATGTGGTTTAACAGGAGAAATTAAGTTTTAACTGGATTTTGCAGCAGTAACACAATTATTTTTCTCTGTAAGTAGTTGAAAAACCTTGGGTTTATTTACAGTTTTCATTACCACCTACGTAAAACAAAATAATTGGTGAAAGTACTGCATTACACACAAATGTTCCATTACTTGAAAAGTGAAATTCTATTTTGTGTGAAAAAAGTGAAACAGTATTTTGAGGAAAGTGAGAATTCAGCATTTCTAAACACTTAAATTTTTAATAGTGTTTGTGAAATAGCTGTTTATTTGTTTTCAAAAAACTGTTTACCAGAATTACTGCAGATACATTTTTAATATTTAAAATCAATAGTTTTAATTTTGGATTTATTCTGTTGATAATGCATATGGGATTACAGTACTAGGCAACAAAGAAAATGTGAATTTTGACAGTTAAAAGACTGAAGCCTCAAATTTATAAATACTTCCAAGTGCAGATAAAAATTATTTTAATATTATCATAGTTTATAAAACATGTATGAATACTGAATCATGGTGCCTCGAACAAGTGGATAGGTACCATTTTAAGTACCAGCACAGGAGAACACTGAAGTACATGCTTATAATCAATCGTATATGCCATCAGTCAGATACTAGCATAGTGAAATATTTTGTAAATTGATATAGCATATTTCATTGCAGTTTCATGTTTTTTCGCTTCTTCTCATAGGTCATAGATGTGGTTTCTGTCTTGGAAAATGGTAGCTTCTTTTTGTTTGTCACACTAATGTTATATTGCCATAAATATTACATAAAGAATAGCAGAAAATCTGTAGTATACAGTATAGTATACTTTATAGTATAAATTATGGCAACCACTATTTTTACTCTCTTAAAATTTCTGTATGTAATAAGAAACATTTCACTTTCACAGTGAAATACATGAAAGGCTGGTTTTGGATGAATCCAGTTATAGCAGGCTGCTCTAAATGGAGCTTCCTGCTTGAGTACCACAAACACTCCAGGCCTGTTATTTATCCTTTTGTAAATCCAAAACTGGTAGTTGATCTCTGCTTGGTGGTGATGTTATAGTGGTCTGATTATTTCTGTAGCACTTACAGCTGTTGGGGCAGAACTCGTTTTCCGGTAGTGTTGTGTGCCATTAACTGGAATACCAGGTAGCTATGTAGAATACAATGGAAATTCCATGCACAAGAAGTAGTATTACTTTCCATTATGAAGTCATCTAGTTTTGTTGCCGTTGTTTCAGAGCTTGTCTAATTGGTCTGTTTATTTCATTTTTATCAACAGCTATTATATTGGAGATTACATTCTGCCACTATGTGCTGCAAACAGCAAATTACTCCCTTTTATATTAAAACTAATTTAAGAAGCACATAAAGATATCACATAGCTGGAGTTGCATACTGAAGGGTTTGTAGTGAAATCCTCTTAACTGAGCTTTGATGCTATTCATGTGGATGGTTTCTTGTGAAGATGAATAGCTCAAATATTGGCCACAGTAGATTTTAATAGTCAGAATTTACTAGCAGTGTAATTCTGTTAGTTAAAGGACAGATAGCTAACCCTATATTTGTGTCATAATGATGAAGATAATCAGATTTAACATGAAATGACATAATACACCTTGTACAGAATATAAAAAATATGAATCACTTTTCTTTTTCTTTTTCTTTTTCTTTTTCTTTTTCTTTTTCTTTTTCTTTTTCTTTTTCTTTTTTTTTCTTTTTTTTGTGGTCTGCAACTAATAGTGCTTTCACATCAAGGTCGAAAAGAGTGTTTAAAAAATATTTTCATGACCTCTATTCAATGACAGATACCAGAAGACAGAACTACTAACAAAAACGTGCCTTTTGGCTTTTTTTCCATATTGTGACTCTAAGACAGATTAGGGTAATTTTATTAAAAATATGTTCAGATGATAGGCATAAAATACATTTAGGCATCTGTGCTATTTTTGCTCAAAACTGTAGAAATTCATATAGTGCATGCCAAAAACTGAAGATAGATTAGCAAGCCTGAATCACCTGCTGAAGTGATGTTTGTTTTGGGAAGTTACAGGCTCATACACTACCAGTTTGACACATTCTAATATTTGAATCTGAGCAGCTTTCCATCCTGTTCAAAAATGAGCTGATAAAAATTAGGATCTTAATCTGATTGCCTCAGCATATTAGAAAGGAATATATAAGATAATTTAAATGTTTCAATTTAAAGTCACCAGTTTTTATTCTCATTTACAAGAGTGTAGGAAACCATTACATTGAACTTTTTGCATTAAACTTTCCAAGGCACTATTGATGGAATATCAAAAATAAATGTATCTGAAAAATACATTTTTCAAAAATATGCAGAAGTTAAGAGAAAAAGTATTTTGTTGCATAAGCTCAGCTACATGATGGTTAGTTTGTACATCCCTGGAATTCTTGGATTGACAAGTGGGTTATGGGGGACTGGTATATTTGTAGGTCATGAAGGTTCATATAATCTGATAAAACAGAAGGGAATAAGCAATTTATAGCAAAATCCTGTTACAGTGATTCTTTGTTATGGTAAAATAGAAACTGTGATTTGTAAATCATGAAGACTAGAAATTAACAGTTGCACTATATTCACATTATACTTTTAACAAAGCAAACTTCCTGATTTAAAAAAATATCATCGTAAATTTAATCTGCCTCTTAACTGCCTCCATCCTGCTTAGATGGGAATGTCCTAACAAGCACTGGAACCCTCTGTTACCGATTGTTATATGGAGCATTTGTTACATGGAAAATAGTATTTTCTTAAATGTCAGGAGACAACTGTTTTTACTGTATCTTGTTTAACTTTTCTTTTAAAACAATTTGGCTTACTGTCTTAATTTCTTTTTCTGAGATTGCTGTTGTAACGTCTAGTTACTACTAAAATTTATACCTGTATTCTCTGTTACAGTAGATTAGCTCTTACACACTTTTAGCTGKTTTTTTTTGCCTCACAGGAGGTATCTAACAATTCCTTTACATGTAACCCAGTTTTGGATTTGATGAACTATATGTTGGTTAAATTATGTGGGAGCTGGCAGTGGTGGTAGCTAACTGTTGGTCCACTGGCATAGTAACAGAGGGTGGCCAACAGGAGATCTACTGCTGTACCTATAAGCATAAAATCATGGGAAAGAGCTAGTTAAATGTTATGACCACAAAATAAATAGTATTGTGAGATAGTTTCATAAATAGATACCTGACAATAAAGTGATCACTTAATGTTTATTTTTGGAGCAGTTCAGTGCAAAAGCATATATAATTTTAGGTCCATCATCTTATTTGGAAAAATGTGCTAGAATGTTGATTTATTATTTCTAAATTTTTGAATAATTAAGTATCTTTTTATTTACCTTGATGCCTCATTGTCTTTACTAGCTGGTTACCTGAGATCAGAGTTTTTACTATCATTTGTGGACAGCAGTAACTCATTTATACAAGATAACTTATATGCGTTTTGACGCACAGTGGTCTTTTAAAGAATTATTTTTCCCTGTTTATCTCTAGTTCAGAATTATATTCTAGTGTGCTCATAACTGAGAAGATATTTTTGATTATGTTTTGATCATGGTTTTGCCACTGACATTTTTTTCCCCCTCCTGCTGTGGCCTGTTTATTTGTACCTTGGAGCAGTTCAGGTTACACTGTTATTGCACAAAGACGGTGGTCATTTAAATAGTAAGTCCAGATTTCAGTGTGTCAAATGAGATTTGACACAAAACAAGATTCTTACCATGGTAATATGAAAAGACAAAACTTTATGTACAAATCTCAGGAGGAAAATTAATTTGCAGTGGCACAAAAGAAGAGCCTCAGTGTGGCAGAGCTGCTGTTTTATCCTTAACGTTGCATGGAAGGAGAACGCTGGGGCTCGGTTTCGGAGGGCATCCGGAGGGAAAGGTGGGGTCTTGTGTTAAGGGTGGGAGATGGAGCAGCCTGTGCCTTGGCACCTGGGTCTGCTTCAGCCAAACAAGCCATGAGGTTGGAGCGCATGGTGAGCCAGTTAGGGCTCTGGTGGCCTGGAGCCACATCATCATGGGTCGTGAGGTGTCCCTCCGTCACGTGGCCAAAATTCAGGCATCCTCCATAATCCTATGATTAATGCACTGAAGTGATGGGAATGCACGTGTGCTTGGAAATGCAACGTGTCCTGTTGCTTGCATATGACTGGTCACACGACTGGTCGTGCAGGCTGAACTTTGGCGCTTCATTTGTTGCACGTGCACTCTTCTGACACATGACAAATATTTTGAATATTTGTTAAATATCAAAAATATTTCAACTGATGTATAATTTAGTGAAAAGACAGAAGAGGCACTGCAGTTTCCAAATTCTAGTATCTCCATATGCATTTCTACTGCTTCATTTGGATTATCATGCATGTGTCTGCCTTTTTTTTTTCTTTTTTAAAATCATCATACTTCATTAATTTTGCTAAAAATGGCCACCAGCAGTAGTGTTGGTGACATGGAAGGAGGAGGATACTGTCACAGGCCATGATAGCTTCTAGGTATCACTTTGAAGTGGTTATCATGGCTCTAGTGGTGCACACGTTCCAGTCCACAAATCCTTGCCACATAAGATAACGGCCTATGAATAACAAAATTCCAGACTTAAACAAATTGAAAAAAAGGCACTTGCACTTGTCCTTTTTATGATTTTGTGGTTTTAAGCTACTGGTTTCTTAAAGGCACCTAACAAGGGGAAAGGGATGGGCTGAAGCTGCAGTGCAAAATATATTTAAATTGCTTTTATTCCGTCTGAGCAGAGTCTGGAGATACTTAAGACCCTTTAGAAAGTAAACAAAGTAAACCCTTCTGTAAGGGTTTGAAGACTAATTTTAGAGAGAGTTCAGCAAACAAAACAGTTGAGTCTTCACAACAAGAATCAGTAAGGAGAAGGAAAAGAAGAAGGGGTAGTAAAAATCATTATTAGTTAAGTAATTACTAGTATTAAAAGTAACACCTGTGACTGGAATCTGTAACAGTTGTCTTTCACTACAGATTTTATTCATCTTTCACATGAAATGCATGGTAGTCATTGTGCAGCTCATTTGTATATGTATTTTCAATTCCAGTTTGGAAAGTTCCATTGTGTAGGATGTTGGGCATTATTTTAAAATGACTTTGACTGGATGATTTGCTGTTGTTCAGTTGATTACAAGTTGTATTAATTTGGGGGTTTCTGGAAGAGTACATATTTTCCTTGCTGTTTGTACTGCGTAGGACTCCATTTATACCTCTGTATCTTTGTTCTGTTTCATAAGATGTGTGTTGAAACTCCAGCTGATAATTCTATTTTTATCTGTAAATTTCCAAGTGTAAAGAAGTTTCCAAAAATGAAAATTTATAAAATTGGAAATTTATAAAATTGGAAATTCTCCAAATTTATAGAATTGGAAGTTCTCCAAATCATTGCCATGTGTCCCAGCACTTACAGTCTTGCATCTTGTTGGGTTCCATTTCCATTTTTTTAAGCCTGTTAGACTTAAGTGATAGCTAAATGTTTTGTTTTTCACCAGTATTTATAACAATGTTAAGATTTATTTTCAAGAAAGAATTCTACTCTTGCCGTAAGGGTTTTAACCTCACTTCTAGTAATAGCTACAATTAATGTTTAAACTCACACTGATGTTGTTATAACACTTTGTATAAATAGACCTTTCTTATTTTGAATTCATTCCTTCCTTTTTAATATATCTGTGTCAGAAGCCTTCTTTCTTTTTGGTATATCAAACTGAGGTCATCTGCTTTTTCAGCACTTCCTGCAGTAAGTTGCTGCCTTCAATACTGGAAAACATTGGTTGATTCTTGGTAGTTTTTTAGGATTGCTTGGCAGTTTTTTTGTAAGTTGTCTTGATTTTCTGTTCCTGTACAAACAGTGCCACAATTTGTCAACACTGGAAGTAATTAATACTTTACATTAATATAGACATATAATCATACTTACTAAAAGATGATTCCTATATACAGAGCAGTGAGCACTCAATATATAAACAAAATAATTCTAGTCAGATTTGAATGCAAACATTGCTTATTTGGTAGTGTGTGTGTGAATTGCTTAAAAATGATTTTTAACTCTCAGAATAATTTTGTTTACACGTGGAAGAAATGGCACCTACTTCAACGGCGCGGTCTGCTTCTTGCCAGTTACCGGACCTGGCCGATAACCCCTCCGATTAAAGGAAGGGTGGCCATTACTATTCCGGTTTGCAATAGCATCTGTTCTTTTAAGTTTTCACTAGAACTTAAAATTCAGTATTCCACGACTGATCCCGTCAGACTTTGGAAATGTCACGTACGTGACTGCATCTCTTGTAAAACAGAAGCCGTTTCAAATTGGCATTAGCGTCACATCCAGGCAGCTCGGTTTTCCATCGGTGGGTTATCCAGCCTGCCGTGCCGCGTGTGCTGGCGGCTCAGTGCCGCTGCTCCCGAGGCAGCGCTGGCGTCCGCGCTCGAGGGGCGCTGCCTGCCCCAGCACGCGTGTGCTTGCTGCGCTGCGAGCGAACGAGATCACTTGCCTTTGCTGTCATCCTCGCGCTTTCACAGTGTGCTCTGGTAGTCCAATTTTAAATACTTCAGACTATCCACTTTCAGCTTATGCAGTTTATAAGCAATGCTTTGTTACTCCTGAGAACTGAAAATTGACTGTATGCACTTTAAATACACTGCGTTTAGCTGTTAGGTTAAGAATTGCCGGAAATTTGTCACTAAAGAAAGCACGTATTAGATAAGCTTATTCATCTGTTCTAGTCCCCTCTGCTTGCACAAGTTAATTGGAAGTCAGGATAATAAGAAAATATAGTGGTTTCCAATTTTTCTGTAGTATTTCTGTGCTTACAAAAAAGGAAACAAGCAAAATGGAAACTGTTTTTTATCTAGAGGTTAATCAGGTGTTTATTTTCTCTGAGTTTTCATGAAGGAACAACCTATTAAGCCTTCATCTCCAGATACTAGGTACTAAAAGCCCCCCGGTCCTAGGCAAAATAACTAAATAAAAGAGCGCAGCAGTTGGCAATTAAGATGCTAATCCCTCTTACATTTACTCCAGCTTAATATTTGAAGGGCCTCAGAAGTTGGGCTTTATAATAGCAGGCTTTTTTTTTTTTTCCTTTAGTAACCTCTTATTTTAGTTCTTAAAATATGAAATGTAAGTATGGCCTCCTAAGAAAATACTAGCTAAACATTTTAATATATAATGCCTTTTTACATTGCTAAGAAACATAGTAAATGAAATTGCGTCATGATGCATTCTTGTGAGAAAGAATAGCTATAGTCAGTTCAGTGGAAAGTGGAAAAAAAGGAAGACTGGAGCAATGACTGTCTATAAATTAGCAAGTAATGTTGTGATTTGAAAAGCTACATAGTGATCTTTTGACATTGCCTACAACAATTAGATTTATTTTAGAAATGACCTTTATTAAAATAATATCGATCAGAACTTGGTATTGCAACGTTTATATAATGTCACCTGTGTTTATCTTTTTCCTAAATCACTTTTTCTGAAACATTTTTGCAAACACAGATTTCCTTTTGGGAATCCTTCATGCTGTTGCCTTCCTCTCCTAAGACAGGATGGCAGCACCTTAGTTCCTCCAAGACAGAAAACTATGAAATAACAGTAATAATTGTTTACAAAGTTTTATACAAGTTAGGGAATAGCTAACTGCCTTTAATTGCAGCATCAAACAAGCAGTTAACATTGCTTGGGAAGTGAAACACTTTGTAACCTTTCTGAAGGCTTCAGCCTTGAGTTTGAGAAATATCACTGAAATGATCAATTACAAATCAATTACTTTCAATGTACCTAAACCTACAGATAGAAACTAATTACTTTATTCACAGTTTTAATAGACCCCTGCAGCAACCACTCTGTGATTAAAGAACTGCATGTATCAGAGTATTACAATTAATTTTTTGCCACCAGTTTTCATATAAATGTACATTTAATGTGCATTGTGAAGATTTTTTGATATAACAAAAACACAGATTTGTTTAAGTGCTGCCATGCTTTGTGCAGTTTTCACTCTTACGCACCTAATATTTAAGGGAGCCTAGGGAAACCACATGCTGGTGAGAGTGCTTGCTTTCCTTTTTCTTAGGCTAACCTCAGACTGATGGGTTGAGGAGAACAGCTGATAGCATGACACATTTTCTTCAGTCTCACGTCCTTAATGAGAGATAAATGTGAGTATTGTATCTGTCATGTCTCATTGTCCATCTGTATGTCTCTCTAGGAGGTGATTTCCTGTCCTTTTTAAGAAAGAAGAAGGATGAGCTAAAAACTAAACAGTTAGTGAAATTTTCATTAGATGCTGCTTCTGGTATGGCATATCTCGAATCTAAAAACTGTATACACAGGTAAGTAATGTATTTATTTTCAGTATTGTAATTCTGATCACTTGAAATGCCAGCAGGTTAAATGTATGGTGATGTTTGATATCAATGGGAATCATCCCTGCTATTTAAAAACAGGCTACCCTTTTTTTTTCCTTTTTCTTTTTTCTATGAGATCATCACTAAGTTCTAAGCTACTCTATTCATTTGGGTAAAAGAAAGTACTACATTATTTGGGTTGTATAGTTTATTGCTATTAATATAAATTAATAATGATTTTTTTCACCAAAATAATTATAAAGAGCATTATAAAAAGCATAAATCATACAGTGACAATGAATCATGGTAAAAAGCAATCTCTGCAGCTTAAGTCTGCTCTGAAATTGAGAGATACAGGTATAGCCAATACAGAAGTTCAGGTACGTTTGCAATGTGTTCAGGGAAATCCACTGATATGTCAAATCATAAAGGAAGGGAATATTTATACTGGAGAGTACGTACTCCAGTATATCCTAGAGTTCTGTGTGCTAAAACATTATTAGTTGTATTGACTGCTTTCTCTACAATATTGAAAGTGGTCAGGCCTTATACTTTTGGGGTACCTTATTTCCCTTCTTTCTGTTTGTTTGGGGTTTTTTGTTTGTTTGTTTTTTGTTTCTTCTCCAGCTTGACTCTACTCTGGAGCTGCTTATACTGGGTCTGTATCAAAGGGAATGTAAATAATTTTCACCTATTTTTTTCCTCAACATATCACAGTATATACTCTGCTACTTATGATATGGCTGAAATATGAGACATAAAACATGATAATAATCCCTTTCCAGAAAAATTATAAATGACAAGTTTTCATTTATGATATTGGTGACTTCCAGTTTGCTTTGTAGAACATTTGTAGCTAAACTCTGGGCCACTTAGCTTACATAATCAGCCCACTTCATATTTAGCACAGTTCTAATGAAAGCTGTTATTGGCAATCTGAATGGCATGTCTCATCGTGTTTTTTAATCAAAAATGAATTGTTCTACATGCTTCAAGTCAAGAAGCGGATTAATCTTTAAACACATCCTCCTAATCAGAATAAGTTCAAACCTATTTATAAAATATTACAGTATTATTGAATGATTTTTGTATATGTGTGTGTATATATGTATATATGTATATATACATACACACACATATAAAAATCATACAATAATACTGTAATATTTTATAAATAGGTTTTGAACTTATATATCTACACACATATCTATATCTATATAAAATATAAATATAAATATATATTAAATAATTAAATAATATAAATATAAATAAATGAAATATATATAAATATTTTTTGTGTTTGACTTCATTTAAGGAAACTTAAATAGAGTAGTTATCTCATGCTGTTTCCAAAACTTTATACATTATTCTGGACCACAAATTAATTGAAAAATTTTTKCCAGATCATGATATATAAGTAATACTGAAACAAAAAACCCACACTCATATATAACCCACACATATAGAATATTCCATATGGGAAATCCCAGAAAAGTACTGTAAGCTGCCTGGAGAGAAGGAGGATTGAAGTCTCACATTCTGTCATGCTAGAATGCGTTTCAGCCTGGTTCTGTTTGTTAAGAAAATATGGCATATGAATCAAAGCAATTAATAGCATTAGTGATTTTCACTACCCTCATAAATGTTGTAGTATTTTATCATTTCTCTAGCTATTGGGTAAATGTTAGATCAGAAGTGCCTGTTATGATCTCATGTGTTCATGAAAATAAATTCAAGGGGAAAAGAAATAACTAAATAAGTGACCTGTATTTGAACTGCATTGTATGATGTCTTATCTGGTAATTATGATTACTGAAAAGGAGTACTGTATTTATTCATTAAATGCTAATGTGACACCTGCAAAATATAAACTATTTTAGAAACAATTATAATTTTTGGAGAAGTGCTATTCCCCTTCCCCTTTTAAACTCTGGAAAAAGCATTTTCTTGCTCATCTAGCTTAATTGGGACTATTCTGTTTACTACAGGTGAGATTATGGCCTCTGTTTATGTTTGAAAGAGATGCTGGTGGTTAACAGTGAATAGGAACAGCTATATTTATGCCACTTAGAGTGAACTTTTAAGACTCATTTACATTACCTCTCACTGCATCAAGTACTTTCTTCCAAATAACTTCATTATATCCATGATGGTTTGTGGATGAACTGTATTGTGATTGTAATAAGACAACTTATGATAATGGATAATGTTTTTTCTTTTTTTTTTCTCTAAACTATATTTTGGTGAGGTTTTGTTACTGTTGCTTGTTTATTAAGAATACATTTCAGAGAGAACATCCTGTGTAGCAATGTCTTATTGTATGAGGGTTTCATTGTGGTAAGTTTAGAAAGCTGAATAAAAATATGTCATGTAGGTCCAAAGCCAGGAAATATAACTGTAAGCTAACCTCTTRTTTTGTTACTGCCATTGATCTGTCAATGCATACAGCCTGGGTTGCACATACTGGGATGCACATGAGGAAAAACTTACAGAATCCTCACAAAAAATGTTTATTATTATCATAGATTATCACAGAGGTATCACAGAGAGTTATCGCTTTCCTTAAAGGCAGAAAGAAAAATTTCAGTAAACATATCCTGAAGAAAACTGCAGTATCCAAATGCAACCAAGTAGTCAAATAATAAGTTCAGGAACACTGCTTGCTTTTATGAAACATGCAGGCTAATAAATTGAAATAGGCATTTCCAGTATTATTTCAACAATCTTATCTTTTGAGATCCTAAATATTTTTCAGACCTTATGGTTGGGCATAATGCATGCTTATTATATTTATGAGCTGGTTGTTTTGAATCTGATTGGTTAGCAACAAAAATTTTGAATCAGGATAGCAAACAGCCAAATTTAGTGATTTCAGTAGTAATAGTACAGTCACTACATAATTACTTTTTTTTTTTGTTAAAGTTACTAACAAAGGTTAGTTGCCAAATGCTCACTTTAGAAAAGTAGCTCATCAAATTTTAAAATGTGTTTTACCAAATGCTAAATTGCACTATATGAGGATTCTCGTACACAGAAATTTTCTAGGTTTGTTCCCTGTTTGAAATGAGGAGTTTGCACGCTTGTCCAGAATTTCTGGGTGCCCTGGGGAGCAGTTGGAGATATGGTAGTGTAGAAACGCTGCATATGTCTGCCACAGAAGCACAGCCCATGTATTACTTGTTGGGTACTTTGAACCTGTTGCACACTAGYGGGTGCAACACTCTGATGCTATGCTGCAAATATATTAATTAAAAGGGTGACAGACTACCAGGGAAAAGTCAAAGCGTCTGGTGCTTTGTAAGCAAGCTCATGGGTGTTTAATACTCACAGCCCCATTGGCGTTTCAGCGCCTCTCCTTAGCTGAGCGCTGTAGGGGCACCTGCGTGACTGTAGAGGCTGTACAAGGAATATGGGAGCCCTTGTTCCCCACTTTGTGGTCAGGTAAGACAGATGAAATCTAGTCTTGGATAAACTTAATGTAACAAGAAGAATTAACATTGTGAAAAAAGAATGAGAATTTTTTGAAAGAACAAGAAATTCTTGGGGKTTTTTTGTCAGAAAATTCATCAACTAGAAGTGGTTCTTTTAGGTTAAAAAGAGGTAAGAAATTTAACTAGAGACAAAATGGACTAAGAGTATTTTTTATTTTGATTAAAATTCAGAAGCCTTTGATTACTACTTTGGGGTTAAAAAAGGATTTTAAATAGTATATAATTAGAAATGGTTTCTATTCTGGAGGTTGCAACAAAAAGGAAATTATTCTGCTTCCATGCCATGCTTTTTTGGCAGTACTCCTTTTCTTCATTGTTTGAAAGATCTGTTCAGAACCCTTGCATGTTTTTTTAGTAATTCAGGTGACTTATTAGCAGAACGTACATTTGACTTGCTGTTAATGTGAAACTACAGACTGCTCAGCGGCTTATTAAAATGATTTTAAATGCCACTGTTTAGTTGTAGCTGTGCTAGCTATACTTAGCCTTTACATTTTAAAGTTATTTTTAAATCTGTACTGGCTTTTTAAAATTGCCAGTTGAATCACACTTTTGCTGAGTCTTTCAACAGTTGGGCCAGTGCACCAACTAATCTGCTCTTTATTTTGTCTCTCTTCATGTGTGCTGTGGTGTTTCAGTAGGTGCAGGTAGAAAGTTTAAATTTATCAGGCTTAGAATGCTTGATGCACGTGAGTCATTATTTCATCTGCATTTTCATCTCTGCCAGGTTCCAGGGATCACTAGCTTTTTGCTCTCTCTTTGTTCTGGTTAAAGAGCAGAAATGAGTGGGCTGAAATAAAAAAGCTGCATGAATAGATGTTATTAAAAGAAATAAAAAGAGTGGCTGAACAAATACAGAAGTATGCGATTATTTCATCTCTGTTTAATTAAATTGAGTTTGGAGAATTGTTTCTTGCACTTCATTTTTACCACATGCTATTGTGTAATTTGTATTTGTTCCATTTTTCTGTTAATTAGAAACACAAGATTAGCATAGAATGTGATAATCTCAATTGGTTTGATAAGCATTTATGACTGATCTTCTTTTCCAATATTTGATTGCATGTGTTGAATGCATTTGTACATAATTTGTTTTTAGTTTCCAAACCAATCTTGTGATAGTACAGGAGAGAAGCTGCAATTATATCATTCAGATAATTTGAATATGTACATATATATATTTTTCCCCTCGCCTTACCCACGATCTTCTTGTAATGAAAATAATTCAAATTATGATAAAACTCACTTGACAAAAAATCTGTATAGATAGAAGCAATTAGCTTTTGAATTCACAATGACAGTTTTTCACTGACATTATCAGCAGTAGCCTTCAACTATACTATATCATTCTCTCCTTACTCTGGGTCCATGAATCTTTTATTTCTGCCTGGGACAATGGTTCAGCTACAGCAGAAAGAATGGAAAGTGATCCTCCGCAGTTCAGTGTATTGGTAGTGACCTGACTCTCTTGGGAAGTGGGAGGTGACGGTTTGAAGCCCAAAGCTGAGCAGGTCTCCGTCCTAAGGGGGGGGAGGAACCTGCCTGCTGCATTTCTGTACCCAAATGCAGCGGAGGATAGGAGCGAGATGCATGGGTGTGCCTGCGCCTCCTTCTGATGGGTCCCRGCAGGTCAGTGCTCCCCAGAACGGTTGTTTTGGTTCTGTTCTGAAATACCTGATTCTCCTGGAGCACAGGGAGTCTCACTGAAAATGCATCTCCTCCTGGGGCACATAGTGCTTAAAAGTTGGTATTGCAATACCTAAGATCTTTATTGAAGTTTCTGTAATTTTCTGTGCTGGTGATGACTAGGGAGAAAGACTGCATTTCTGCAGAATGAGTTTGCCTTTCTGTCAACTAGACAGACTCATTAAAGTTTATTGTGCAAGCAGTAATTTCTTATAAAATGGTACCCACTCCTATAATTCATAAAATTCCCTGAGGAAGTATTAAGGACTTTATAAAAGAAAGCATTAGTGGAAGAAATACTACATTTATGACCTTATTTGTACTTCTTTTGAGAGGTATTATGTAAACTTAAGTTGTAGATCTAAGGAAGATTTATTAGTCTTTTCTGTCCATATACTTGTATACAGTCATTGTCATTATTAACGTTTTACAATTCATTCAGAACTGCATGTGTAAAATTAAATGACAGTGCAAAATTCCATTTCTGTACCTTTTATTCAGATAGAAAATTATTTTCTTAGAGAATTATTGTCAGTGGTATGGTTGAAACAGTACATAAATGTAATGAATAATCATAATTTATTCATAAGCCTTTCTTAAAAGATGTCTCCGTTTCATATAAAACAATGTTTCAAAGCATAATGGTTTTTACAGTGTGAACACTAAAAATCATTTCTATTCTATTTAAAGTTAAAACCACAAATTTGAACTTTGATGAAAGAACTGCTACTTGGTATTGGCCACTTAATATAGGCATGTTGTTTAAAAAAAAAGGGAGGGCCCTAAGTGCCCTAAGAAATTTATTCACTGTCATATCTATAAAATAAATTTTATTCAGATTTTGAATTTGATTGCCACATTACAGTACCATATATTGAGCTTTTATTTCTTACTATGCATGTCCTTTATGAAAATTTCTGTTGCCTCTTATCTAATATCTTCTTTTCACTAAAACAGAATTTCCACTGACTTTATTAGATTATAAAGATACTGTGCATTGCAGATTTTACACAGGTTATTGATTATTTTCAATCTACTAATCATAGGTATTAATGAAAAAACTGTTACAGATACATAGTATTTATGTGGAGAAATGACCTAGACTTGCAGCAAGTATGCAGGGAGGCTGTATAAGCCCTCCCTCTCTTCTTAGCTATGCTGACAGTAGCTGAGGGGTAGGGGGGAATAGCACTCTTTCTGAATAAAATAGTCCCAGGAGCTGCTCTCCTGACCTCCAAGGTGTGTTGCTAAGCAAATCAAGGTGGTGGTGACTGTTTAGGCTGCAATGGCACTACTCCACTCTCCATGATGCTTGGCAATCTGTTCCCTGTGCACGGGGAGGGGCACAGCACTCTTCCAAAGGCTACACATCTTCCTCTCTGCTGATGCTCTCCCAAGGCATTTAACATCTTCAGCCTGTCTGCATGCCCCAGCAGTGCAATGCCATTGACATAGTCTTATCTGCATAAATCTCTTAATTCATCAGCAACTAGGAAGACTACATTCCAGACCTGAACATTTATTTTAAGCAGAGTTAGATAACTCAAATGTGAGTGCTTTGCAGTGCTCCAGGAAATTCTTTTTAATAGTTTTCAGACTACAGTGTGTGCTTTGAAGTGTRATACTTCCAGCCCTGGAATAACTAACAAACATGGTGCTCATAGACAGTTAATTCCTCATAGTGTTTGCATCGGAATGTCCTTTCATTTTCATAACCCTGTTGAGAGTTGCTCAGATGCTTCTTTTCTAGCTCAGAGGGGTGAGTCACCTAATAACAAGCACAAGTTACAGGTGTCCTGGAGCTCAGTTCTGACAGCTCAGAGCTGTCAGGCATGCTTGTCGTTTCTTCCTTCTGGTCATCTTCATGCAGCACATTCAGATAGTCACAGGTGGCATTATCCACTTTTTTTTTCATTGAAAGGCAGGGAAGTGCAAGTTTGAGAGAATGTTGTAATCTCAGTCTTTCAGAATTGTGGCTTCCCAGACAATAATCTTTTTTTCCCCTCAGAGATGAACAGAAGCGTCTAAAATTCTTCTCTGATGGAGGCTGACTCCTGGATCAGTTACAAATACACTCTTGATTCCACAGTCAGAAGCAAGAATGCACACTTTCTTCACAGCTCCCTTCATTGATGAGACAGGACCAAGAATCAAGTAGCTTTTCTGGATCTATTCTGACCCACATGGTTTTCTTTTCAGGACTTTCAAAGCCTCTAGTTTTAGCTTATTTCTATCAGATACTATGAATACTCATTACATGGCTGCCTAGATGCAAGAAGGCTTTCAGAGCTGGAATAAAGTTACTCCTCCATATGAGAAACATGCTAAAAATAGCAGAAAATAATTTAGCAAGTCTGCTTACCTGTTCAGAAGAAATAGGTTTCTGGTCTGTTGCTCAGGAAGACTTCATTCACAGAATGGTTGAAAGGGACCTCTGGAGGAGGTCATCTAGTTCAACCATCCTGCTCCAGCAGGGACACCTACAGCACATTTGCTCAGGACCCCCTGTCCAGATGGCTTTTGAATATCTCCAAGGAAGGAGACTCCACAACCTCTCTGGGCAGCCTCTTCCAGTGCTCTGTCACCCTCACAGTAAAGAAGTTTTCCCTTATGTTCAGACAGAACTTCCTGTGTTTCCATTTGTGCCTGTTGCCTCTCATTCTATCCCTGGGCACCACTGAAAAGAGTCTGGCCCCATCCTCTTGACACCTTCCCTTCAGATATTTGTATACATTGATAAGATCCCCTCTCAGTCTTCTCTTCTGCAGGCTAAACAGGCTCTCTCAGCCTTTCCTCATAAGAGAGATGCTCCAGTTCCCTAATCATCTTCATAGCCCAACGCTGGATTCCCTCCAGTAGCTCCATGTCTCTCTTGTATTGGGGAGCCCAGAACTGAACACAGCACTCCAGATGTGGCCTCACCAGGGCTGAGTAGAGGGGCAGGACCACCTCCCTCAACCTGCTGGCAATGCTCTTCCTAATGCAGCCCAAGATACCATTGGCCTTCTGAGCCACAGTTTGCTGGCTCATGGTCAACTTGTTGTCCACCAGGACCTGTCCCAGGTCCTTCTCTGCAGGGCTGCTTTCCAGCAGGTCAACCCCCAGCCTGTACTGGTGCATGGGGTTATTCCTCCCCAGGTGCAGGACCCTGCACTTGCTTTTGTTGAACTTCATGAGGTTCCTCTCTGCCCACCTCTCCAGCCTGTCCAGGTCTCTCTGAATGGCAGCACAGCCTTCTGGYGTATCMRCCACTCCTCCCAGTTTTGTATCGTCAGCAAACTTGCTGAGGGTGCGCTCTGTCCCTTCATCCAGGTCATTGATGAAGTTGAACAAGACTGGACCCAGGACTGACCCCTGGGGGACACCGCTAGCTACAGGCCTCCAACTAGACTCTGCACCGCCGATCACAACTCTCTGAGCTCTGCCATTCAGCCAGTTCTCAGTCCACCTCACTGTCCACTCATCTAACCAACACTTCCTGAGCTTGTCTATGAGCATGTTATGGGAGACAGTGTCAAAAGCCTTGCTGAAGTCAAGGTAGACAACATCCACTGCTCTCCCCTCATCTAACCAGCCAGTCATTTAATTGTAGAAGGCTATAAGGTTGGTTAAGCATGATTTCCCCTTGGTGAAGCCATGCTGACTACTCCTGATCACCTTCTTTTCCTCCACATGCTTGGAGATGGCCTTCATATGCCAGGATGAGCTGTTCCATCACCTTTCCAGGGATGGATGTGTGGCTGACTGGCCTGTAGTTCCCTGGGTCTGCCCTTTTTGAAGGCTGGCATGACATTACCTTTCTTCCAGTCCTCAGGCACCTTTCCTGATCACCATGACCTTTCAAAGATGATTGAGAGTAGCCTTGCAATGACATCAGCCAGCTCCCTCAGCACTCACAGGAGTATCCCATCAGGGCCCATGGACCTGTCTAGTATGTCTAGTTTGCTTAACTGATCCCTAACCTGATCTTCCTCCACCAAGGGAAAGTCTTTCCTCCAAACTTTCTCCCTGGTCTCCAGGGCCTGGAATCCCTTAATCCTTACCGACAAGCTCTCAGTCTGCCCATCATCCACTCCATACTTTCCAGATGCTCTCTCACGTAAAGGGCAGCTCCCCCTCCTTGCCTTCCTGGCGTGTCCTTCCTAAAGAGGCTGTATCCATCCATTGCAGCATTCCAGTCATGTGAGCTATCCCACTACATCTTAGTTGCAATGAGATCATACCCCTGAAACTGCACACAGATCTCTAATGCCTCCTGTTTATTCCCTATGCTGCACACATTTGTGTGCAGGCACTTCAGAGACGCATCTGAACTTGCTGGTTTCCCAGAAAGGGGTACAAGAGGTTTCCCCATAGTCTTGTAGGCACTTCCTTGCCTGCATGCAAATGCAGGAAGTACCCCCACTTGAACCCTGTCTTGTTGATTGCATGGTCCCTATAATTCTCCCCCTTCCCTGTCTTTCCTAGTTTAAAGCCCTCCTTACCAGGGTGGCCAGACTGTTGTCAGATGCATGTGCCCCTCTTGGTGAGGTGGATCCCATATCTCCCAAGCAAATACTGATCTTCAGACAGGGTCACAGAAACCAAAACCCTGTTGCTGACACCAGCTGCATAGTCAATTGTTGACTTGCAGTATCCATATACTCCTCCTTACATCTTTCCCCCTCACAGGCAGGATCAAGGAGAAAACCACCTGGGCCCCCATGCCCCTACCCCAGGGCTCTGTAGTCATGTTTGATATATTCCAGGTTGCCTTTGGCAGTATCGTTGGTGCCCACATGGAAGAGCAGCAGGGGCTAGTAGTCAGAAGGGTGGACAAGCTTTCGGCAGTCTCTCCACGACATCCTGGATCCAAGCCCCTTGGAAACAGAGGATCAGGTCCACAGATGGGTGCCTCTGTCTCCTGCAGCAGTCACCCACTACTGTTGCTGCTTCCTCCACGTGCTCTAGCATGGCACAGGGTCCACTGGCCCAGTTGCTTCACTTGAAACCATGCCTAGCTCCTCCTCAGCTTTGAGGGCAATGAACCTGTTCATCAGCCGCAAGCTTTCAGGAAGAGCCTTCCTCCATGTACAAGAAGACACCAGCTTCCAGCCTTTGCCTTCTTCAAGGTTACCATTTACAGTCCCACAAGACAGACTCCACGTATCTCTCCACTGCTGTTGGGGGTTAGGGCTCTTGAAACCACAGGGTCTCTGAGAATATCCCATCTGTCTCTCACTCATCCTCTCTCATGCTACACAGCCTGCCAACTTCCTCCTGTAACTCCTTGACCTGGCAACACAACTCATCAACAACAGCACACCTTCTGCATGAAGGATGACTGTCAGCCCCAGCCTCCCAGAGAGGCTCCAGGTACTCCCTACAGCCTGAGGCTTGCAGAGCTGTATCCTCCATCACAAGATCTATCTGGGTGGAAGCCTCCAGCATGGCAGAGAGCAACTTCAACAGCTACTGGGAAACACACCTTGTGGTGTGTCACAACCATATCTGAGAAAGCATATAACACACTGAATGGAGATAAGGACCCCTTTTTACACCCTGCTGCACCTGTTGACTGCACTCTGGGAGCTGTGCTTTAGGCCTGGCTCTTATATAGGCCT
Source organism: Apteryx rowi (assembly GCF_003343035.1). Lineage (NCBI taxonomy): Eukaryota > Metazoa > Chordata > Aves > Apterygiformes > Apterygidae > Apteryx > Apteryx rowi. The sequence continues at coordinate 827,673 of NW_020448196.1, forward strand.
CACCCTAGCACTGGCTAAAAGGGTGCTTGACCCACCCTAATCAAGGGTTAGCTGAAGCAAAGGCCCCAACTCCCTGTGATCAGGGGCAGCCAGCAGAGTTCATTAGCAGCAGCTACACCTAGTTACAGCTTCCCAGGAGAAGTTAAGGCCTCCTGTAGCTGTCCTTGCCTAGCTCTCCTTACCTGTCTGCAGCAAGCACCCTCTACTTCCTCCTAAGTTGTTGAAAATTAGGTTTGGGTGTTTTTACAGAGCTAACATAAATTAGAAGTTGACTGATTCATTTATTGTTTTATCTTAATTTTAAAAAATGAAGCAAAGTAATTACTGAGATCAGTCTAAGAATGAACAGCTGGAAATAAATGAAATATCTTCAAGGTTTTTTTTTTTTTCCTGCAACTTACAGTCTTCTCCACTATCACATTGGTAAGTGAGGATTGATCCTAGAGTAATCTATTTACAATTAAAGTTGAATCAGTTCTGAATTGGTAGTTCTGATTGATTGTCTGAAAACTTATTTTAGCAGAATTATTTTGTTTAATGAGCTTGTAGAATTCTGATCTGAAAGTATTAAGGAGAAAAAAGTAGGAAATGTAAGCATCTGAACCCATTAAATTAAATATTACAAGTGTAGTATACTCAAAAGTCAGTATACTAAATTAGAGCAATTACTGAATTCTAAATATACTGTAATGTAAGTGGATGTGACTTATGGTGAAGAGCTGCTTCTAAATACAAAGTCAGCTTCCTGCAAATGTATTATCAGTTTCCCTAAATTATTGATGACTTCCAAATTTGTGCATGACTGAATAACAAAAGATTTTAAAAGGGAGAATAATATAATTTTTCAGTGCAGACTCAATATATTTGTTGTTAGGGTTGGTACTGCTTACCCTTGTGTGCTTTGTCAGAAATTCACCACAGTCTCCATTAAAAGCAAACTAGTTATGTCCCATGTCTCAGAGTTAGCTTTGCCACCACTGCAGAAATAGTTCTGAAGGCTTGTGATTAGAGTAATGGATGCATGAGTTCGGATGATCAAAGTATGATATAAGAAATGTCTGAATACATTTTCATTTACTGTAAATCTCTGTCTATGCAAGTTCATGTTATTTTACATACATTTGTCTGAATTATGTTCAGTGCTGTAGTCCTGTTACCACAGATATCAATAATTGCAGTGTGTAGGAAATACATATTTTTAATTGTGACTTTTTGCTGTTATTGATATATCTCATTTTATTAAATTAATATATGCAGTATGTAGGAAAGTTTTTTTTAATTATGGCTTTTTGCTGTTACATAAATAATAGACTGTGATTATATTAAATATGGTTATATGKAATATGGTTACATTAAATTAATATTTGTCACATTAATGATAGACCTTAAAGTTCTGTTACCGTCTTTTAGAATACCATATTTCTTTCTTCAGCTGCTGCTTGAGTTTGTGATAAATAGGACAGATTTTGTTTGCCATTGGGAATTTCCAGCACCAGTTATCTTTGCCACTGGTTACTCTTGTTAAATATTGTTAACTATTAAATTATCAAGGCATCTATTAAAACAACTGCAAAGCAAAGTTGTTGTTTAACTATGGTCATTTTGAGACTAACATTAATAATGAATAGTTCCCAGAGGTCAATTTAGTATAGAACATTAGATTCTGCTGTTTCTCAGTTTGGAATGACAAACTGAAGTTTCTACATATAAAATAAACACGAAGAAATAAAGTTTCTCTTTCTGTGATTGACTTTTCTTTCTAAAAAGCAATTATAATGCTTCATCTTATTTAATTGAAATTTCCATTAGGTTTCATCTTACATCTAGTTAATACACAGACGATGTATTATCTGAATGGCATCAGACGTAATCCAATTTGATCAGCCAAAGATAGTCCTTTATACTAATGTTTTAAAGTGTCTAGTAAATGAAAGGTTGTGATTAGGTTGATATTTTCACTTTATGATAAACTTTCCCTATTGCTGATTGTGTTTGAATGTCATTCTTTGTGTTCCCCATAAAATGGGGAAAACATTCCAATTATTTTCGACCTCTGAGATTTCAGTATGTCACTCTTCCTTGGATTATGATTTGAAATGCCATGAAGAGATAAATTGTTTAGACATACTATTGCAGAATTATTCTGTAGACTTATTTTTAAAAAATTCAATGTCCATATTGACAAAGTATTGTAATAAGAAGCTGTGGTGGTAGAATACACCAATAACTGGTAATGCAAGGGATGCTAAAAAGCATGCTATTTTTAGCATACCTTTTTTTGTGTTCGTACCCATCATTCTCCAGTTAGCTACTAGAAGTTAGATCTAGTATTAGAAGGTAACTTCTTGATTCTAATCAAGTGTGACTCTTTGTTTTGTATTTTTAAGGAACTATTAGTATTTCATGTATTCATATAAAACTTATATGTGACTTGAAACCTTAATTTAACTCTGTGGATTTGGTGCTTGTGCAAGAAACTAATACAGCACCCTGCTGAATGAAATCTTTTGTGGATGACAGCAGAGCAAGGTTCCCATTCAGACTGCTCCTGTCAGCCAACCCCAACTGTTTATCTGGCAAAGATTTCCTTAGATTTAAGACACTGTCATGGCCATTAGCATTTCTTAGCCTCCCTGCTGTGTCTGTTAATCAGTGAAAGCATAATACATTGTTTGCAACAGGGGAAGTGGAAATGACACTCACTAAAATTATACTGGATGGAGGTTATTATCCCTTAGCTGAGAACACCCTTTTGCCTGTTTTTGAAAAGGTCTGCATTGAAATGAATGACCTTCCAGAGGCAATCTCTGCAGGTGAAAGTAGCTAAATTTTTACACTAACAAGAAAAATGCTTGTTTTTTTTATGAAAGCTCATGGTACTAACCCTGCTTTTTATCCTTTTGGAGGCATTCACAGCTTCGGTTTTCCATTCTGTTAGTTCATGGGTAAACTGCCAGACCAAAGTTTATCTAATGTAACGCACTATGATTAATACTTCATTTTTTTGTCTTAAAGATAACTCTCATTAATCAAAATGAAAATAATAAAATTGAATTAATAACACAAGTATTAGCATAATATCCAGGTTCATTTGTAAATTAATATTTTGCAATATGAGATAATTTTAAAGAATTATATCCATGTAATCCATGTCCTTTTACTAATTGAGTGGAGAGTATTCCTCATCCAAGGAGTTCAATGCCTGAATGGTAATATGACTAAGAATCAGTAAGACATAAACCAGCAGAGGGAGCTGTAAGAGTTTTTCAGATGGGAGGTGATGCTAGCTCTCCAGGTTACCTACCCACTCATTTGTGGGAGAGAGCAAAGCTAAGCTTGGAGCCGGCTCCTGGGCAGACTGAATGGACAGATGACTTAGTGCTGCTTTTGATGGGATCAAGAGGGAGGACATGAGAAATCCTTGATAATGAGCATACATTGTATACAAATAAAGCAAAATTTAATGAACTATAACTTCACCTCACACTGGTAATTAATACACCTGCTTGCTGATTCACCCAGATCGAGTCAATGGCCAAGTGCTGTTCTGTTCGGTGGGAGAGACAGGGCCTTAGGGTGATTCTTCTCTCTCTCTCCTTCAAGGGATGCTGCTGTCTTCTATAGCTTTAAGACTATGTTACCTGTGCATGCATCATCATTAGCTTCTATGTGTACATGACCAATGGGTGATAAGCCTTGCCTAAATACAAAGATTTGACAAGACAATACAGTCATAGTTTCAGGTTACCCTGTCCTGATTTCATATCAAAGCTTATTGGCCCAACAGAAGTTTCATTTCAAGAAGCTAATAATACCTCCTTTAAAATCCTACAGAATAGCAAAAAAGTTGTCTGTAGGTGCAACTATAAGCAAAAAGCAAGACTGAGAGTTTAGGCTGGAGTGGTGAGGAAGTCTGTTTTGGCCAATGCTAAGGCCTGTGTTAGCCTAAGTAGGCCTATGGAAAGGCTTTAGCAGTCTTATAGCTGGTTTCAGCGGTGTTCGTAACTACAGTATCAGAACCAAAATAATTAGTTTTCAAATCTGCAAGCCATATGCTATAGAAATCACAGATTTGAAGATGCAACTTGTTATACTACCAGGCTGATAACAGAATGTCATGATATGATGTTCAAAGTAATATGAAATTTTAGAAGAAAACGAACCATTTTTCAGAGGAAAATTTTACAAGAAAATAAACTTAAAACCTCATAAGTTCTGCTGCTTTTCAATAGTTCAGAACTTCTCTTTCTGACATTTCTTACCTATCCTTTCCATTTWCCCTACACTTCCAGGTTTTACTACATAACTGGCTAACACATGAACAAGAAAATGCAATTTGTAAAACTCTATATCAGGAAGTATGATATTATTTGTTCTTGCTACAGCATAGCTAAAACAAATGTTTTAGTAGCAAGATGGTATTTCTGGTCTTATATATTTGAGTGCTTAACAGTTCCTGGAAGTCCCAGATAATGGTCTGGTCTTTCTGCCATGCTGAACTTGTGTTAGGATGCCAAGGTTCAGCAGAGGGTCCAAAAGGATGACACATAGTATGTGTTCAGAAAACTCTATGACACTGTAGTACAACTGCCTATGATGCATGTAGGTGTGATCTGTTCTTCTAGAAACGTTTTTTTTTTATTATAGCACAATAGCTCTTGTTGTTGCATGCAAGAACAAATGAAATACAAGTCCTTGCATTAGAAAACCTAATGTTCTATAGACTTAACACAGTTGTGAGGAGTGAAGTTAAACCTCAAAATTTATTACACAAAGGGTAATTATAGTAAGAGATAAGAAGAAATTCTTATGTTACCAACACAATTCACAAGAAATTTCAGAGGAGATTTAGTTTTTTTCTTGTTTTAAGATAAGTATATTATGCTTATTTTTTTTGCCTTTGCAGAGCTGAGTTGGTATATCTTTTTCTCATGAGATCTTCCTGATACAGAAGATTCCCACTAAAAAAATGAGTAAGCTTTGCTAAAAATAAGGTAAAAGGGATTGAAAGAAGTATCAGCAAGTTTTCGTAGGCTCCTTCATTCTGTTTAACAAGTTGTAGCATTGTAAGTGTTTGATATGGTATTATGTTAGGGTTGGTTTTGTTAACTGCAATACCATTTTCTTGTTTATAAATATTAGGAATTTACAAGTACTATTCAGGCAATTTCATCTGAGTAGCACCTTTTTAGAATAATAAATCCACTCACCGCATGAGAGCAAGAGGCTCTCATTAATTAAAAAATGAAAAATAAAAAATGAGAGTGTAGGCCATTGAAACTAATATAAAAATAATATACAACACGTTTGAGAAAGCTATTGTGATGATCAATAAAATCTTACAGCTTTCCTACATGGTATAAATAATACTCTGTACTCTCATAGCCCTATTACAGTGGAGAGTAGTGGAGTAAATGTAGTTACTTTTTTATGGTGAATGTCAAAAGTTTAGTGACATCTACTGTTTAGATAAATAACAAGCCTGAAGTTCACAGAATGTGAATTTCTGTTGTGTTATACAAGAACAATAAAAACACATACTCTGGAATTATTGTCATAGGACACACGTATACTTTATCCAAAAGCAACTAGGGAAGAGAAAATGTTAAACTTCTGACATGTGTAAAACACATTAAGTATGCCAGTATCATCTGGACTATTTAGATATTTCTACCTCAGATCTTCTTTTAATTCCCCAGGATTCAATTTTAGCAGTTCCCTGTACTCTTAGCTCTCATCACTTTCAACAGGAATTTTAGTTTCTGTGTTTACCATTATTTTTTTAAGAGACAGAACGTGAAGTTACATTATGTTATTAGAACTGTTCTTCCAGATTTTGCTAGTTTGCACAGACTGGTTTCTTTGAGTATGAAAAAACATAATTTGCAAATTATTTTGAAATTCCCTAATTTCTTCTAGAGAGAAAAATGTACCCTAATATTGAACAATTTAAACATTTACATACTGTTTCAGGAATAGCTCCTTTATCCACTTTCTCATCTAATCCACTCCTATTTCTTAAACAGTACTTTTGAACAGATTTAAAAGTCTGGAGAACATTGTAGCTTTAATAATAATAATTAGGAGGAAATGGTGAGGTGTGAATCTAAAAGTATCAAGAGATATCATTAAAAAGGGAAATCATTAATCAACCAAAGCTCCTAACCTCCCACTGAAACTGAATACTAAATGAAAAGCTCAGACTTTTTACAGCCAGATGAACTTTCATTCCATGAAAGAGAAGTGAATTAATTTGCTTTTAGCACTGGCTATCTGGTCATATTTAAAATAAAATAGTGGTTTGCTTCTCATCTTTGTAGCAAGAATTTTATTATTAAATTATACTGAAAAATGAACTGATTCTGCAGACCAAAGTCTAATTGCAGGAGACATAGCAAAATTGGTGTTGTGTGTGTCCATAAGTGCATTACATGCAACTTGCCATGCTGAAATCACCAAAAAAATTGTCACTGAATTCAACTGGGAAAGAAGTAGGTCCTCAGATTGTAAGAACTGCTTTTGCTCTACTTTAGATACATGTTACTACAAGTTGTTATAGTCATTGCCATGAAGTTATAGTGGTATTTCTTATTTTTACCTGTTTACTGTATTTTGCAGTTCAAGTTTTCATATTAAATCTGTTCAGAAAGTGGAGAGGCTCTCTTGTATATACCATCAGATACCAATGTTTCACAGCCAGGAGATGTAAGAATATACTGTTCTCACTCATAATACCACTGGTGGGTTTTTCACAGTTTTTAAACTACGTTTTTGATGACTGTACTAAAAAGAAAGATAGACTGCAGGGTTTTCATTTTTACAGTGGGTAAAGGAAACATTCATGTAGAAGACAAATAGCCAATTACATCATAGGACAAGACAAAAACATAGGTAGTTGGATTGGGGAGGGGTGGGGGGGGAGAAGGACAGTCAACCAGGTAGGTCACCTCAGAAATGAGATCCAGAATTCTCTGACCATAGCTCATTGGCCAAAAGGTAAGAATGAGCATCAGCATTTTTGAAGCAAAGCCAAAGCATGCTGTAACGTGGATGTAAAACTTTTCCTGCTTTTTTCTTATAATAGAAAATTCTAGTCAGTGTTGCTAGAAAAGCAAATACACATTGCAGTGAAATATAATGTAGTTCAGTATTTTAGTGGCTTCCTGATACTCATTTTTGACAGTCCAAAGAGGAGTGTACCCCAGTTGTTTCAGACAGGAAACTACTTCAATTTTAATTGAAAATTCTTAGGCTGTGTGTCAGTGGTAATGAATAATAAATTTCCATTTTGCTTTTTTGAGGAAAATAAGTAATTTCCCTTTTCTAATTTTACACACGTGTGCATGTGCACACACACACATACACAAATATTTTTTATATGCATACTAGGTTTTAGCTGTTTTGTGGATTTGACAAAGATTTCTCCACTATTTTTTCAGAGAATACCACTGATTGTATACCTTACTGTCGTGTAGATGTTCCCTGTGCCAAGTGGAGGTTTTTCAGAAGTACCTCATAGCTTTACAGTGCTGTGGTTTTATCACTGAAGTATTACATTTGGTGTAAGTGTGTGGCTGTTGAAAAACAGGAAGACAGAGGAAGAATGCGAAGTGGGTTTTAGTGTGCCTCCATGAAAAAGTTAAGTTCATTCAGCTGAAAAACATCAGGAATTACTGTTTTAAAGCATATATTACTTCTGCATAATCATAGATGGTATATAGTTCTACATATGAAATAACTAAGGAAATACATTTTTTCAACTTCATGTTCATCTTAGAGCATCAAGACATTTTTCTCATAAAGCAGAGAGAAAGTTAGGTAAGGTTATGTATCTTCAGCTCAGTTCAAAAGTAGATGCAGTTCCAATATATATTGTTCATAAGATTCTGAACAAATCTGAGCAAATGCATCCATCAGAAATTGAATTCAGTTGGATCATACATCCTAAAGGAGTCACAGTTTTTTGATATAATAAAATAAAACAAACAATAAGCTTAGGACATGCTTCTCCCCCACACGCACACTTTTGTCATTTCACTGTAGTTTTCAGCCTCCTTCTACTCTGGCAGAATTACAGTGTGAGGACACTTTTGTGAAACATTTAATATCACTGAGTATTGATTGAAAGAGAGACTTGCTCTTTGTCAATGGATACTTCAAAATCCCCTATACAAGGCTTCAGTCAGTGAAGAAGGCCTTATTGACATGTTAACTGATTTGGAAGATTGAGAGAGATCATGAAGGTACATGGTGCTGCAAGAATTGTTGGATCAATGTTATAGTATTGTTCACAGATTCAAGCTGAGTCACTCAAGCCTTACAGAAAAAGATCAGAAACCTTTACATGGCAAAGCTGGATGTCAGATACTTCATCAAATTTCAAGGGTTCTGGGAAATACAAATAAACCAGTGAAATAAGGGCCAAGTCCCTGTTTTGAGAAACTACGTGGGGATTAAGATGGCAGATTAAGTAAAGATACTTGATTAGAAAAGTTTACTGCTTTTGGAGCAACTTCTGGACAGGATTTTGGAGATCAGTATGCTGAGTAAATTGATAAATACTTAAACTGGGAGTTTTTAAACTTTCCTGCTATGACTATCACTTCTTAATAGTTAAGTTAGTTGGCTACAAACATCTCCATTCCCATTCAGTAATGAGTGAACTGACTGTCCTTCCTATCTTAGGTATCACAGAGCTTCCTGACTCCTCTTTCCCTGGCGGGAAGCCCACCCTTCCTTGCCACTACTGCTTGTGCAGATCATCCACACCAGCCTGCTTCTCTTCCTTGCTAGTGTAGACATAACATATTGGAAACATATTGGAAAATTCAGATCCTCTTCAGCTAAGTTACTAGTTGCAGCTACAGACATATATTAAAAAAAAAAAAAGAAGAAGAAGAAGAAGGTGCAAATATTGTTCAGTTACTTCCCCTAAGATTCTGGGCTATATACACAACTCTCATTTCACTGATCAATCGTATACTACTTTTATATTCCCATATGCATATTCATGACAAAATCATTTCATATCTAACATATTGTACTATTCATATCSTCTTTTACAAAGACAGCATAAAGAGTTGCAGTTAGTATCCATGCTCTAGAAATAAACAGATGAAAGAAAAATTGTATCAGTCTGTAAGGTAGCAGCGAGACACACTGAGCAGAATACTACATGCAACTCTAGATACTGATGTTAGAAAGTGGGAAGTAAACTGGTAATTCAGCAAAAAGCAAAAATGTAGGCAAAATTCATATTCATAGAAAGCTGAATGATAAAAATGCAAAGGAGAAAAAGCACTTGTTTTCAGTAATCCAGTAAATGTGACAAACTGCACTGTGGTTAAGAAAGGAAAAAGAGTCCGATTGTTGGGCAATCTAATAGAAAAATTTTGAAAATGGAAACTGAAAATTCTCACTTGTGTTTGTATATATATTTGTATATATTTAAATGTCTCTGTGTGTATAAAGGAAACTTGAGCCAAGTTATTTAACACTGGCATTTAGATTTGAAGAATATCTTTCTCTTCTTATGATACTAGTTGCCATGGTTGCTTCCCACAAATACTAACTATGTGCTATCAAAGGAATATGATATTTTTATTCTTTACTGGAAAAAAAGGAATTTAGTTTGTCCTGTCACCAGGTAATTGTTGTGTTTTTGTAAATTCTCAAGCCCCACTTCTCTGTGTATGGCTCCCCTGTGTTATATCAATTCATTTCCAGAGCAGGTTTGCAGAATGCTTTCCTCTCAGGAAATCATATCTGTTTTTAGTAAAACTAAAAGAAGTTAGAAGAAAGTATAGTTAAATAATTGAACAAATTGAGTTTTAAAATAGTAGTTGAAATGCTGATTCCATTTAGTTAGTTAACTTTAGTAGAGCAAGGATTTCAGGTTGTGGATCATATTTACAGTAAACAGCCAGTTAAGCTACAAGTATTAACTGTTTTTAACTATATGCAAAGTACTTTTTCCTTTTTATTAATATAGGAAGATTTACCTCACAACTCCAACTTCATTAGCTGTTTCATTATGTTCCAGCCTCATCACTTTCAGACTTACTTCTTTTTAGTGAGCTGGACACTGGTTTCTACCTTGGGATTTGCTTTCATCTTTAAATCCAACTACTACATCTAAGCGGTCAGACTTGCATTTGATCTGCATTTCCAAGTGACACTTGCAGAACTTCAGTCCCACAGAATTTATGTCTGTATTGCAATGACTAATTCCATGCATTTTATATTACAGTAGCCACAGCTGCTGTTCACCCTTCTTTCCCCTAAATATTCCATATACTCAAGCTTAACCTTTTTCAGAGAAAGGAGGTCCAGGAGAGTAGGCAAACCTATTCACCAGTAACATGATTTAAAAAATGCAAACAAGGCTAGAGGGTAAAATTAAAAAGTAGAAAAAAACACAAGAAACCCATCTCCAAATCTCTTGAGATGACATGGTTGCTGCATTTAGGAAAGGGTTCTGACATCAGTAGTAAGTGGAAGTGATTTTGGGCCTTCCAGCTGGAAAAAAAACTGGAATTATAATTTTTAAATACCAGGGAAGAAAAGATAATTAAAATATTACAAGATGTACCATGGAAATGAGATCTTAGTCTTCCAAAAGTTGTATGGGGTGTCGGTTTTGCAAATGCTTGGTTTCTGTACTGAGAGACATCTTAAGAAAATGAAAGTGCCTCATGTAAGCATATAAAACTGTAGGGTCAACTGAACTCTCTAAATGTATCACTTATCAATTCATTACAAAGCAAAAGCCCAATTTTATGTGGAGAAAAAAAAAGTATTTTAAGTGAGTGTACTGTCGTTTTCTACCTTGTTATATGCAATAGTCTAAAATGGATCTCTGGTCCCTACTAAACTTGCTGTTTAAAAGCCTGAATTTTAATCGTTTTTTTTACTGTGTATGGTGAGATTCCATAAATGGCATGCATTTACTGGCAGCAAAGTTGCCAACATCAGCTCAGTGCTTTGAATGGAGAGAATGCATTTGGGTAGAGATGCAGTGGATACAGACTTTGCAAATAATATAGGCAATGTAGCAGTGATTTAAAAAAATTCCGACTTTATAGGTGCCTACTTGTACCCCACTGGCAACATCTGTAGTACTTTTTTGTACACATGAGCAGTTTGTTTCACCAGTTGCATCTGAAGTTGTGTTGTTCTGCCTATTGTTAAACTTAAAGACTTTCAGAAACTGTAACTCTCCAGTTACCATTTAATTAACAGTTAGCAATCAGTTATCTGATTTATAGTGCAATACCAAAATGTTATCTTAAATTAGCCCATGCCAATTTCTATACATTCTACTTTAAACTGAAATAAATGTATAGTGAAAATAAACCTATAGGGTTATTTTGCTGTATGCTGCTGGCAGCTTATATTCTAAGTGGTAAAATTCATACTTCAGACTTTTATGAGATGCAGCGTGTGCATGCATGTGACTAGTTGAAAAGGTCATCTTTTCATACAGACTAAAATGAATGAATATGCTGATTCTGAAAACAACTGGCTTCCTGGGGTCATTTCTGCCTTTACTGCTACCTTGTTATTGTTATTACTATAATCATATAGACGAGGGTGTGGAACCATTAAAATGCTTATTTTTAATTCATAAAACATTGTATTAGCTTATTTATTTAGTCCATCTCTTTGAAACTGAACATTGTTCTCTACACCTATTTAACTGATTTTATGTTTTTTAAGTAAGTGGATTAGGAAAACAGAATTTCTCTATTTCCCTAGGCAACTTTCTCACAATCTAGTAGATAATCAGCTTTTATTTTCCCATGCTCAATTTCATTCCATTACTTCTATTTATACACAGTCCCATCAGGTCCATAATTATTTTGTTTCTCTTTTGCATTCCTTTTCTTTCAACATGATTGCTGTGAAGTATTTGCGTTTTACTGAATATCTGTATTTTCATTCAATTTTTCACAACTTACTCATTTCTGTTTTACAGGTTAAGTCTAATTTTGTTATTTCCAACAGACGTTTCTCCCTTCTTTCATTCTTTTTATTTAATTTTTGCCCTTACTGGTGTTTGCAACAGTTTCTAATTTGATATCATCTGGAGATTTAATTAAATTGCTATTTAACTTTTCCTCCAGATCATTAGTAAAGCTGCTAAATGAAAACAGGTACCTTACACTTCAGTACAYTGTCATTTATTAAAACGCTTTCTCTGATCTTTCTGGTAATTTTCAAAATATATGACAGTCCACATAATGATGCTCTTTATGCAGGAAGATTTTAGGAGTTTAGAAAATGCTTAGCTAAACTTTGGGTTATCTATCTGTTGTATTACCTTTGCCCACAGCAAGTGCTATGATAGATGTAAATTTTAAAATAGCAGTGAGGATCCTGTGTATCTACAGTGCAGTTTTGGAATGTTATTTGTGTGGAAATAATAATATTAGCCAGGTACAATAAATTCATAGCTTTGCAATAGGTTTCTGATAGTTGATGACATTCCTGTCTTTAGACTGAGCATAAGAAAGGATTTCCTGCACCTCTGACAAGCTTTTGAGTCCCCAGAGGCCAGGGGAGCATTGCAAATCCACAGGCAACCAACATTATACATGAGTGGGCATGCTTCAGCGGAGACAGGTAACACCAGAGGCAGGGTGGCTTTGACTTACAAATAGAGAAGTCTGGATATCCTAGAGGAAGGAGAGCCTTGTAACAGATGACTTCATGAAATAGTTTCTCCTATGAAATAAATAGAAGAAAAAGGATGGAGACTTCAGTGGGTGATGAACTTAGAGCCCTCAGCATTACTAACATGTATTCCTGGACTCTTCCCAGCTCCAAAACTCTTCCATGATGTTGGGGCTTGCACATGGGAGTTCTCCCACCTTCCAAAAGCTATGGCCATCTAATCGCATCTGCTGCTACCCTCACTCTTCATCAGTAGGCGATCTTGCACAATTGTCATCTCATGCTTCTTCCATATTTCCTACTTCAGGCACCCCACCAAACTGTCCACATCCCATCACTTTCTTCCTCCGCTTGCTACCAAAAATGTACAAAACTTCCTTCTTTTACCTTTAATATTTGAGTAGAAATCCTACTGTAGATTTCTGGAAATAGCAACAGAAAATAGGGAACAAGTACATTTTATTTCATTACTGTAGAAAGGTGATACTGAAAAACTTTTAATTTACAGAACGTGAATAGACATGGTCATTTTATTCCTTTCAGCATTTCTGTATAGTTCTCTATAATCTACTAGCCTCATGAAAATACTTAAATATTCCCGATCAGCTAACTGCAAATCTTAATTATCTGGGACAATTACAAACTATTTCTCATCTTCATTTCCACTCATCTTTACTTCAGATTCTTTTATGACAGTTACAAAACATGAACCGTTACTGGAATACCAAAGTATTTTAACATGCTAGTAATCATTCGTTGACAGTCTTAATTAATGTTGATATTTTGACCTCCTCCCATGAATCACGAATGTTCTTACTGGCATCTAGAATGGTGAATCCTTTCCAGAAGGTTTGCAATTTCCTTTGCCCAGATCCATCAGAGGAATCACTATGGCAGCTATAACCTTACGAAATGTATTTCTTAAAAAATAAGACTTGAAAGTCGAAACTTCTCCTTGATCCATGGGCTGCAGAATGGATGTTGTGTTAGCAGGCGTGAAAACAACATTAATCTCGTTGTACATCTCCATTGGAGCTTTTGGGTGACCAGGTGCATTGTCAGTGAGCAGTAATATTTTGAAAGGAATCTTTTTCTGAGCAGTATGTCTCAACAGTGGGCTTAAAATATTCAGTAAACCATGTTGTAAACAGATGTGCTGTCATCCAGGCTTTGTTGTCCCATTTATAGAGCACAGGCAGAGTAGATTTAGCATAATTCTTAAGGGTCCTAGGATTTTCAGAATGGTAAATGAGCACTGGCTTCAACTGCTTCTACACCAGCACTTGCTGCTTCACCTTGCACTTCTGTGTTACGGAGACGGCTTCTTTCCTTAAACCTCATGAACCAACCTCTGCTAGCTTCAAACTTTTCTTCTGAAGCTTCTTCACCTCTCTCAGCCTTCATAGAATTGAAGAGAGTTAGGGCCTTGCTCTGGATTAGGCTTTGGCTTAAGGGAATGTTGTGGCTGGTTTGATCTTCTATCCAGACCACTAAAACTTTCTCCATATTATCAATAAAGCTGTTTCGCTTTCTTATCATTCGTGTGTTCGCTGGAGTAGCACTTTGAATTTCCTTCCAGAACTTTTCCTTTGCATTCACAACTTGGCTGTTTGGCACAAGAGGCCCAGCTTTTGGCCTCTCTTGGCTTTCAATATGCCTTCCTCACTAAGCTTCATCATTTCTAGCTTTTGATTTAAAGTGAGAGATGTGCGACTCTTCCTTTCACTCGAACACTTAGAGGCCATTGTAGGGTTACTAATTGCCCTAATTTCAATATTGTTGTGTCTCAGGGAACAGGGAGGCCTGAGGAGAGGGAGAGAGACAGGGGAACGGCCAGTCAGGGGAGCACTCAGAACACACACAACACTGATCGATCAAGTTTGCCGTCTTATACAGGCACGGTTCGTGGCGCCCCAAAACAATTACAATAGTAACATCAAAGATCACTGATCACCATAACAGGTAATAATGAAAAAGTTTGAAATATTGCAAGAATTACTAAAATGTGACAGAGACACGAAGTGAGCACATGCTGTTAGAAAAATGGTGCTGATAGTCTTGCTCAACACAGGGTTGCCACAAACCTTCAATTTGTAAAAAATGAAGTAGCTGCAAAGCACAATAAAGCGAAGCGCAATAAAACGAGGTATGCCTGTACTTTATTAATGCATAATAATATGTATACTGGACTATGGCTTTAACAAAAATGAAAAATTCATTTTCTTTAAATTCAGCATGCAAGCTTTTCTGTCGCTGATGTATAATGGCCAAGTGAATATCTTTATTATCTTTGAGGTGGTCTGCCTTTTCAGATGTAATCAAGTTTGCGAACAAAGTTAAACCAGTATTTAATGCTCCTGCACAGAGACATCAGTAATATTCTGACAGTATCCTACAGAACAGAATAAGCAAAAGATTCAGAACTTAATTAGAAGTTATATCATCAGCTTTACCTGTGAAACAAAAACAAGAAGCTCTCCTTGTATAAAAGGGCAAGGACTGTAGCAAGTTTCACGTTATCACATAGACTGAATAACTCCCTGACTTGTTAGTACAAATTATTGCTCTAATATTGTGTTTCTTGTTAGTTGCTTCTGTGAATGATAAAGCACATGTGGCATCTTTTCCATGAAAATGGTATTTGCCTTACCATCAATAAGGCAACCTTCTTGTATTACTGATTTTGGAAATCAAAAACTAGGGACTTCTGTGATTGACTGTGAATTATATTTGCTTTTCTTGAGCACAAAATATCAACTTATGTTTTGATCAGATTCCATCTCGGGTAATCACTTTTTGAATACTTAATTTCCCATATAATTCTCATTTCTAATGAATATTAAAAAAACTATAGTTAGCATAAATTTATCCATTTTCATGCCTGTTATGTCCTGTAGTGTTTCTTTCAGGCAGTGCAAGAGCATAGGAATGGCTGCATTTCATTTTGATAATGTTCTGACATAGGAAGTATTGAAATCCGAGAGGGGAATCCAGCATTGGTATGATTCCTGTGTGCCATGCTTTGGGGGATTTCTGGGAGATGTTTTCTACTTTCCAGTTGTCCTAATATTGTTGGATTTCTATAAAGTTACTTACATAGGACTATCCAGACCCACAGCTTTCTCAAGGTYGACCATCCTCCTCCTCATTAATAATGATCAGGATGTGGTCAAGGTAAAAACACAGTTTTCACTAAGACTGTGACTAGAATTGTTTTTTCTAACTTTTTTGCTAGAGTTGGACTCTCATGGTATAAACCATTATTTTACCAGAACTGAGGAAACTAGATAGTTTATTGTACAGTTGCACAAACTTAATTTGTAAAGTGATTTTTCATGGATATAAAATGTAGATTATATGGTTTGAATGAAGTCACAAATAAGTTGTGGAACTTATTTATTGGCTAAAATTCTTTGCTTCACATAACTCCAAAAGGGAAAAAAGAGCTACCTTTAGATGGTTTAATGTTACTTTAATATTGTAGGGTGCAGTTTTAGTARACACTGTTAAGTGGTTCACATTGGAAAAAAATAAATTAGGCTTTCCTGCCTAACGAAAGAAATAAGACAAAAAAGATAATGAATTACAGACCCTTTTTTCAAGATATAAATGAAGTTTAAGGGGGAAAAAAGACACAAGTTTCACATTTTGCTCAGCACAGTACATGCAATCAGAAGTGCCCAGGAAAAATGTGTTATAAACATCAACAGAGATATCACTGCAAAGATGACTATAGACTGACTGTGATACAGTTTCATCAAAATAATTGTTCAGAAAAATACAGACAATAACTATTAAGTTCTAAAAAAGTTGGAAAACAATGCTGATAAAAAACATGTAGATGCTGTTGACAGGAACATTTCTATCCCACATGCAGATATTGTGAAGATAACCTTGGAAACAGGAAAAAGGTGTGAGGAATAGATGATGTGAGAGATCATTTTATTGCTCCATTTCCAGGTTCACAGTTTACTACTTTGATGACATTTACTTCTCTTCAGGAGCTGCTCACTGTCTCCCATGCACATCTTTGCCTCTTTTAAAATAGCTGGTACAGAAACCTTGTCTTACTGGGAAAATGGAGAATACGTGGTAACTCACCTGAGTAAACTTAAAGATGGTTATAGTTTTACAGTTTGTCAGCAGATCTGAATAGTCACTGGAGCCTTCTCTGAGCKGCAGACAGTAAGTTTACAGTTGTTTTGTTTTCCTCCATTATCACCATAGGTATGTGGTAGCAACTTGGGTTTCTTCCTAGTAAAAATGTGCCTAGAGCAGGAAAGTGAGAAGGCTCCAAGGAGCAAGAGTGATCATGTCATTTTTCACAGCAGGGGCTGGCTCATCTCCACCCTCTTCCACACAGAATTACCAATATTGGTTGTTTGTTGTTGTTGTTGTTGTTTGTTGTTGTTGTTTTAAAGCATTTCTTAAAAATGCAAAATATTCAGCAAATAGGAAGTCTGTGTTCCTTTTTATTTCTCTCTTGTTTCCAAACTCATTTTCAGTCTCTTCTTCACAATTGGCTAGCTTAAATTCTTTCTTTCTTAATGAAATTTAAGATGCATACTTAATGCAGTTATTCAGTTCTAAGAACTGGAATTCTTCATATCAAACACCAAGTTAGGAGACTAACACAAAAACTTTGAGAAATGATAACATAAATAGGAAAATAGGAAGTTTGTCTCTGAAACACGAACATATTGGGGGAGGTATTCTTCTTGAACTCCTAAAGTTACTACTGCCACCCCTGCTACAAAAAACAATTGAATCTAAGTATGCCCAAAATTTACATTTACCTCAAAGTATGCCTTATTGTAGTTGTGTATTTGCTCATTAGTAACTGAACATTTTTCAGTCTATAAAAACAAATATAATCCTGATTCTTATACCATACTCGTTCATCAGAAATGACTGTACAATGAGTAAACCCCGTATCTTAATTTTGTTTCAAGTAGGTGTATATGAAAGCATTTGCATTATTCAGCTATTGTAGAGGAAATCTGAATATATTTTTCTGTACAAAAGCTCATCAAGAGTTTTGTTATTACTGTGTCTGTATAGTTCAGCACAGCTGTCACTTGTTCAAAAAAAAAAACAGCAATAGGAAAGAATATAGCATGAAGATATATAGCATGGGACTGAGGGTGACGTTCACTGCACATAGTGGTTTCCTTACTAAGCCGTACACCACTCAGCAGACGAAGCAATTTGCTTTGTCCTAGTGAACCAAATGCATCCCACTCTGCAGTTCTGTACGGGATGCTGTAGCTTTCCATCATCCACTGCTGTGATCCATGCCACAATCTACCATGTATTTAGCAAAGCATTTACATAGAAAATCAGGAACAAAACAGTAATGGAGTAAGTTTTTTAGAGGATGGGGATGACAATAATAATTAATACACACATTGTCAGGGTCCGGTACTCTCTGACCAGGTTCTTTTAGATATTCCACACACAGAGAGGCAATGTTTAATATAAAGGTTTACTTTGAAGATATTTGATGTTACACGGGATTTTTGATTTAGCAGAGTGATAGAGTAATATACTGAAATCACAATACAAGTGTATACACTTAGCAAAATACAGCAATTGCAATATACAGCTCAATCAAAATACCAGTGTGATTGCCTTTACCGGTCTCTATAATATGCTCACTATCACGACGCTGGGCATCCCCAATCGCCGGGAAGGAATACGTGGGTTGAAGCCAGCTCAAGCCCATTGCTCTCTTCGAAATTTCTTTGTTATTTGTTCAGGTTTTATACTCTGTGTTGGGCTGAGCCAGGTATACGCTTCCCCCATTCTGGTCTGGCTAATCTCAGGGAGACATTCACACTCTTTTGATAAACTCAGGAAGAAACATTTACACCTGGTCCAACTAACAGCTATGGCTGTTTATCTAAAACAAAGGTCACCATCCGGTCCCCTTTGTGCTGAGATAAAGTCAGTTCTCTGTGCAACAGCAAGGATTAAGGAGCCCCATCCTACACTATTCCTGAACTTCACGGGGCACCTCACCCTCTGAGCCCTCTCCCATTGCAGGCGTTATTGGTCGGTCACACATATATATTAGAATTTTGAATTAGGAACACAATGATGCTCAACACTGTGTGTGTGTGTGTGTGTGTGTGTGTGTAATATATGTATGTATGTATGTATGTATATATTTAGCCTTAGAGCATTTTCAGAAACACTTAACACCTCCTCC
Organism: Apteryx rowi; assembly: GCF_003343035.1. Classification (NCBI taxonomy): domain Eukaryota; kingdom Metazoa; phylum Chordata; class Aves; order Apterygiformes; family Apterygidae; genus Apteryx; species Apteryx rowi. Next base: position 846,559 of record NW_020448196.1, read on the forward strand.
CAGTGTCTAATGACCATATATTATAGTTCAGTATAGTTTTGTTATTTTCTAGAGGTATGACATTTATGAATAGACATTTCTTTACCAACTGGTTTCTAGTCRGACCGTGTTATAGTGCATTAAAATAATGTTTAAGCCTTGTTGATAGCTTTTATTTTCTTCTGTTTTCTTTGACCTGCATTACTTACAAACTTTGCCTTTTGATTAATATTCTCTTAGTAACCTTAGCTCACAAGGATAGTTCACCAAGGTGCAATAAATCATTTCACATGACAGCACTCTCACTATCATGAAAGTGAGAGTGAGCAGGGCAATGCAGACCATTCCTGGAATACAGGATAATGTTCTAGTCTTAGAGGTGGAGAAAATAAAGGTGCTGTGGAAGTATGGTTTAACCAGTTCAATCATAGAAATTATATCTGTTGAAAAAGGTATGTGCTTTTAGATATAAGTCTAGTTTTTGTGGTTGTGTTCAGTTACTGAAAACGGTCATTCTGAGTGTTTTTTTGTTTTGGGTGCTTATTTTATAGTTGGGGAAAAAAACAATATTCAACAATATGGACAGCAAGCAGAAGAGCTGAGATTATCAAGAAATCACTACTGCAGCTAGCTTGGATTGTCTCCAGTGTCCTAGCACTAGTCATCTGTGAAAATGAGGATGGATATGAGTTACATGAGGAACTGAGAAAAATTATTAGCATTACGGTTAATATTTTTCCATTAGTATTCATTACATCATAACTACAATAATAAGAAGAAAGAAAGTGTAAAGGAGGAAGCCAACATAGAGCACTTGGAATTATGTGCTTCTGATTCTCTAGTATTTAGTTTGCAAATCTGTTATTAGATACTATTTGATATGTTCTTCACATGGAGAAAAAGTAGTAGCATGTGCATAGTAAGAAACTTTTGAAATACATGTATTTTGATTTAATTAGCCAACCAGCATTGGAAATATCCTGAAGTGGTTGAAAGGGTACATATCTGTAGACCACAAAAAAACAACAGTTTCACTTGCAGATTTGCCACCCTTTCTTCTTTGATCAGATAATGGACTATTTTGAATTAAATGCACAAAGAAGGTATACTGATCTTGTTCACGAATTACTTGTTTTTATCAGCTTAGGATATTTTAACTACCTGGTCCAGGGAAGAGACTAATTTCTTCAGTGAGGCAGTCTATATTGTGGGTTTTGTAACGTGGGGTTGTCTCTTTTTTGTTTTAATGGGTGGAATCCCATTGAAATACTGGGTATTACTTGCTGTACAGTTCTTTCCAGGGTCTTCTGAAAGAAAAATTTGAGGTTTAAGTCCTCACTTACATACATGAATCCGGATGATAGCAACTCCCACACACAGAAATTGCCTCCACTTCCTCTTTAACTTGCTATTGGATTTTTAGCAAAAGTCATTAGAGCTATCTGCTGTAGTTTCAGCAGTCCAGCCTGTATTAGCAATATGCAGTCTATGAGCTGTTTGTGTTTGATAGAAGCTTTAGCATAGTGCTCAAAAATGAGATTTCTGCTTTACATATTAGTTTTTCCTCTTTGGTAGCTGGAATAAGGGACTTTTTCCTTTTTTTAATATCCCTAGGAGCTTCTGTAAGCATGGTATCAAAAAGTGAAAGTCATAACTTTTCTTTTGCTAATGAACTTGTTCTGTAAGCTGCTGAGTGTAATTTGTGCCCAATTTGTATTGCTTTCACAATGCGAAATAACATTTGCTGCTTTTGTGTGATAATGATAATACTCATTTTATGGAATTACTGCAGCAAGTAGTAAATGCTGTATGAAAACAAAAACCCCATATGGAGAGAGGCACCTAATTCCATGCAATTGTATGTGTGCTGCTTTAGGACGTTTACTTTGGGGAAAGTTAAGGAGAAGGAAGAGAAAACAAACTGAACATATTTATTTTAAAAGACGATCTAGAGAGTGTGATGAGTTATTACAAATATTTAATAGGACAGTTATCTGTAATACTGACTCTTCACAGTGGCTTTCTAATCATCAGCCCTATATATTTAGTTTCTTTTGTTTTTACTCACTGATGTCATCTATCATACCTATTGTCTCTTGAATGAAACCCCATTGTATTTCATACAGAAAGATAAGATGCAAAGGTTTTTCCTTAAGCCCCTTAACAGCATTATACCAATATCACTTTTAGCCTTTCTGCTTCTTGAATATGCTGCATGTAATAAAATATGCTTCTGCCTGAAGCCCATTTCAAGAGAGAGGAGAAGAGAGTAAGAAAGGACTATTTCTTCCCTATGTGGAAAAGGGGGGAATATTTTTGTTTCTTAGTCCATGCAGTGGAACAGCCTCCAGACCAAACCTGGCTGATAGGAGAGATTTAGAAGAGAGAGCAACTAAATGTTGTGAAATAGGCTGGTCATACCAAAGGGATGGGATAGGGAATGGGATGGGATACAGATTTCAGGGAGTATACAGGGATACTCTGCTGCAAAATATCCTGCTTCCTTTTATCAGTAGCAAGTAGAACATTATATAAATGAAAGATGTCTTTAAAGTGAATTATAATCCTGGAAACTGGAAGAAAATTAAAGCTGTTATTTATTTAAAGCAATGGAGCTAATATTTTTGAGACCCTTACTTTTGTCACATGCTAGCTACAAGTTCTCTAATGAATCACAGTAGCCAAAATGTAGTTTTGGCCATTTTTTCTTGTATCTAGACTTAAAAGTATCAAGATCCTTTTAAAGGAAACATATCAATAGCATCAGTCTAATTCTAGATCAGAAGACATGTCAGAGATGAGGAGAAACAGTGACGAAACTGTTTGGAATACATTGAAAAATCTAAGCAGCATGCTCAAAGTAAAAAAGAAAAACATGAGGAAGATGTAAATGTCAGTGTAACAGTATTTTTTTTAAATGGTTTTAAGCATATAAATACAAATAGGGAAATCTAGACAATTCAACAAGAAATGCTAAGAATACAATACGGAGTTAAAATGACAAGGGAATTGCTAACAAGGTACCTGACATGCATGGCATTGTAAGCAGCTTGAGCAATTAACATAATAAATGTTAAAAGAACAGACATGCTGGAGAAATTCCAAGTAAGAAACAGGGAGAAAAGAAAAACCTGAAAAATTCACTTACCATGGATGTAATTACAGCATGTGAAATGGCTGATGGTGGAACACTGAGAATGAAATTGTACTTATACCATTTCACCCTCCTGAGCAGCAAGTTATTAAATGTACAAAGTAACAAAACTTGGGTTGGGATTTAGCATGATTTTAAAGGGCACTGGATCTGCTGAACATTGCTGGTTCATAATTCTGAAAAAGAAACTAAGTGCATGAGGGAGGAAATTCAAAAACCAATTAAAAAAAAACATGACTAAAGTTAATGAAAAAGAGAAAGAAAAGTTCATATCTAAAGTCTTTTCTAAATAAGCAGGAGAAAGAGCACRCCTGATGTATGAGAAAGGAAAAGAGTAAATCTGCTTAAATCAGAAGTAAACATAGTAAGTCCTCAAGAGACTTTATTAACAGAAATGGTATATTAAAAATAACATATTATTATAGCTTTAGAAGGGTAGATGTTTTAGCTAAAAGCAAAGAAGATATTAATACTGTGAGATTCATGACCTGCACTACTACATTTGCTATGCTAACTGTATCTTTATTAGTAAGTCACGTTGTGTCTTATCTTACAATGCATCCTTTTCTACCTCACTGTTAACAGCTGAGCACTATTTCTTAAATTTGTATTGATATTCTGTGAAAGATGGTGATAAAAGTTCTTCTCTATTTATTAGAAAAGTAACTGAGACAAAAAGAAACAGGAAACAACTTGCCCAGAAAGATCAATGATGGACTTGACAGTTATGTCCACCTGCATGAGTTGCAGGTCATTCCCTGCTCCCTGGCCTATGGGCCCTCCCTCGGTGCTCACATACAGCATGGCAGCTGGAATAGTGCAATTCAGCGACCTGCTGCCAGCTCATAGAACAGCTGTAAAACCACAGTTTCATGAAGCAAAGACATTGTGTGTCTTTGGTCTTCCAAAGGACCTTGTGTTGATTCACCTATGGCCAGAAAATAGTGTCATAATCTTCACCAACTTTCTCAAATACCAGTTTGATTTTCATGGAAGTGAGTATTTGAAAATTTTTGGTAATGATAAAAACTGCCTCTTTTAAATTACTCTGAAAGAAAAAGAAAACTAGCACATACAAAATACACAAAAGTTAGGTGAACTGTGTGTAATCATCGTGTACAAGCATCATACTACATGCTCTTTCCAATATATTTTCCCTTAATAAATTGACTAAATAAGAGGAATAAATCTGTGACAGCTCAGTACGTATCTCTTTCTTAATCAGACTCAGAACATTTTTAAATACTAGGTCTGATTCAGGTAGGAAGAGGTCCATGATTTTAATTGGCTCTATAAATTTTCTTTGAGAATCTACCTCTTAAGACTTTTTCCATTCCCTATGTGCACCTGGCACAACATCCAGACTGTTTTGAGCAAAGTAATGAAAATGTTACTGACTTAATACAGTTGGAGCTTCACTCCTAAATTCCTGAAAATCCTTGGTAACACACTTTACAAACATGAGTATAAGCAATAACAGTTTGATTTTGCTTTGCAGCTCTCACTTTTGCCAGACAATACAACATGTTAATGTCAAACTACATACTTTAGTGTGTATTTAAACCATTTTACACATTTGAATATTTCTTCAGCTGGAAACTCTGATTTCAGACTTGTTTTTAAATGGTGCATCTTCACTAACTGTGAGAACAACTGCACTGATATTAATGCAGCATCAGGTCAGAGAGGCATAGATGTTCTCACTGGCTGAAAAGCTGTTTGAGACTACTATAGTTACAAATGTAAAATCAGGTTCTAATAATTACCCACAAAAAGAGGCTCTGTCTGCATATCAAATAAAGTAGTGTAGTATCAGTATGGATCAGTAGATCGAAGCAGTTGTAGTTGTAGGGGCTTTAACATCACTATATATGGCTCAGGATTTTTTCTTTGGACTAAATCAAGTCCAATCCCCTGGTCTGAATGTCCCCATATGCACAGAGTTTGTAGCTGCTTGAAGGACCAGTCACTGGTTCAGACCTTTCTTTCTGCATTAGGTGTAGACACAAATTTGGTGCATGCCTTAGGCGGAGTTCTAGGTTAGTCTGCTCCCAAAGGAAATCTAGTTTGCTTGCACCTAAAGTAGGCTTTGAAACCAATGAATGTGCAGTAAATGGGAATGCTCAGGGCATTCACTTCAAAACCATGCTACAGCTCCAATCCAAAATATTAAAGTTAATGCAGATATTGTGGAATATTCAAGTACAGCAACTCATTTTTGCTATTTAAACTAAAAACAAACATTATAAATTTAGTTAAGAAAATACTTTTCCCATGAATTGCTACTGATGCTACAGATTTAATTCTAACACTTTTTCTCTCCAAAAACCCTAATTTATTCTAAATTTATGCTGTAGAGAAGCTGTATTAGTCCTTTTATCACATACTAGTACAGGTTGCCTCCTAATCTGAAAAGCATCCTTGAGGTGGAAGAAAGGGAAGGAAGGTTGTTGATTTTTCTAGGCTTCTCATCCATTGCTAAGCCAAAATATGTTTTCCTGCAATACTGAGTAGCTTTTTAGTTTTGATGGAACCTGCAATGCTAATAGAGATAAGATGGAGCCAGGTCTCCGGCTTCTCAGTGTCTTTCACAATTAGGGGAACATGTTTCAAGCTGCTTTGAGTTGTCTCATTTGCATCAAATCTGATTTCTTAGTCTGCAGATTTATTTCTGTGACCTCAGTGGGCAATATAGCCACAGCAGATTCTTGCCTTGCACCTGCTTATTTCAGCACTGAAAGGTGCATGTATTTGGTCTCTAGAAACCTTACCTACGTTGTGACATACTCACTTTTTCTGGTAAATTCAGCTAGGATAGAAAAGATGTAGGGACCTGCTTCAGATCTGCCTTCACATTTTAAATGACCTTTAGTAATTCTGAATCTGTAAAAGTCTGGGTGTTTGTTTCTTGTTTTAACTTAGAGACCTGGCTGCAAGGAACTGCTTGGTAGGTGAAAGCAACATTTTGAAAATCAGCGATTTTGGAATGTCTCGTCAAGAGGATGATGGAGTATATTCATCTTCAGGCTTAAAGCAGATTCCTATCAAGTGGACTGCTCCAGAAGCTCTCAACTACGGTAAGGATAGCCCATTATCTTCTTGCCATAAAAATATACAGCATAAGATGTAGGAGAATTACACCATGGACAATATTTGAGCATATATTCTTCTTCCTTGTGCCCAGCTCGGAACAACAAATGTTTAAAGTAGTTTAATATTTCTGCCTCATTTAGGTTATGCATAAAATACTATTTTGTCTTCAAACAGAACAAAGCAGCAACATCAAACCTGCTACTGATTTAACAATAAAATAATGCTTTAGTTACGCTGCTGACTCATTGCAGTTGACTACCTAGTCAGTCACCTAAATCATAATCATTAACAAAATGAATGGCAAGTTCTGCATTTTTATGGCAGTGATTATTCTAGCATTTTTTTGAAAATGGTAAAAAATTTGAAAATTCGATAAACCATTGTATGAGAGAAAAACAGGATTCACTGATTTTTTTTTTTTATTTTAAGTGCAGCTTTTCTTAACCTGCATTTTTATATATTGCTATGCTGTTATCATAAGGAGGGGAAAAATCCATTATTTCAGATTGAGGGAAGTGGTCCATACTATGTGGGTAGTAGCTTCAGAACAAAAACAGAAGATGCCAGATTTTGCTTTTTAGTTGGTAGGTGAAACTACGGAAATAAGTTCTACAGAGTAAAGTAGGCTGTGAAGAAGCAGCATATTAAATGAATGTTATGTTTTGCATGCAGTTCTCTCAAGCAATTCTTTACTTCAGTTCTTAAAAAAAAACAAATGTTTAAATCTTTAAGTTTCTGTAAATATTTCTGCCATCTCTTAAAGCTTTTGTTTAAAACCATATGAAAATCATAGCATCTTGACTTATGATCGATAGAAAAAAAAGGCTTCCTTTCATTAGCAATTTTGCAGGAGTTAATACCAATTAACACAATAATGCAAACCCTTCCTTTGAAAAGCTAATAATAAATGTAGCTTCAGTAACTGACCCTGTATTATCAATTATTCTAAGAGGTGCAAGTGTTGATAATATTCACTGCAGAATATACCTTCTATTTTGGGTGTTTATTCCACTATAAAATGGTGTTGTGAATTTTCATTTTCATTATTTCAAAAGTGCTTACAGTTTGTTTGATATATAATGGAAATTCACTTTTCCACACCATACGCAGCCCAGTGGAAACTCGCTTTTGAGACACCATCTTTATTTTGTACTTCTGAACCTTAGCTATTTTCCATATCTTTAGAGGAGAGGAAACATCTTTCCTTATTTGGTGTTTCCTAAAATGCATCTATACCCAGCCAGCTTTTAGTGACTTTCTGCAGTGTTTGGAAAATAACCTAAAACATTTGTTGATGTGTTCAGCAGTCTAATACTTAGCTTCAACCATGTTTTGCAAGTTTTCTGGGTTATTTTTGACAGAACATTCTTTTTTCATTCCCTTGAAAAGTGCAAGTAAAAATAACTGGTTTGTGTTTTACCATCCTAATTATATGGTCATAAGTATTATGGAAATTTGTGGGGGTAATGTTCAAAGTAGTCAAGGATACCAGAATGAGACAAAACTAAATATGCAGCATCTCAAAACTAAATGACAACCACTGGGCATGTCAGTTCTTAATGGCAAAATTTAAGGGTTGAAGGAAAATGAGAGACAGGGTCATCTGGCTATTGCATGAGTGATACAGTGCTTAAAGTCAAAGTTCATTTTTTTAATCACTTCTGGGTTTACTTTATATGACAAATTAACAGTCACAAAAAAAATTTTAAATGAGAAAATACAAACAGGGAATTCTAGAAACCAGATTAAGACAAATGGTTATGGATCAGCGTCTGAAGTCACAAATAAAATCCTGATGCTACTTGAGCTTATGGAAGACTTAAGCGTTAGTTCAGTGGGTAGTGTTCATTGCCATTCCATCCCATTATTTTTGTTTGGAGCTATATGATTTCCATCACTTCCAGCAAGTGAAGAAATTGTTTTAAAAGCACCTAGTAAAATTACATACTTAAGCCATGGTATGGGGTAGTTTTGCTTCCTATTCTCTCAAAATTAAAATACACATATTTAATGCATATGTTTTTCCGGTACAATTTTTCAGTTCTTTGTAACATTAATAAATTATTGTATTTGTTTATGAAAGAGCATGCCCTTTTTTGCCCATATATTATCACAGTGGGAAAGATAATTGACTGTGCAGAACTTGTACTTTCTTTTAAATGAAACTAATCACTTTATCTTGTATCTACTGACTGACTTTAATGAAAAGTGTTAAATTACTGGATGCCAAACTCTGAAGAGAGTTGATATATAGACAAGAAAATTAATCTTACTACAAACAGCATAGTGAATGTCCATAATTACTGTCTGCTAGGCACACAAGCTAATGTAGCACAGCTGGAAATGGTATTTAGTTTAAGAGCAAACTGAACTTTTTGACGTCAGAGCAGTTGTCATAGCACCAACTATCACTAATTTACATGTATTTTCCTTTTCTCTAGTCTAAGTGAAGAATATTGGAATTTCAGTGATTAGCTGAAAATCTGACACAAGCTAGAGGACTATAGGGCCATTCTGGAAAGGCAGCAGCAGAAGGGCGAAGTAACAGAAGTAGGCTAGTTCATCGCTCARTGCTCAGCGATGAACAAACAATGCATTTGGAAGAACATGTATGTTTTTAAGAATACCGACACTTACAGATTGTAACAGAATGTAACAAAGAAATACAGCCGTGAAAAGTGATAAAAGAAATGTGGTAAATGGATTTTTAGAATAATATTTTTTTTCATAGCCCCTGCTGCAAAGGACTAGGAGCTGTCACTTCCAGACACAGCGTCCTTCTTGATGTGAATCCAGTCAGGGATAATAGAAGTATCTCCCCCAAGAGCTGTCCTTCTACCTAATATAAGGCTTTCATTCCACAATGAAGTCTGGAATTCAGATCTTAATTCTGCCATCTATCTGAAGCATATTTGAAGATAACAGAACCAGTAGGCCAGATTTTTATTTTTATTTTAACTGATTGGTCACATCATTCTTCAAGGTACAAATTAAACAGCAGCTGAAACAGCTATAAAGTAGTTTTATTTTCAGAGAGTAGCTTCTCAGAGTAAGACACCCAGGCCCTCTTTGCAATTAAGAACTCCATTGATTTTGGCTCCTCTCAGAACACTTACTGCCCTGCTATGTTAAGTAACTGGAAAAGGTATTTTCTAAAAAAGTATCTTCAGAATTGAAAGTGATTGTAAACCAGGAAAAAAAAAAAGTTGACATTTTCCTGTCCTTTTATATTAATTACAAGAAAAAATATTTTTGGACAGCAAGAGTCAAAGAAATTCTTAACTTACATGGAAAATAACCAACCTGGTGAGACATTCTCAGCCATGTGCTGCTTTGTGTAACAAGTCTGTCTGTCTGTCAAATTACAGAACTTTAAATTAGCTTATTTTATTCCTAGGTATTAAGATAATTTATGTTTGTCATTTGAAATACAGGAGACTCTAGTATCTGAAGAATGTTCATTAGGAGCTACAGCTTTCTTCTCTTTAAAGCCTGACAAAATAATACCTCTACAGAAAATTTGTGTCCGTAATTATCTAAAACATGAATTATTCTTAGAAATATTCTGTAAAGTCAAGTCGTTGGTTTTCTCTCCTTTCCTCAGGGAGATACACATCTGAGAGTGATGTATGGAGCTTTGGAATCCTTTTGTGGGAGACCTTCAGTTTAGGAGTGTGCCCATACCCTGGAATGACCAACCAACAAGCACGAGAACAAGTGGAGAAAGGTAGTTATTTGCAGGAAGCAAAAGAGATGCTGTACAGATCCATAGGGATGTTGGTACATGCAGTATAAAAAATACCAAAGAAATGACATATGGGTTATCTAGCAACTTTAGCAAAAATGTTATTAGACTATTTAATTATTAGGTCTAGCTTTTTGGAAGGAGTAATGTGACTTGTAGGCTTCTTGCAAGAAGGAAGATACTGACCAGTGACTTAAAGGAGGAAAGAGTTGCAGCATGTTGGCTTTTGCCATTACAGACCTAAAAAGTGAGATGAAAAGGAGGGATTGATTGCCATGCAAAGCAGAAGCTTGACCAGAATGAATTAGTTAAGAAAATGCTAGTGCAGGTGTAAATATTCCCCAACTGCTAGGGAAAAAGAATGGTATCATTCCATTTTCTCTTCTGAAGTATTTCAGACAAAATGTTAACAATTATGGTGGAGATGGGCAAGCTAGTTGAGCAGTGAATGTCACAGTTCTCTCTTACAAAATAGTCAAAAGGCTTTAAATAAAGTAGCAAGTAACTGTGAGCAAGATTTCAGGTCTTTCTTTGATTCCTTTTCATTATCTTTAGCAGCATTTCAAAACTGTTCCTCCTCTACATAATACTACTGTGTAATTCATAAACAGGTTCTAAGCTAATAAAACTGCTAATGGTAAGAAAGCTAGTTCGCTGATTTATATAAAACACTATTGTTAATTACAATAACTGCAGACAAGCACTGAAGTTTGAAGGCCAAAGCAAAAATCTGATGTTTTCTGGAGCAAAGGAGTGTTTATAAAAACAAGTCATACCACCTAAGTACTGATTCTGTATAAATCCACTGAGAATAATAATCTCTTGGAACTGATACAGTTCAAAAATTTGGAAGTCCTCAGGGTATGGACAACAGTTACTTGTCCACGGCTTCTGAATAATCAGCTGATAACTTAATTCAGTGATTGTTCATTCGCCTGCTCTCCACTAAGTCAGAGACCTCCTTCAGCTGATCTCAGCACAGAGGTGTGGAAAGCCACTGCCTATATAAGCAAACCAGTAGAGCAGGAGTGTTAAGATGATATGGAAAAATATAAAAGTAAGTTAAGAGAACAGAAGGGGAGGAAAGGGAGGAAGGAGAAAGTACAAATGGGAGAGAGAACTTCTAAAAGAGAGCAAAAAATGGGAGAAGCATGAGAACAGAAGTAGATGCAAAAGAGAGCAAAGAAATTTACTCCCATCATAATGTTCATTATTGATTTCCTCAGCAGGGGAAAAGAGGGGAACAGAACCGAAACTTCAGTGGGTAGCAACACCCTCAGATTCAGGAAACAAATCTAAGCATGTTGCTGCCCTTAGTGATGAGAGAAGCATATGGGGAATTTACCATAGCCAACTTAAATGTTATTGGTAGCTGAGCTTAGATTATTTGGCTAATTAGCCAGCTCACATGGGTAATATATTGAMGGCTTTGTTCATATTACAAGTCATGTAAAATTTACCCTCAAGGTTTTTTTTATGCAATGATCTTGAACTTTCCTTATTTCTTTTTAGGTTTGTCAATATGTATCATTTTTCAACACTGAATATTTTTCCCTTTACCAGGATACCGAATGTCAGCACCACAGAAGTGTCCAGAAGAAATATATAAAATAATGCAGAGGTGCTGGGACTACAAACCTGAAAACCGGCCAAAATTCAGTGAGATTCAGAAAGAGTTGTCTTCCATCAAAAAGAAAGTGACATAGTGATAAACTAGTGCCAAACTCAATCTGCGGGACTTTATTTTCCAGTGAAGTAATATTTTCCCCTCAAACACTACGCGTTTATGCAACATTATTTGCAATATTCTTCTAGGGTTACTTTAAAATTAACTGTTTTTTATATGCAAGTGTACCACCTTGAATGATGTCTACGCCTGCATTAAAGACATATTCTGCCAAATGCTATATATCCAGTCACAGTAATATTGTCATTTAGAATACATGTAAATAGAAAAGCACATACTATAGAATTAAGGGACTGTGGCTTCTATCTATTTTACAGCAAGTAACTGCTAGTGACATTTTTCAGAGGTTTTCTACTTTATACTATGTTCTCATTCTGTTATCCCTGTCCCAGCTATCAACATCAATGGCACTCTGATGTGGTGACTGTGTCATACATGATGGCCTTAAAACTGAAAACAGGTTTTGACAAGTATTTCAACTAGAAACTTTTGTATTTTTTAAATTTTTTCTGCAACTGAACAACATTTTCAGATGATACTTTGCTTTAAGGATGAAGGTCAATTAAGTTTCTGGATACAAATGTATTTACTAAACAGTGAAATCCAGAATTTTCTTTTGTAGAAAACAGTTACATCTGCATTTCTTACCACATTATAGTAAATACTTCTGACTTTGGATATGATTTACTTAAACTACTGCTTTCTTCCTCTGAAGCCACCAGAATTCAGTAATATGTCTCCTTTGCAATGACCTATGTTTATTTAAGAAACAAAAAGGCCAATATCAAGTCTTGACTATACATACATTGTTAGGAAATGCTGCAAATCATCTGCCCTCCAAAGAATAACTAAAAGCAGTTGATGCACACATGTAGAAAAAGCCAGCAACAAGGAGGTTTGCTGATTGCAGCATGTAGTAGATAACAAATTATATTGATTTTAGAGAAGAATGTGAATTGCTAGATTTGCTTTTGATCCTGAATTTTTTCCTTAAATTTGTAATGATTTTCAGTATGCAGCTGGAATCTGCAAAAGCACGTGCAAACCGAAATACATTCCATGCATAGTGTCCAAAGAAAAAGGCTACTTCTCTATGGCATATGGAAATTGTTCACAAAACCAAAATAAGGAAATATGTTTTAAGCCTCTGGCAGGCTGAACAAGGCAGAATAGAAACATTAACATTTTAACTTTATTAAATCATTACAATCAGATTTCAGAACACTGGGGAGAAGGGAGCTGTAAATGCCACCAGGAAGAAAAAAGCTTGTATAAAATTAACATTCCTCCAGACAGAATAAAGACTCAGCAGTCAGGGGAGGAAAGGCACAGTTTGTTAGTATGGCTCTTGGTCTTGTTTGCAACTGGAATTATTTTCTAGGGCCCTGCACAGAGATAGGAATAAGTTACAGCATCCTGGTCTGAGTTCCAGAATTAAGGTGCTTAAACTTTCTCTAGGAGTTAGCTAAAAATTACCAGATCAAGGGATGGCAGTTGCTGCTAGTGCAAGTAAGAAACAGGGGACTGAAAGTAAAGCAGCAGCTGGAATGTTTATTAGCCCTATTTCACTGGGACAGGGGAACTGAGATGTAGCAAAGTCTGTGGCTGCATTGCATTTTTCTTTCTGTTAAGGTGACTCTTCTCTTGTCCACAGCATTTTTTGCTCTTTAAAGTGTATTTGTGGTAGTAGTGAGTGGTAACGTTTAAGGGCTATGTGTGACCAAAATATATGTAGTCTAGAAGAGTTTGTCTGTTACATTGAAGTTAGTGTCCAAATAAAACAGTGAATAAGCATGCTGGAGCACATCACCTTCATTTGAGGTGGAACTGTTAGCAGCCAAGTATAGGGAATGGTGAATGCTTCTTGCCTTTTTGAATGGATTTTTTTTCTTGGAGCTAAGGGAGCAAATACATAGACATGAAGATCTAGCACTTGAAAATTTTAGTGGCATAAACTTAGATTTCCTTATAAGCATACTGGACATATTTACCTTCTACTGTACTTACAAGTAACCCAAAGATATGTTTCAGAGAGCAATGGGAAACTTTTTTTTGTCAGTTTGTATGCTTTTAATTATTACACAAAGCTTGTGCCTTAATTTGCTAGTATGCTAACACAAATACAAGTGTACTAAGATTCTAGGAATGTGCAACAACATTTGGAAAAATCCAAGTTCCAAATCCAAGAATCATCCAACTGCAGGTCCTTATCTATGCACCACTAAAGTCTGCAAGTAAGGACAACAGTGTCTTCTCTTGTCAACATTCATAGCTTCTTTGGAGAGTTAATATTCTTTCCTATGATACAGATTACTTATGTCTTTGATACATACCCTCCTGACAATAATAAAATACTGTTTGTCTTAAATTAACTGGACACCATCCTGACTTTCACATACAGATAAAAATTGTATTCATATTTTACTCTGAAATACTTAATGTTTGTCGTTCATATCATACATCTGTTTAAAATGAAAGGATTTTTAAAACATGGGATATCTACAGCAACAAGAAAATATTATTATTACTATTCCCGAAGTAGGCATCAGTTCAGTTCAAAAATAGCAGCTCCCTGGGAGATGACCAGAATGAGTTTATAGGCAGAGGGTAAATTTAAACACAGGTACATGTCTCTCAGATTATTTAAAGTGTTTTCTTATCATTGATTTGGCAGTGTTTGTGGCATTTGTTTGTCATGTCTCAGTAGTAATTACTGTAATTATACACTTGAGGAAGTGGAACCCATGCCAAGTATACCTATAGATACCATTTTTAAGTTTTTGTAAACTTACTACAGGGGAGTTCACAAACAAACTGCCATATGATGAAATTTGAAAGCTAGACATGGTATTCAGGAACTGAAGCTGCCATATCAGCTTTCTGTGGACTTTTAATGACTTAAGTCTTGCACTGCTCATACCTTAAAACCAGATACTGGTTATTTGGCTTGTTTATCCAATACTTTGTATATTCTAAGGCAGTTACAAGAAAGGTAGACTAGGTCTCTTTTGCAAGTACAGTGTTTCAAGTAGGTTTTTGCATCTGCACTGTCCCAGCCAGGGGGCTTCTAAGTTGTTCAGGCTGTTAAATGGGAGAGACTCTGAGTACTGGCAGCATCAGTTAGAAATACCAAAGTCTGTTACATGAGATGGGCTTCTACAGGTTTATCTGTTCCTTTCATCTTTTTCCAACGAATTACATAGTTTCTAAAAAGATTGTTTTGAAGGCCAATAATGCATGCTTAGTTTAAATTGTTTTCAGTAGAAATTCAGCATTTGTAGTAGCTTCAGAGTTCAATCATCAGTGAAATCATTAGGATTCCTAAGCATATATATTTCAATTTTATAGAAAGTAAAATAATGAAAAGCATCATGTCTGAAAACAGATTTTGCTTCAGTTGAGGTCTGGTCTTGTAGAGTCAACATTTCATCAATACATTCCCTTTGAAAGTGTACATTTTCATTAGTTTCCTTTAGCAACTACAGTTATTTTGCATTTTTGCTTCCTAACTTTAACAAAAACCTGCCTTTTCACAGAGTTGCCTAACATTTTAAAGTTTTTATTGGAAAGTACATCACCAGAAGGCTTCTGGTAAAAAAGCGCTGTTTCTAAAATAAGTCTCATCTTTGGACAGAAAACTATTTAAGGAAACATTAGTTTATTCATACATACAGTTTTTTTGTTTTGTTTTTTATCCATGTCTTTGACCACCTTTTATGCTTGTTCAAATGCTACAAGCACATCCCTAAAACTTACTATGAAGTTACRACTTTGTTACCCCCTCCCTATTGTGAAGTTATTAATAAAAAATAAAAGCTTCTTGACGTTAAATAGAGCAGGGAAAGCTCAGAGGCATTTGAAACTCCCCCCACCCAAGAGAATTTCTCAGACTTGTTGCTGCATAGATAGTAACAACAGTGATTAATTACTAGGCTTGTTTCCAGTATTCTTATTGTCACATCTTCTAAATGGCAATGCCACTGACTATTTGCAACTATGAAATATTTGGAGACAAGTTAGTGTCTAAATAGTGTCATCAAATACAATATTCAAGAGCAGTAGTTATGAAAATAGCTGGCTCTGATAAGTACTGATAACTCATTACAAAAACAGAATAAAAAGAGACTAATTCAGAGAATCCAAAATGTTTGTTATGCACTTGTATTTGTAACACTTTTATAACTAAGCATAAAATACTTTGCTATTAAAATAAGAGCTCACCAATTAATTATTTTTCCTGAAGCACAGGAGGACATGTGATAGTGCTGAAAGCATTCTTGCTAGGGAAGTCAAGATAATGTGGAGGGAAGAATACCTCTACCACCAGCAAAGGTACTTTTTTTAAAATCCTATTCACGCAGTCCTTCACTTTCAAGAATATAGGACTTTAATTAGTAATTAGAAGGTAGAGATGGAAGTCCACTATTCCTTAACTTCCAAACAACCATCACTTTTTAAGAGTGAGCTAGTAAATTTGGAACACAGGCTCTATTAAAAGTTTTTCTTCTACACTTTTCTTCTGCAGAATTGCTATAATAAATATGGGGTCCTTACACTCTCATCAGTAAAAACTGTACAAGAAAAATGCATCAACCTCAGAAACCTATCCAGTTTCTGTAAGAGTTACTCCAATAAAAGAATATTATTTCTAATTTGGAGGTCACTTTCTTGTACTAGAATTGCCCCACAATAGTTTTTCTTTCTAAAAGCTAAGAAAAGGTTTTAAAAGATAAAAATTGCAAGTTGAAAACATAAGAATCTTTTCTCACGTCACATTTTGAACACTGTCATTCAAGTATTGCTATTGCTTCTTTTCTGAAATTGATAAGGCATTTGTGCTTTCTAGCAGCACACACTTTTCAGCATTGCATGTTAGTGCATTATTAACACCCAACTTCACTTTCAGACCAAGGAAGGGAAGAGTCTTTCAACTGAAAGATATAGCAAGTTCTGACTAACAACTCTCACAACTCTAACATCCCAAGTTCAGTAAGCACATTCATTATGTTTATTATACTAAGCACCATATAGAACAGTTAATTATTGGCCTTTTGAGAACAGTACAGGTTAGCACTAAGTATTAGTTGATTCTCAGTCACTGCTCATCACCAAACATCTTCTTAATCCTCCAGAAAGCATTGCCTTCCCTGGAAAATAAAGCATTCCCTGTTTTTGTCAGCGCTGTTACCAGTACAATGCCTCTTCTGCTTTATTGGTTTTTAAAACTTATAATTAGCCTATCCTGTTGCTGTGTGATTCCCTGATCAGATTTTATTCCTATTTGCTTGGTAGTTACCAAGAATCTAGTTTGAAACCCCACATGGTATTTTCTTTTCCCTTGTTATTAAGAGCAGAAAAGAACACAAGTCAGCCACGGGGCAACAAACAGAGGTCTCAATCCTCAGCTAACAGCTACTTTTCCTATTTGCGGGGGATATCTGAAATGGTTCATAAACTTAACAGTTGGTATTATAAAAGACAACAGCCCCCGCCCCGCCCAGATCCCAGCAGTTTCTAAAACTGGGGAAAAAGTAAATGGGTTAAGAGGCACAGCAAATAGATAACAGATGCAGAGGGGACAAATAAAAAAAGGGGGGGGGGGAGATTTAGTACAAAAAGACACCACAGTGCAAGCATGGAAGTGCTCTGTGCTTCCATCCTCACTGGCATTTTACCCCCTCCTAAAGCTAGATTGTGCAACTTGAGAGTAATGAGGGKTTTTTTTTAATCATTTTCAAGAATGAGAAGAACATGAACTCTGTATTTTCCCCTGCTCTTATCTGCATTTGCATTAACATTCCACCACTTTAATGCATATATCAAAGTAAGATAAATTTTTAAACCAACATGCTTTTGCAGAAAATTCACGTTCTTTTTATTTGCATAAGAAAGAATCAACAGTTCTCCAAGTTTCATTCATCTCTAGTCTCACATTGAGACTGTTAAATCTATAAAGTCAGTTATACTAAGGAGTTTTGCCAAGCTTCAGTACGTTCTTAATATTTTAAGGTGTTTCTCTGCAGAAATATACTGAGTAGATCAGAGGTGGAGGGGGAGGTTAGCATAGGAGTTAGAAGCTACACATTGTATCTTCAAATCAACAGCTAATTCAAAAAAAATCCACAACTTCAATTCTAGAAACCAAGTTGGTTTTTGTTCCTTGTCTATAAATAAGCTAAATAAGCAAGAGTGATTTCTGTATTTCAGCCTTACTATTAATCTGATAAAATGGGAATGCTCAGAAATATTTACTGTTCTCTCTAAGCAAATGCTGTCTCCACCAATACGCAAAAGTTACTCTAATGCCCCTATAATGCTCTTGTACATAAAATTCTAACTGGAATATATGTCCAAGTGTAGCACTTGGCTGTTAATTCTGAGTTCTTTCATTTTCAGGAAGTTGTGTTTTAGAACACCAGCTATTTTAGAACACCATTTTTACAGACACCATTTAGGAAGGACTTAAATTCAAATTTTTAGAGGGTTTTTTTTTGGGGGGGGGGTGTCTAATTAGATTGCTAGCTAGACCCATTGTTATTTTGGAGCTCTCTCGGATTATAGCTATTATGGAGTAGTTCATTTGTAGATCTCAGATTATACATGCCTTCTCTAAATTAGAAACCATTGTCCATACTTGCAAAAAATGAGTAAATAAAAGCTTCAAATACAGTTGACTGAGATCATAGAGTGAAAACTTGAAAGATCTGTGAACTAGCAACAACTTGCTTTGTGTTTATACATAAATATGAACTGAAGTATATCTGTGTCAATAGGGTAACTTAGGACACCTACTAGCAAAGAAGGTTTGAAAAAAGTGTTCCTAAATTGCCACTATTTGGAACTGTCACTTAATTTTAGAACCAAAAAGGTGATAGATTAGCCCATTCACAGAATTTCAGCTACATAGCTAATATACACAGCACATGCTTCTCCACTGAAACCCTTCATCAATTTAAGGCAATTATGCTTTTTAAAAGAAAAATCAGATCAATCAGCAATCACTTCTAGATTACACGCATTGAAGCTATCAGCAAGCAGTTTCCACCACTAAAAAGTAAATAAGAAATCTACACCATTGTCTTTATACAGACAGCTCAGTCATTTTAGTCTTTGTCAACATGTAAGAAAATCCACAAATATTAAACGCAGTAGCAACACAAAATCCTTGGATTACTGCTATGTAAACTAGTTCTCTATGATCTTGTGCTTCAATTAGAAAAGAGTCTTTGTGCCCTTTAAGGAGGGCTGCAGTAGGCTAACAACAACTCTAGCCGAGCTGTACCGTTAAGCCAGAAGATTCTGTCTCTTTGCATCTCCCAGGCATTACTGTACTCTGATGGTTCCTCATACTAAATATGCTCCCCTTTCACTTACTTCAAGAAAGTTACTCTTGTAAGACAAAAGTTCTGATCCATCCCTGATTCTCTCTGACTCAAAAATATCACACTGATGTTTACCTTTATACAGGTGGCAATGTGTTTGTATGAAAACTRAAGTAATTGCAAAGTCAAGGTGAGGCACATAGTTGAGTTACAAACCCGAAATGCATCATGACTTGACCACACTGTAAAAGACATAAAGAACACCACCATTCCCCAATGCTTAGTTTTAACACACACACCCCAGCACACCACATGCACCCCCATTCTGAGACTTGCAAATTCAAACAAGATGCATTGCTAAGTCAGTAAAGTCTACAGGGCACCTAATCTTTCAGTAGGCAACTAAGTTGATATGGTTTAATAAATTTTAAAATAGCAGTGGTTCAATTAAAACCTTTTATATATTTTGAACAGCAGTATTCCTTGCACAAACTCTCTCTGCAATAGAAATGTTTATATTTGACTTGAATTCTACGGAAAGGTAAAACTGTACCTTCATTCCACTCCACTTTATCAGTAAAACTACTCAGTTAAAGTAGCCAATTCAGGTGCTTTCAGCCACTCTGACATGTAGCACAGGTGCAGCAAGGATGCCACAGAGAATGTCTTGCACTCTGTATGCCATCTTTTTATAACATGCTTACGCTTGCTACAAATCACCAATAATCCACTGGAGATTGGAAGTTTGCTGTATCCCCAGAGTGGCAATTCCTTACAACACCTTAAGTTGTAGTGCTTAAGGAGAGATAGTGACAACGTTTTTTTCTTTGTCACTATGCAGGCATAAATGAAAGGAGATATACAATGGGGACTCTGCATTACCTTCCTTCCTTCCACCTTCTGCTTGGTCATGCCACAGATTCACACTCTTCAGTAGACCAACCAGCTAGAACATATCTGTTCCCACTGTTAATTTTATCATTACCTGTAACTGACATTAACTTATTTTTTTCCACTGAGCTTCCCACCCAATTTTTACTAAAATGCTAAAAACATGGAATAGGAAAAACTCAGGGTTTAGGCTCATCACACAGGAGACAGACAGATTCCTAAAAGGAAGCTTGAGGACTGAAAGCCAAAACCAAACACCTATCCTTCCCTCCTATTAGAGGACTGTGTAGTTATATGCATGTTTGAAAGACATCCAGAGATGAAGCTTGAACTAACAATTGTAGGACTGCTGTTTTTCCAACTACATAATTTTCCTTTGTATAATTGTGGACAACTGGAGAAGGAGGAAGGGTGTTGATGAAGGAGGGAAGGTTGGTTCACTGACCCACTAGCATACACAGAGCTTTTGACTCATGTAACCTTGAGCGAGGCACGGATACAGTTTGCAAACGTGTTTAGATTTTTTTTCCAGTTTGTGCCAAAGTATGCACCAGCAAGTTTAATATCAGGTAAAGCACCTTTTATACTCTTTGTTTTTTAAAAATAATATATTTGTGAAACAGATCGATAATACATAACACTGGAAATGGGTGCTTCTTCCCAAAAGTACACATGTAAAAAAAACAAAATGACGTTTGTGAGTTTATCTGGCTTTTAAGCAAGTCTGAAATGATAACTATGTAATAGTTGTCAGTTGTCTGTCCTTTATAATTTTAAATAGATCTGCATTTTAACTTTTATTTATTTGCCAATTTTTTATATACTTTAAAGTTACACATTTGAACTTAAGCTAACTTTTTATTTTCCTAGGCTGTTACAAAACGGAATTTCAGTATTCTTGTAAACTGCAGACCATTTTTGAATAGCCCTTTGTCTTTTCTGATGAACCAGTTACCACTAATGAGTCTGCAGTCCCCTTTTTACTGTACTCTTCCAATAAATGTAAAATATTTGTATCACGCTGTCTCAAATTTTATTTGATATTTACAGGATATATTTATTCATTTGCTTCTGTAGTCAAGTGAAAGACCACTTCTAATAACACTGCTCTGGGGAATACTACAAAATATTCTGCATTTCACAAAGAAAAAAAATTGTTGTTGATTTCTGGAATTAGCACCCTATGTGGTCCCTGCCCATTGTCTTGTGTCACTTGCAGCTACCTTTTGCAATTCTTAAGAGACCGAAAGAAATAACCCAGTGGGCACAAAGGAAAAGACATGTCAAAACAGGTTCAGAAGTTGGGGGCTAGAACCTTGCAAATTTGAGGATGCAACATTACATAATCTTTTCTTCAAGCTACAGCTGTGTTCAGATGTCAAACACTGAGAAAGAAACACACAAATTCTGCCCCTTGGACAGCAGATTAAAATCCTCCCCATTTCTACAATCATTTCCAGTAAAGGTGAAGGCAGTAACCTACAGATATATCCAATCTTTATGCCATTTCTTTTACACATGACATAGTGCTCTGTTTACTTTATATTTAAAAAATCTTATTACTTAATTTTAAATACCAGTTTGGTCTTAAACAAGTTTGTTTAAAGCCACTTAATGCTTTTCTTTAAGTGAAACCAATCTCTGTGAGTAATTACTGCCATTTTCACCATGCTTTGATAAAACTTTCGATTTCCATAATCTCTTCTTAGTGTTACTCTGAAAATTGAGATACCAAAATTATGACTCAGGTAAAAAAATCCAAACTATTATGCTTTAAAAAAATTTTAATGAAATCTTTCAAGATCTCATGGTTAATGTAGGGTATGAATATCCCAATAGAAGAACTTTTTTCCACTACCTTATGCCTCCTGTAGAGACACCTTGTTATAACAGCTAACAACAGGTGGAAAGAAATGTTTTTGTGTACTTCCACTTTACACAGCACTAGGTGAAGACTCTGTTAAGGCACAACACTGGGATTTGCAAGATTAAGTGCCTGACTGAAGAAGCAGTTAGCAAAGAAGTGAAGTTCTGGCACTGGCTCTTAAGTGAGACAGAGGTGCCTATGACTGAAGGGCGGGAAAAAAAAACCCTGCTCACTCATGTAAGTTCTCTCAGGTAGTTTTCCCCACAGTCTTCCAAGAATCACAAATGAAAGTGTAAACCCCAGACTAATCATCTGGATTTACTGCTGTGTGTTGAAACAGAAGACAGTGCAGCATGGGGTTACACGTAGTTCTGGTAAAGTTCTGTAGAGACACTAAATTATTCGCAAGAAAAATTTTTAAGAGGTTCCTGCAAATACATCTTTTCAGCTAAGT
The DNA here is from genome assembly GCF_003343035.1 of Apteryx rowi. Taxonomy (NCBI): domain Eukaryota; kingdom Metazoa; phylum Chordata; class Aves; order Apterygiformes; family Apterygidae; genus Apteryx; species Apteryx rowi. Next base: position 868,751 of record NW_020448196.1, read on the forward strand.
GATGACTATACTCCAACTAATAAAAATTTCTTGTTTGAAAAACCTGCCACTGCTAAACACTGAGCAGCACAGCAGTATCAAATCTTCTCATTTGAAGCTTTACAGCAGTTAATTAGGAAAAAAAAGCAGAGGAGCCTTGAAAGTGATCCAGGCCTTTGTGCAGTCCTACACTTTTGTACAGCTTACAAGGAGATTGAAAGGACYTGCAGTTTAAAAGATCAAGCTCCTAAGGCTTCTGAGAAGATCCCAAAGGATGTTAGGCACCTAAGTACTACTTTAAATGGCAGATCCTGACATTTCAATATTTTTGATATATCTGATATAACTACACTTTCCCCTAACAAACTGAAGGGCCTGCAGCGGCAAAGCAATAAGGTGCAGGAGCATCTAGGCCGCAGTGCCAGCATCTCAATAAAGCTTCATACAGCATTTCAGTTCCAACAAGACATTCGACCTAGGACTCTTCCAGCCTATCTGACCTGCGAATACTAAGCCAGCATGTATGGGACACTTCACAAAATTCTGTGCATAAGACACTTCGGTACAATAGGGGTTATAGTTAGGTGTAGGGTTGGGAGAAAGCAAAAGCCTAGCAGCATTGTTGCAATAGCTCTGGGAAGGGGCTGCCAAAGGAAGGACTGTACTGCCAAGAGACCTGTCCTATGAAAAGTTTCTYATCTGGGCCAGCAATGGGGGTCTTAGACCCCCATATCGAGAGGTGTTGATGTTGACAGTCGTTCATGCCTACTGAGAACATACGTGGTCCAAGAACGAAAGCTGAGGTGTGTGAGGAGATGGAGAGCTATTGATGCCTATGGAGAGGCCTGGCTATCTATAGATGTCATTTCTTGGCAATACATCTGGTAATTCGTACTCAGTACGGCCTCTCAATATTATGAACAGTCAACTTGGCTAGTCGTCGCCGCATCCCGTGAGCAGAATCATTGTGAAAAAAATAGCTACAGATGCCACTTATTACCCCCCCCCCCGCACCTCATTCCACCCCCCTTGCCACTTATTACACCCTCCTGCCACTTATTATGCCCCCACTACTTATTATGATCCCCCCTCACCTATCACACTCCCTGCCACCTATCAGACACCACCACATATCATGATCCCCTGTGGAACTTATTACCCCTCTGCCACTTATTGCCCACCACCACTTATTAGAGCAGATCGATATCGATGCCTATCAATAGGTATGGATCTGGAGAGGCATCCATGCTGCTCCCTATYGAGAGTTATCGATGTCAGTGGGTGACGATGCCTCACCCACAGCAACATCGGTCCAAGAGCGAAAGCTCTGCACACCAGCTGAGATCGAGAGCAGCCGATACCTATCCACAGGCATCAATAGCTCTACATTTCCTTCCCTGGCTACATGTATGCATATCAATACTCAGCCAGGCCACCCGATATGGACAACAGTCAAGGCTGGCAGTCTCTGGCGCAAACGGAGGGCAAAAGCAGTCCAAGAACAAGAACTCTAGATGCCTCTCCACATCGAGAATTAGGGAGTAGGGATTGTTATCCATGGTCATCCAGAACTGTCAATACCTACTGAGATCCATCCCTATCGAGAGGTAAGGAAATGGACAGGCCTTGATACTGGACCAGACCAAGAGGAATCAATGCCTATTGATGGGAATTGATATCTTGGGATGTCATGGCCTAGCCAAACCTCTGGAAAAGGATACTCATCGTGGCCCCGCCAAACTGAGCACCGTCAATGCTGATAGTCTCTGGTGCCTACCAAGAGCAAAACTGCCCCAAGAGCAAAAGCTACAGATGCCAGGTGACATCAAGAGGAATCGATGCCTATCGATAGGTATGGATCTGGAGAGGCATCCATGCTGCTCCCTATTGAGAGCGATCGATGTCAGTGAGTGACGATGCCTCACCCACAGCAGCATCGGTCTGAGAGTGAAAGCTCTGCATGCCAGCCAAGATCGAGAGCAGCCAATACCTATCTACAGGCATCAATAGCTCTACATTTCCTTCCCTGGCTACATGTATGCATATCGATACTCAGCCAGGCCTCCCGAGATTCAGAATGGCCAAGAGGTGCCGTTGCAGTGGAACTGCGAAGGGGTTGCTAAAGGAAGGCCTGTGCTCCCAAGAGACCTGGCCTGTGACTAGTTTCTCGTCTGGGCCATCAATAAGGGGCTTAGTTACACCAGGGGCTGGAAAAAAATCCTAGCATTAGGGTTAGAGTTGGGGCTGGAGCTGAGAGAGAGAAAGTCGAGAGACACTGTTGCAGTGGTTCTGGAAAGGGGCTGCCAAGGGAAGGGCTGTGCTGCTAAGAGACCTGTTCTGTGAGGAGTTTCTCATCTGTGGCAGCAATGGGGGGCTTAGTCCCAGCATTGGCCAGAAAAATATTTTAGGGTGTTGACACTGGATAGCATTGCTTACATGCATCCAATTTTATCTACTCATCCAAGGTTTGCATATAAAATCTAGGTTAGATCTTTCTCTTTGCAAGTGACAGAAACACTTCCCTCTCCTTTAGACTGAAAGAGTACACTTGCTAAGATGCTTTCAAACTCAGGTACAAAACCTTCCTCCAACTCYGGCAGAAATACTGTTTTCTTTTTGTGAAAGAGAGGTTTTAATCTGATTCATGCCCAGAAAGGGCTCATGGTTGAGGACTCAAAGCGTAAGTATGTTCCTGTCTTAAACTTGACATTAGGGATTTGAGGGGATGTGATGCAGGAGGATTAGTTATTTTGGGAGGTAGATTTCTCCTCTCCAGCATATTCATTTTACTGGCTGATTTAGTCAGATTGCTGACTTACATGAACCTTCTTTCTGGGTCCCTAACTCTCTGCTACCCCCACGCTCACAGCACTCAGAAGCTTAACTCATGCCAAGGACCACAGGGTGCTCAAAAGCTCAGTGTTACCTATTTATAGGTCTAACACTTTCTCAGAATGGAGACAGAGGATCTTAGATATTGAGTGTGACATTTGAGTAGTGCAAGGATTATGAGGTTCTAATGTAAAAAAAGGTTTGTGTGGATGCGTGGTCCCCATTACACACATTCACTGAGGCTACTCTGCAGCCAGATTTCAGTTCTCCTTTAAATCATGTTCTAGTCATAAGAAATGTAAAAATGCATCACTGATACGATCTGAATTGGAACTGCACTCTTTTCACCTCAAAGGACATAATACAGATAACCACAGAGAAAATGCAAGTCAGTGTCACATGCGGACTCCACTAAATCTGCAACCCACAGCTCTCTCATACGGTTTCATCAGTAGCCATCTCTTCCTCCATCCCTCTCAGTTCTTTGCAAAGTCTGTTGCACTAAAAGCAGTGCTGCTGCTAAAGAATCTTCAGAAAGGCACCTCAACTAAAGAAACAGCACTGTATTGAGAATGCAGAATAATCACAAAGACTGCAAGCTGCAGGAGCTAGGTTATTAGAATATTAGAGCAAAATGTCTTAACTCTGCAAACAGAAGCAAGAGAAGAGAAAAACTGAACCACTAACTAACTTGAATCTTCAGAACAACAGACAGACATCTGACCATGCTGTAACAGAAAGAAGCGTGCATCTGGCCACACATTTTAGGTCCATTATATATTAGTTCTTTGCCAGTTAAAGCAAACATGAGATTGCACTAGCTACACCTGAAGTATATTGAAGTATTTTTCTACTTCTCTCAGAAGATTGCCTTACTAACTGCAATTCACTAAAGAGAAGGCACAGAAAAGGGCAAGGAGGGTAATCCAACTGCTTAAACTTAGTCTGTGCAAGCAGCAGCTATGAAAGCCCATCCTGTTAACACTAGTACAGAAAGCCACTGCAAAGTTAGAGCAACGTGCATATTAAGGCCTTACATTCAAATCTGACTTCTAAAGGATGTCACACCCGGCAGGTCCAAAAAYCCTTTCCAATAATCCTGATATAGAGCTAAAAAATAATAATAAYAACAAAAAGACCTAGATATAGCTAGATATAGTTAGAGCACCTTCTGATATGATGGAGACTGTTTCCATTTCACTCATAACTGCATGCACAGAGTGCCACTACAGACATGGAGCCAGGCAGTCAGGTACGGACATTACGGACCTGACACCCCCTCTCCACCTCCCACCACCCCCCAAGTCAGAGTTAGGTTTTCATGAAGTCCTGGGAAGATCAAGATAGTTCTCCATCAGCTGCATAGCACAAAAATAGGGCTATTGACAAAAAAGCAGGTGCAAGAAGTTAACACAATACATGATATAAATAGTGCAAGTCCAAGTATATACCAATTTATGGCTTGGTTATCATCTAAAGTGTATATAAATATTAAATTTTACTTGACACAGGTAATGAAACCAAACTGCTCCCTGAATTAGAATCCTCAGTGGTCACTATATTTTTTTAGCATTTGAAGTGGAAGGTAAGCTGTTTTGTATATAAATCCAGATTAGTAGACTTAGTCTTTGTGTCTAGCTTTATCCAGTCTTGTGGATACAGAGTTCCTAGTGGTGGAGGTAGAGCAAGTTATCTGTATTTTCATTTTTGGCCCTCAGTTCACTCTGAGGCCATATCAGGATTTTCAGATGAGATATTTTACTCCATCTCTCACCCTCAGGGCTAATCCCAGAGGTGTGTTCACAACATACCTCCCAAGTGAGCCTCATCCAAAGTACAGCCAAGGACATGACTTTTCTCTCCTGCTGCCATACACATGGCCCATTTTTATCCACTAGCCAATGCCTGGCCTTACAACTTACAAACTTATTCCCAAGTTCCTGCTAGCACTAGTTTGGGACTGAGGCCTTGGCCCCCTGCACCACAAGGCATTCAGCACCTCACTCCTGACAGTAGGGGACCATCTCTCCCCTGATGTGGCCATTTGGGAACAAAGTCACACAAACTCAAGAAATCACAGCTGGTTTCACACTGAAGCTCTTGCCTGGCTTAAAATCAAGCCAGGGTGAAGCCCAGTATGAGAGATGAAGAATATTTTCAACTCGCTCATTTAGAAAGTTTGCACCTTTTTAGAGCTGCTCTTTCATATAAGTCAAAGCAAGTACATTGTTCAAACTCTACTGACACGCAAGCAAAGCCCTCCTCTTTTTAGGAATATAAAGCCTTCACTTGGCATCAATAGCAAACAGGGAAGACAGTGAGCAGTTTCATTAAACCAATGTTAAGTTAGAAGGCATTTAGAGCACTTCATTACAAACATACGACCCCACACAATTCAGGCATATTGGATTAGCAACAACAGGTCCAACACCCCACAACACCCCTTTTCATTTTGAAAAGTAAGAGAGCTACTCAGCCTGTCCCTTATGACATTGCTTTTCTAGTAGGGTTTCTTATAGTGCTGTAAGAGACAGCTAGTTTTGCTTTCTTACCACAACACATACATACATATACATATATATATATTTATTTACATATTAAAAAAACAGGATTCCTGCTCTACATCTCCTTCAACCAACTCTCCCTCAGACTTGGCAGTTCCCTCAAGCTGAGGATTTTGTTACTGTTTTATAAATCAGAAATAATATTCAAGAAGGAAAACTATGAGGGGAAAAAAAAGATAGTGCTATAAGAAGCAGTCGGCCAGCTTAGGAGAGTTGTCAGCAATAGCTACCTTTTCTTACAGTAGTCAAAATTTGAGATACAAGAGATGCTTTTAACAGTCTTGAGCAAACAGTTTGAATTGTTATTTTTACATACCAGGACAGAAAATAAATTCCAGTGAACTTGTGTCTATGCACCTGAATTTTGATCCCGTCAGATTCACTTTTCATACAGGCATTATTAGCACTCTTGGGACAACAAATGTTTTTTTCTGACAAGCGTTCCACATAGGAAGGTAACCAATTACGAGGTTTCCTGAATGAGTTTCATAGCGGAATTATATGCAGACACCTCTGAACTCCCCAGCTTCCATCCCCACCAATTACAGTACTATGCAAAGAGCTAGATATGGAAAAAACAACCTGCTCCTTATAATTGCTCAACAGATTCAATTAAAAAAAAATCCAGAACAGGGAGCCTTTGAAACTGTTCAGTTTTCTGAAACATGCTTCGCTAATCCACACAGGAACAAAGAAGGGTTTTTTTTGTTTGTTTGAAAGTTCATCCCTCCAAAAGGGACGATACATCAGGCTCAGGTTGCCAGCCTTTCAATATGGTGCACATGAGGAAATACAATGCAGTGCACAGGAGGTGCTTTCAAATGGAGTTCACACTTCCACACTCTGACCCCATGAATCCAATTTCTCTGCATCGTGAAAGAGCTGCGGGCACGCTRTTTCAAAGAACAAGACAGGCATGGGCATTCCTCAGATACACATGAAGGGAAAAGGACAGTACAAGCATCCAAGATTGCTCTCCCAGTCTAGGAATGTTGTAGACATTTACACTAAACAGTCACACGAGAAAAATACCCAAATCCTGAACATCCTTGGGACACTCACCAGGTCTCAAGGTTAACCAGTCTTCCCACAAGCACTCCGACACCTCTTTGGAGGCTCCAGCACACATGTGCCCTTCCTTTGGCCCATGAATAATTTCTTTTCAAAACCTGGGGGAGGAGGACAGGGTGAAAAAGCTCCTGTCCAACAGTTACAACAGAAGCATTACCAACATTTCTGAGCAAAATAAGTAGCCAACCTTGAGATCCCTGCAGGCCCGATTCCAGGAGTGGCTGCTGAATTGGGGAGGGCATCAGACCCCAGTTGGGAATCCTACCTGGACTACAGCACAAAATGTGTGCCGAGATACCTGACTCAACCAACAAAGAGGCAACACCAGACTTTCCCCCAGCAGGCCTGGATGTGCTACAGCTACTTTACATGCCGATGTCTCCATGAGTCAACAGAGTTTGAGAGTTGCAGACTTGGGCTTTGGTGCCTGGGGGCCAGTGAAGACTCACCTCAAAACCCACATCCTTTCACAGGTCTGTTCCACTCTCAGTTCTGAACTGAAGGCTATCACTTGAAAGCAATACCTGAACGCCCGTGCAAGCCATAGACTATAGGTGAGCTTCGAAAGCATAAAAACACAATCTGTCACTCAGAAATTATTAGATTTATTGCTAGAGCTCCTCTAATTATAAGATCACCGTGAAAAACAAGATTTAAGTAAATATAAAAGCAGAAAATGGGAAAATTAATTTAACTATTTACTTTTTCAGCAGTTTCTCTTCACAACCCATTTGCAAGTAGTATCTGCTTTGCAGTCTGATGTTCATCTACACTGGTTTATAGGAGCTTTTTGAGGAGGGAGGATCAGGAATAAATTCACTACACGCAAGTCTCAGAATAAAACTTGTGCTGTACAATTGCAGGAAAGCTGAAGTTCAGATGGTTTACATCCAGCTTTTTGGTATTACAGAGGGAACACAGATTACTACATACTGTCTATTGTAGAATTATCACCACCAGCTTGTAAGGCATTATAACCTCTCCTGCCCTGCAAGTAGTGGGGAGAAAGTATGAATGAAAAAATATACTGCACAGTACTCAGTACTGATGTAACTCACTACTAAGATTGTATTTCCTCAGGCTATTCAGCATCCAGAGCACTGTCCAAAGGATACAGGGGGCATGGTGGAATACACAGTCAAATTTCCTCATTTAGAAATTTGCATTCTCATCATAAAATTCAGACAACTGTATGAGACCCAAAGCAAAAGCCTGCTAAAAAATTAAAGTCTCATTTATTTCCATGCTTTAAACTAAGCCCTAGGAACAAGCAACTGTAACACATCACTCCCCAGCAGCCAGGTATGCTGCCACGTAGCCTTGTTTCCAAACTCTGCTGGGACAGAGGGTCTTTTTGACAAAAACCTGGTGCCTGAAGTCAAGAAGTTTGAGGTCTGCCTGGAAAAAGTCTAGCTGAAGATGAGACCCTTAAGAGCAAAGTCCCATTTAAGCCCTGATGGTTATCTGCAAACTTGCCATCTGTCCTCAAACACCCAGTTTCAATGCTTAATCCTAACACTGACAGGAACAGGGGCACTGAGCCTGGTCTGCCAGCAGAGGTGCTGCTGAAGCACTGAAGTGACAGCAGGAGCCTTCCTTACCTCTCTCATCTTCCTTTCAGCCTCAGTTTCTCAGAGAAAGGTGATATGCACATCACAGAATCACAGAATGGTTGAGGTTGGAAGGGACCTCTGGAGATCATCTAGTCCAACCCCCCTGCTCAAGCACGGTCACCTAGAGCATGTTGTCCAGGATCATGTCCAGATGGCTTTTGAATATCTCCAAGAACAGGGACTGAACATGCAGCTCAAAAACTGCAGGTCACAACTGAGTGGGGAGAAGGACTCCCCTGCACCCAGGATGAGCCACTGACAACCCCAACACTGGCAGCTTCACTGCTTAAAGGAAGTAGCTTACACAGATCAAGGTGAATATGCACTCCCCTCCATCTCCTTTTTGCACTTCACAGTGTTGATGATGTAGTCTGACTGAAGAAACAGAATCTAAGAACCAATATTTTGTTACTTAAACTAAGCAGCTGATTTTCACAGGAAATTTTATTTATTTATTTTAAAGTAGCTTAATTATCTATACTCTTTTGCAATAAAACTAGCCTTCACACTCCAAGACATCTTGAATTGCTCTTGCTGGGTGGTTAACGACAGTTTACATGCTGGAAACACATCTCCCTAAAACGTTCCAGAGCAACCAAAATCTGATAAACATCAAGAATCATAACACAGGCTGTCTTTCTTTTACTCTTGGTTATTGTTAATATTCTTCAACCATAGGAATATCAAAGTCTCTGCGGCAATGGAAGCAATTTAGATGCTCCCTAGAGATGGCTTTAGAGCATGTGTAATCAATTTTATAAATGAGCAGCTGGCCTGCACAGCAAGATGAACTCTGCAATTCACCAAAATGAATAATGAATTGCATATACTCTGCATTAAGAAGATTGGCATTCATCTTAGAAACTGTTCAGAATAAGTCTCACTACTTTTACACATTAAAGAGAAACTCAGTGCCTGGCTGTTACTTAACGTACTCAACTTCCAGGCAGGGGTTTTGTCAATGCAGTACCCAGACTCCTAACATGAACAATGGCAGTCCTCAGACACTAGCCATGGCCACGCATCAGAGTCAGAAGCAGCTTGTGAACCTGAGTCTGTCCAAATCCTATGGAGCCTTCAGTGCTGACATCTGTGAGTAGGTCAGAGACTGAAGTTTTGTCTTTTACTGACCCAACAAACTGATATTCTCAGCAAGACAACAGGTATTTATTTTTATATTGAACAAAGTATTCCACTACAGGAGCAGAAAAACAAATTCCAATGCCACTTCTATTTCTCTTAAACTTAGTGATCTGTGTGATCCAGGACAAAAGTTTGTTCAGGCCCAAGGGCATTTTGTTGACTTTCCACTGGCCTTTCAGTCTATAATGCAATTTCTTAGGTCTCTGCGTGGAAATGATTTGTGACTCTCATATTCCCATTGAGAATAACCCATCCATTATATTACCTCCAAAGAAACCTGCTCTGTGACAGGTCTTTTGAGGTCAGAAAGGCTACTGTAATGCGTCAAACAGGCAGGCATGTCATACCTACATTTCTTGTGGTTCCTTGCAAATGGAAGAAAGCAAGCAGAGAGGAAAGGAAGAAAACATGGAAACTAAGAAACAGAGCACTCTTTTTGAACATGCATATTCACACTCGGAAGCAAGTTTTCTTCTGACAACATAGCATCTGAATAAATCTCGCTTCAGCTGCCCTCATCCTTCCTCTATGAAATGTCCTTCCCTCACCAAATGCTATTAAGCATTTCTCACCTGAGGTTCCTAGGTGTGTCTGATCAGATTTTACTGACATTTACATTTGGATCCCTTACTACCAGACATACCTAGAAGACGGTAAGAAGGGAAATAAAAGCAGCATCATTGCTTAGTACCAGCACAAGAAGTGTGTAGGTTTTTAGTTTTTATGGTAACATTGGTTTCATTTATGAGACAGTTTTGACAATAGTGACACAGGCCGTGTTGGCTATATTCAGCAGCAACATAACCTAGGAGAAAAAGTGTACCTGTGGGAGCGTATAGAAATACCACTAGGCTTCAGGCTTGGTGTGTGCTGCAGGAATTCAGCGCACAGCCCCAAGCCTCATGACATTGCTGCAGGCCAGCTGTGTCTCTTCACTTTTTAATGAGTTCAGCAAAACACAGATAATCCTCTCTGCACAGGATTTAGCTCGCAACCACGTCCTGGCACCTCAAGTGTCTGATGTTAAAAAGATGTAAAATTAAAGGCAGCACCCAATAGTCCTATTGGATTAGTATGGCTTCTCTCACTTTTTGCTACATGGAAAGTAATTAAATCAATAGAGACATTGGGAATGTCACATTTGTATATAAATCAGAGAAATCCAGTTAGAGATCTTGGCATCTAGTTCTGTGTCCAGAGCCCAGGCCATAGATTGCAATATCATGTGGAATAAGATTGCCTTTTTCAGGTTTCCCCAGTAGTTCAGCAGTCATATAGTAAGGTAGTTAAGGATCACAGTCTTTGCCAAAAGCTGGAAAGACCCTGTTGGGAAATAGAGTTTTATACTACTAACATACCTACTGCAGTAACATCAAGCAAGCATGGCAGGTGTCGTAGCTGTAGTTCACAAAACAGTAATTATAGCTGAAATCCTGCCCACCAGCTGGCAGCCATCCCAGATGACATGGTCATACACAGATAAAAGGTCCTGCATTTTTAGCTCTAAGCGCCCCTTCTCTTCCTCTTGCTGCCCTAGATGCAAAGCCAAGGAACACAGTAGCCTAATACAGAGTTTAGCAATTGCTTCTTTCAGAAGACAGCCAGACATCAACTCTGTACATTCAAGATAATGTTTAGAGTTTACTGCCTCATTGTACTGAAAGTACCAAAAAGAGAAAGCACCAGAAAGCCCCTTTGCTTCTGCAAAGGACAGAGGCTGCCTTTGCATTATTCCAAACTTAGCTTCCAACAGTTAGACACCAACTGAAATGCCTTAACCTGAGCTTTTTCTTACTGCTTTTGCTTTCCCAGTGTATTTGCTTTGTATAGCTTGCTCTGGCTACTTAAAACAGTAACCTCTTCATTATTTACCCTGGTAGCCTTGTGCTCTCAAATAACTTACAATTTTTTTAATATCTAGTGTTCACAAAAAACATGGAGTACTTTATTTCTGAATTTCTAAACAAGCTCATTCCACGCCTACAAGTAATCGGTCTTAAAATCCATTTTAAAAGGGAGTTTTAGACAAAAACCTATCTGTTGTTAAAGTGTAACTATTTTTCTTCATTTTGCAAGCTTTCTTTCCCCCCAAAATAATACAACAGTCTCCCTAGGAATGAGACTGTTCTTGCTGTGTTTTCTGCTGAGCTTCTGAAGAGATGCTGCATAATCTAAGGCTGAGGAGAGCATTATGGTATTTATATGGTAGCGACATTCTGTGTGCAGTGAGCAGACAGTTATTTGCATCCTCCCTTTTGAAAGCAAAATTATTTTCCCAAGGGAGACCAATTTGTATTTCAGAAAACATACCTCCAAGTCTTACTCTTTTGCTGTTGTTTCTAAGACAAGACAATACACTGTAGCATGTCAAGTGGAAAAATTACACAAGGCCGACATGACGTGCCATTCAGATCAGGTCATGTAACAGTGATTTGGTTATGGCAACACTGCCAAAGGGAAAGGCTCACTAGCAAAGCCAGGGCCTCGCAGAGCTGGAGAGAGGAGTCAATCTATGAAAATTCTGGAAGCAAAAAACAGCCACCAACCTTTAAAAGTTTGGACAGTTTTTAAATACCCTTGATTTTTATAAGTAAGTGAGACAGCCTATAGACAGGCAGCTCAGGCATAAATATAGCTTTAAAGAAAAAGAACCAGTAGGGGCAATAATCTACATCACACAGGCAAGTTGAGCCYCACAAAGGAGTGCAGGACTGTGAGCCACAGGATACTTTATCAGAGCTGTGCTAAAACCAAATTTTTACCAGCGCAGCTAACCTCTGTTGTAGGGGCAGCAGGGCAAAGAGGAGAGAAGCATACATACAGCGCATATGTATGGCACAAAATACTTATTCCAGCAATATGAGAAAACAGAGCATTGTAATAACAACCCCACTCCCTATCCCTTCAAGACAGATATCAAAAGCTGATGTTTTTGTTAATTTTTAGGTCTTCTCAAAGTCTACCCATATCCACAACCAAATCTTTTCCTCGTTAATTAGCAAGAAGTCTAACCTAACACCGTAAAACAGAGCTTTCTGGCGCATTCCCCACACACACTTTTTTTTTTTTTTTTTTAAATCCAATCACCAACTTACACCATCATGGCACGAAATAAAGCAGCAAAATGCAAGTGAAGCCTGGTAATGCACTTCAGAGTCTTTTCTAACAGTTTATTTTTCCTAAATATAAATCTCTTTTTCTGTAAAAATAAGACCAATGGTCAAATTAAGTCAGCGTGTTTTAATTATATTTTACCAAAGATTATTCCACTATTCAATGTAATCCTCAAAGTCAGTCTTCAAACAGAGGGCAAATACAAGAGAACGTAATTTTTCTAGATAAAAAACAAGTCAGCAGAGTTCTTGTTAGAACTACAATCATGAAAGATACACTTGACAAACTGCATCCTAACCATGCTGCCCAAGGGATTTACAGTTGGCTTCTGTGCAAACATTATTCAATCAGGCATTTTTCTTCTATGGGCATGTTGTAGGCAAATAGAGCCAGGACAGACAAAGAGTCAAGGGACGTTACAGCTATCACCTTTCCTTCCTTCCCCTCCTCCTTTACCCCCCACTCCATGCAGGTTGAATGATCCAGTTATTGATCACATATAGTAGGTAATATAACCAAGCCTTCTCATTGCTATCTGTGAGCCAGGAGCACTGGTAACTACTGGAACTGAAAAGAATGGCAATTAAGTTTCATGGGGTTGGGGGGGGGGGTGGTTACTGCCACAGTGCAGTCCCCAAGCTCAACCCTTCTAAGTGTCTGCAAGAAAACATCAAGAACAACATCACAGTGGGGGACAGGCAAGGCCTGGGATATCAGTAGAGAAGCAGTTGTACATCTAAAAATCCCCAAGAGCTCATTTTGCACATTTTCACCTTTCTGGGTACGCCTGGTGTCACCCCCTTTCCAAAGTCTTGCCAGATAACAAAGGCCCACTGAGGCTGGAGCAAGGCAGCCCTTAAACATGACCTCAGGAGGGCTGTAAGGAACAATACTGCTGGCAAGTGACAGACCTTACTTGGATGTGCAGCTCTGTGTTACATGGCCATGTCTTGTTCCTAACAGCACTTTTTACAGCCTATGCTAATCCGCACCCCTGAAAATAACAGGTCAGTGCATTTTTTTTTTCATTTTACAGAGATGACAAGTACTTATGCAGCAAAACTCAAAGTCATGATAGTTAGTTGACTGCCCATGGTCACCTGGCAATACCAGGAAAATAACTCCTCTTTCCTGACCCTTATTCCTCTTTGAAAGCTCAACAGGTTTCCTAAATTAGTCTTTTTCCAAACTGAGAGCTAGTTTGGAAGTGCTAGTCACACTGACATTCCATCCTGCTTCCATAAATTCCTCCAGTCTCTTGTTTTAACTGGTTACACTGCCTCCTTGTTTGTCTTAGGGTTATATTAAATACATGATTACTCAGTAGAAAATATCATTCAGATCTTCAAATGTAATACTGTCTATTCTTCTTCCCCCAAATGCAAGCATCACTTCTCACAGAGAGATTTCACTTCAATATCCAAGTTTGTTTACTTCATACAAATTTTTTTCCTGAAGCTCCTTTTTCAGTCTCTGCTACAGAGCTCAAGTTCTGTGACAGCTTTTTATTTGTTTGAGAGAAATCCCACTCACACTGCTGTCATCTTGCTCCATATCCAGTTTTAAAAAAGGAATAGAGCAAATTATTAATAGAGGTGAACAAAAGGAGACAGAGCTTCTCTATTACCCTCCTGTCCAAATTCTAACATTTTGAATCTAACCCAGATGACTGGAACRTGGTTCAGTGACACTGAACATGGGTGGGGAAAAATGGGCACCAATAGGAAGTTAAAAAACATTATCTACGTCATAGATTCCTACTTCCTGCCTTAAATGCTACATATGAACACTGCTTTTACAAGGGGTATCTAATTAAACTGCAATGAAATTGGAGCAACAGTGCACACCAAATCAACGCAACAGATGGCAGAGCCTTTACTTTGGTTTGCACTTGGGCAGTCTGGCCCAGAGACCTCCCCAGCCTCCTGCTAGGTGAAACCCCTGCCCACGATGGGGAAGTCCCAAGGAAGCTCAGAGGTGCCTCATGGGCTGACAAAGACCTTCAGCAAGACAGCCAAGGACTTGGAGGGGGGAGGCCAGCTTGCAAAGCAGGTGGACTTATGTGGCAGCTAGCTCTTACAGAGCTATAATTAGCTAGTGCAAGTTAAAGCAAAGCCACACTGGATCAAAGAAATGAGTTTGCAACCCGCTCTCCAGAAGGCTTCCCTACTGCATTCATCATTCTCCATCTCACATTCCTCACCCATTAGTAAACTTCGCAGACACAGATTTTATGGGTGTCCACCTTTAGCTGCAGTAAAATGGGGCTGCCAAAGAGTAGTTAAACATTTATACCCAAGAAACCTTAAACAGGAAGAGGTTTTACAGTAAGTGTACTCTGTGTCTTTTTTTGTTGTTGTTTTAATTTCTTGTTCACAAAGATCAAAGTTTAACCTGAGGAATGAGGAAAGCACTTCATTTGAATTTCTTATTCAACTCAGATTCAGAGATGCATCAGAAAAAGGGCAGAGCGGAGATATAGCCACAAGTCTGTTGCTGCTTATGCATCACTATTAAACCTGTATGAACTAGTCTGAATGTGTAGCAGTTTCCTCCCTGAAAGAAAATTTGTTCTGAAGTATTGCAAGTTCAAGATGCATCTCTTCCACAAAAGTACTGTTAAAGTTGAATTGAATTTAGCATAGGGTAATTTTTATACTATGTTCAAAAAAAGTAACATCAAGGAATTAAAAAGATTGAGGATAGCTCTACGCAGCATGTTCTAACCAAGCTAGCTTAGATAAAATAAATGCTGTTAGCACAGAGTGCTAACCAGACTGTTTCTCATCTAACATATCAGAAGCTAAGGTGTCTTAGCTAGGACAGTCTGCATTGCGTATCATTAGTGCTACTGAAGCAGCCATATCCAGCAAATATTTAGGACTCATTTACACTGGAAACCTGTTTTGAATCAGGCAGAGCTGGTTTGCATCCATTACACACAGAACAAAAAATCAGTGATTTAGCCTCTCTCAAGCAAACTGTTAAAACTGCATCTAGAATGAGGTTATGCTGTGGCTAAGTCTAATTGCAACAGAGTAAATGTGTGAGTACAGCCTTCCAAAGGAGCTGTTGCCTATTTGCTAGAGCCTTCTGCTCATGTTACACACTGCTTTCCAGTGCTCCTGGTAGATTTATCTGCTGCTACTCTAGACCAAATATTCATCCCCCTGCTTAAATGCTGCTACAAATCAGTTCATGGAGGACCCAGTGCACTTGGGTCTCAATGCTGTTTATTCTGCATAAAGCAGACGGGCTTCACTGTGGCCCTTTTCTGAGGGCTGAAGGCCTTCCTTGAGAGAGCACTTGGTGAGGAATGTGTCACGGTATGGTACT
The DNA here is from genome assembly GCF_003343035.1 of Apteryx rowi. Classification (NCBI taxonomy): domain Eukaryota; kingdom Metazoa; phylum Chordata; class Aves; order Apterygiformes; family Apterygidae; genus Apteryx; species Apteryx rowi. The sequence continues at coordinate 884,403 of NW_020448196.1, forward strand.
CACTACCAGCCTGAATCACAAGGAAGGATGGATGAGATACACCCAAAACATTAGCTGTTCCTACAGCAGGATAATGTTTTTGTAACTGAAGTGTGTTTAAGTACAAGGACACCTCCAGCAAATCCTGCAAGATCAGCTACTAGGAGAAACAGGATTTCATTTGGCTTAAGTTATGGGATTTCTACTGTCATATTTAGTGGATTCAATGGCAGGAATCCTCCAGTCATGATTATTGGCCTTACAAACCCTAAAACAGATGGTCATGGAAACCCAGGACTCCCTCCCAAACCACAGCTGTAGGACATTCAAACATTGTACATCTTGTTACTGCAAGAGTAAAATAACACAGTGATCTTCTCCCAGTCTCTTGGATTGTCCCTTGCTGTTGCTGGAATTGGCTTTGCTACAGGAAAGAGCTCAGACATCATCCTTCCTCCTCCCATTCACATGGATATGTGCTCAGCAGCAAATGCACCAGCAAGTTCGGCTCAAACACTTTCCTCCGAGGCTTCCTATCCTGACCAAGGCATCCATTCTTCCCCTCTCGGAGTAATGCTGATACAAGAAGTCCCTTTTATTGTGCCAACACATAYAGGAGAGAAAAAGTACCACCAATGTATTTTACAGGCTTGAATCCCCAGCTATAAAGGCAACATGAGCATTGAAATAACTTGCACAATTCCTGTTCAGTACTTTTAAAAAGACTTTCATGAATTCCCCATCCCTTTTCCTTGCCTCCCCCAACTTCACATGGGTGACCACAGATATCTATTAGCTGGCTATATCATGCTGCTCTGTATGCCTTAAAACACAAATTTAAAGAAAAGCCAGGGGCCAACTTTGGCACAGACCCTTTGTGGCAGTACAGTTCATTTGTCACTGCCCCACAACGCCCCATGCATCCCCTCTGTATGCATTACCAATGGTACCACAACCCATTCTTTTTAAACAGAAACCTTCCTTCCCATATCTGTGCTATGCTTAGACAGGTATCCAAAAGACAAAACTTTCCATTTCAATCAAAAAAAAAAAAAGTTACCAAAACCATTTCCAAGTAGTACCTTGCACAATAATATCTTGCCTCAGCACTATCCAAAAGCCCTTAGATCCCACACCACCAAAACAAAGAAGTGGATTTACAGTTCCAAGACTAAAGATGCTCTATTGAGAAAACAGCATTAAAACACAAAACAATACCCAAAACACAATAACTGTGTTCTCTTTCATCCCTCCTCCTATGATTCTGCTGCCATGGATTAGGTATTAAGATTCTCTTTGTGTATTTTTTAAATACTGCTTATAGTATTTAGTGTATTCATTATGAAAATTGTCATGTCCTTATATTCATGGTTGCAAGTCCTGCACAATTAAGATATGTCCATCAACACCAGCATAAAACACACCCCTGCACTACGATCAAATCCAAAACAATACTTTAACAATCCCCTCCAGCAATATATTATTATATGCACGGTTTTGCTATTTAAAAGGACATATCACTCTTGAAACCTTGGCACCAAAACCACACAAAGAATAAAATTCAAAAGGCGTTCCTGACTGAATTTTGTTTCCCACTGCAATATGCACAAAACATTAGCTTGGTTCATAAGCTGATCAAGATCTGCCTTAAAAAATAATTGTTTTTGAGCACCTCACTGTTCATGTAGGAAATTCATTTCTGAACCTGCTGCTCTGATTAGGAGAAATTTCCTAGCTATTTCCCAATTTATCCTCATTTATTCTTGTGCTGGTTTTGTCTTTCGGCTGAGAAAGAGCCTCTTCTCCAACCTTGGCCCGTTTACTTCAACAGGGTTTGATCCAGCGTAATTAAAAAGTCAATCACGAATAGCAAGCATCCAGAGAACAGTAGTTACATACTAGATAAAGCTTTCACATAGGTAATACATTTCTGCAATATACACACTGCACAGACTGTAGGAATAAATGGCTTTGATATCTTGAACATCTGCTCCTTTTAAGTTATGCCAGGTCTATAGCATCAGAACTAAAGTGGCAAGCAGGATAGAGATCTGGCCCTCAACTACTTTTCCTTCATAACAAAACTGAAGTATTTCTTCCTACATGCCAAGCTGAACTACAGCCCACCCGCTTCCCCTTCTACAGGTTACCAAAACACAGATGAAGAAGCAGCTGAAAGCATCCAGTCAGCTGTCCTTTGCATTGCAATAACTAGTCTTTTCCCTTTTACACCATATAATTTTTGAAAACAAAATATCGTATACAACACACTTCATATGACAACACATTAAAGACAGATCTTATACACATTAAAAAGTTAGTTTTTCAGGATCACTGAAACAGAATTCCTGAAGCTGCAGGGCAAGAAGGCTATTACTTCCTAACAGCAATCGTTGCCCAGTTAAGAGAACTGGAGCAATAACTTCTGAATAAAGAGAAAAAAGTACCTCTCTCCTGCCACATTTCTTTCTTATCAAACTCTTCCTCCTCCTGTTTATGCCTCTTAACACGAGCATGTTATAAAGCAGGGCTAAGCCTTCACTATCTTTCACCTTATTGGTCTTTAGACCAGTGCCAAAACACTGCTGTTTCAGTATGGTGGCATTTTACACACAAGTGTATGCTTGCACAAAAAGTAAAGCAAGAACAACAAAAAACACACAGGCCGATCAACCTCTCCTTATTACRTACAAATTACAGCAACATGGAATGGTACTTCAAGGTCCTGGATTACTGCAATATGCCTATTTGGTAGCATCCACTATCCAGTTTTTGAAAGAACATCATTTTCTGAAAAAACTATGAAACATACAAAAGACTGGAAAAGGTTTGCTACAAATATATGCAGCACTTCAAAGGTACCGACACAAATGAAACCTCCTCTGATCTCTAGTGTACTGCAAGTTCTTCTTTATTAGCTACACCTAAATGTCTTTCTGAAACATCACGACCTTCTGACTGTAAAAAATCTGGCTACAGAAATGGAGCACTAGTTTTCATTGGACTTTTGCTGTAACGTGCAAGAGGCAACATAACAACTAAAACAAGCACAGAATTCAAAAGAGGAGGAGAAATTCTAGTTTCTTGCATTGTAAAATACAAATAAGTTGCCTGTAATGTATTACATGACTCTTTTCACCCAGCTTCTACTCAGTCCATATTCATGGCCAGAATTGACAACCAACTCAGAAAAAGGCAAAACCATTCAAGTGTTCTGGCATATAATGCCATCTTTCAATGTTCAAAGTATCATAAGTCACTGCTGATTTATGTTAAATATCAATATGCAAAAGTGCAGAAACACAGGTGTTCTAGAAAAACATATTGTCCATTTCTCCAGAACTCAAAACAACAATGATGATTTTGCGCTATATCTAATCCCAATTCCTGCCAGGTTAGTTTTGTCCCCTGTGACAACTCCCACTAATTCAAGAGAACAATTAGATTCACACCTGTTAATTACTTTTTCTATTTGGAGATAATAGGGATAGCATTTATACTAGGTTGGAGACAGGAGCAAGGACTAAGTAAGAGCATACCCTAAGAGATTTGTCATTCAGGTCTCCAATTTAAGCCACACTGTTCTTATGGTCTTGCTCGGGGCATCAGTGGAGGAAGTGCCCCCATGCAATTTGGGAAGCCACAGAAGACAGATCCCCAGATCAACCACCGTAAGCCCATGCAGAAGAGGAAGAGGGGCTACCACAGCTCTGGATTTGCTCACTGCTGTTGGGAAAAAGAGAATATTGTATGTGCAGAACAGCAAATGCAAAATGAKGTACTGCACATTTTCTACAATACCAAATCCCTTTGTCTGATTTATTAGGAAAAAAAAGGGAGCACAGTCCTAAATAAATAAGTCTAGTCCAGGAGAAAGCAAAGTGGAAGTTGAAGACAGGAAAACAAACAAGTATGGGGAAGCAGAAGAAAATTAAAGATCAAAAGGGGAAAAAGAAAAAGAGAGGGAAACAACTGCCAAAATTCAGGAGGGAAAAAAGGTAGGAAAAGCAGTTTGCACTGCAGTCATCGTTATGCAGGTATAACTAAGCTATCAGCATCATCCTAGCTGATTGATACAAGTCAAACTTGCAGTTCAGCTACAATAGTAGACCCCTTGCTATGGTTTGCAAAGTACTTTCTCCCCAACCTCTGTAAAGAAGGCTTGCGCCCAGGCACCATGCCACTGAGACAAAACTTCTAGATAGGTTTGCATAAGGGGTAGCCACATCAAGTGAGCATCATGCAGGCATACAAGAAAGGAATAAAACAAAAGGAAAAGAAATAAAATTGGAACTTCCTGTAATTGCCATTTTTGCCTTCAAGTATACGCTAAAAGTGTTATCATTGGAGTGAATACTACCACTGGAGTTTAGATAGGCGCATGTGTGTACATGCACACACATGAATACATTTGTTTTAATATGTCAAGGCACTGAACTCTCTAAAGTCAGAATTCCAGATACTAACGCAGAAAACTTTAAGCTTACAGAATGGCAACAGGACATATAATTGCATATTTGCCTATGAAACATGCAGTGTGTCATTAGTCACTGCTGAACTGAACACTCCCACTGAAAGTCAAAGTTACAAGGAAGGCATTCAGCTCACAATACAGAGGCCCATAAACTCCAGCAGGAACACTGGAATTAAAACAGCTTTACTACAGCTTTCAAGAAAACCCTGAGACACCCTTAGGCAGAGAAAGAACAGAGAGTATGTCAACCCAACAGGTCCTTAAGAAGAATCTGCGCAACCCAGGAAAGAAACCAAAAAAACCTGCAGAGAGGAAGTTGAAATTCAGAAGAAGAAAACAAAAAATATCAGCTGAAGCCTAGTTAAGTTTCTAGAAGTGAAATAAGAGCGCCCTCAGGTATTCTCCAATCCCTGGTGAATTGCAATGATGCACTTAGAAGCGAACAGTAATCTTTCTCCTGTTACAGAAAAGAACTTGCAACTTGCCTGCTGCTAACAGATGGGAGTATTGGGGGGGGGGGGGTGGTTCCACATCACCTTGTCCCATTTTAGCATTCTGCCTGGGACCCTCAACAGCTTTTTTTTAATCCACCACCATTCTCATTTAGAAGGCTATGTCTGCACATAGCCATACAATATCCAGAATAATGGGACATCAGCTCTAGGTATTTTAATAGGAAGAAAACAACATTCCATACATTAGAAGAAGCAAAGACAACTACATACAAAAATTGTCAAATGCATAATACAAGTAGGTTGAAACTACTTTTGCCCAATTCTTGTTTAGTTCTTTGGGATGATCCTTGTAAGAGCATGAAAAAATATTTCCACGAAGAAGTACAGGCCTTAAGTTGGTGATGTTACAATAACTACAATTTAATTGATCTATTAAAGGTCTATTTTATGTGATGCTGGAATAAAGCTGTTATGAGGTTTTGCTGTATTTGAAGCCAGGAAAAACATCCCTTGCTCCTGTTAAATCATCCCCAACTTTTCTCCATAGCCTTCTATGTGTTTTTTTAGAAGACAGTTCATCCCTCCCTGCTCTTGCAGCATCCTCAATAGAAGGTAACTCTGGCTGCCTGGAACACTTCAGTTCTCTCCTCCTCACTTCTTCAAATTAACCATGCAAATATTTTGCTCAGCAAGTTATTTGCATTCTGGTTGACAGAGCTACTTGCCTGGTTCTCTTCTCTTGCCCACATTCTCTTCTCTAGCTGTGCATTTCCAAATTCACACCTTCTAACAGGGACAGAACAGATAAGAGATGTTGCTTTTCTCTTCCTAAACAAAACTGATTGAAAAACAAAACAAACCAACAAGAAGCACAATCCCTTGTTATCAATACAATGTTCCAAAAACCACCTTCCCCTTTCAGGAAGGGATCTCCCTGACAGCTAGCGCATCCCTTATTCTGCGCACAGCTGAATATTGCACATAAACGCAGCAATCCTTTTCCAGAAATATACAGGAGTTCACTGGCCAAACCCATCACCTGTCTTACCAAGTGAATCAAGGCAATATGTCCAACCAACCGCAGCACAATTTCTGATTAAAAACAAATTTCTCTGCTGAATGTTTCCTGCATAAACAGAGGCATTCTATTCCAAATATACTTACAGCCAGCTTAAATTTTAGTTCTGCAACTCAGTGAGCAATCCTATGGAGGATTTAGGAACAAGATTTTAAAGTGCAAAATAAAGAAGGAAGGCAGGAAAGCGTACTGCCCTGCTAGCTAACTAAGAAAAAAAGTTCTTGCTTTGGGTATGGCAAAGCAGTAAGAAAAGAGGAGACAAGGAAAGCAGTATTAGGCTGGAAGAGGTAGAGCGTGTGTCCAAAACCACAGCATGTCTTCAACTATGTCTAGAACCACAGCTTCTTGACTTTAGCCAATATTAAATACTATATATGCTTAATACCATGATACTAGCTTTTCAATGGCTCAAATACCACTTTGAAGTAAAGCTGTACTTTGCAAGGACTTGTAGCACTGGCAGTTTCTGTGAATCTTTGCTGTCCTACCTCTACCTACATCACTGCAACTACTGCTACTGCAGGAGAAAAGCATCAAGAACAGCATCATCCACTTACATTAGAGGTCAATGTCTTATTTTAAAAGCTGCACATTCAAGAGGTATAGCTAAGATAGGAGATACATAAACATCCATTTGTCTGAGGGCAAGACCTGCAGACTTACAGAATATGGATGTTTTTCAGGGCTGTCTCCTTATACTATTGTTTGATCCAAATACATTACAGATGCATTGTACAGGATGTCTACAGAAATCATTCCTGCACACTTTTTCTGCTCCTAATAAAGTTTTGCTTGTTTCTCTGACTACAATGGATGTCTTCTGCTTTTGTTTTCCATTGATCCTGGATGGTAAAGGAATAGTAAAACAGCCTCTTTGCTGCATTTACATCAGCCAGTGATAGGTATTTTACATGCTGAATTAGGATTTCAGGTACTGTCTGTAGTCTAGGGTTTGCCACATCAGTTTAGGAACTTGCTGCATCAAATAATTCAATTGCTCTTTTTTTGCATCTTTTTAGTGTTTTGAAGGACACATATTTTGTGCACTTGATCAAAATGTCTTCCAGCAAATACCATCAGATACAGTTTTAGTATTTATTGGCATGTCCAGAGACGCTTAGAGGAAGACATATCATTTGAGACTAACATATTAATGGAACAAGTTATACTGAGGCTGATCAGTCATACAAGTTTCAAACAGAAAACGTACTATTCTAGTTCTTATTATTTCAATGTTGCATTGTTTTGAAGTTAAAAATCCCTAGGCAATACACTTACAGGATTGCAGGTTTATTCCATACTAATTATAACTGCCATGAGCAGAGAACATTAGAGAGGATGGAGAGAGAATTGTAAGCAGTGTAAAAGCTAGCATTTTGACTTGCAACCTGTTCAATACCTGCTCATCGACCAAATGAAATGTAGTCTCAAAAAACCAAAGGCTATCCTTCAAGTGATATCACTCAATTTTTGCTTTTTGGTCTCTTACCACAAAAAAAAAAAAAAAAAAAAAAAGCCACAAAGCAGGCCAGGACCTTTTCAACAAGAGCAGCTCCAGTCTGTAAAATAAAATGTAGAAAAATATGATCTAGCAAGATTCCTTTCTGGGGCACAGTCTGGGCAGGATGAAATGCAGATCCACTTAAGAGTTAATTGTTTTACTTCAGGTTGTCAAGCATTTTGTTTTTTCTGTCAGTCAAGATGTGCCATTATTATTAGTGTGTACAACTGCAGCCCAAAATGTACAGGGAGTTGTATAAGAAGTGTCTTTGATTGTGGTAAACCTAGCTCCCAAAAAAGTAATGAATGAATTGATTCAGGCTGGAAAACAAGAGGACCTGGAGGAAGGAGAGGTAGTAAGTGAAGGGACAAAACTGCAGTTACACACCTTCAAGACAAAGAACTCCGTAACAACATGAAACACAAAGACRAGAAAATTTATGGCATTATGGAAAGAAGAAAAGGCACAGATGAAAGGCCCAGCAACACTTGAAAGAACGAAGGCCAAGATATTTTAATTCCGATTCTGTAACCAACTCAGTAGATGGGTTTCAGGTTTCTCCAGTGACTCAGTTCTCTTTTACCTAAAACTGGAATAACAGTATCTCAGAAGTGTGCTTTATTAATGGATTACACATCCCACTGATCTTTCCAGTAGTAACATGCTAACTTCTGATAAGACAGAAGAGTAAGAGCTTTCACATGAGGGTTCACAAACCAAAAATAAAGACATAAGTACCTATAATTTGCAAGATCACAATAAGAAATTTAATGCTTCCCAAGCTGCACTGTACATACAGCACAGATTTTCCCTTGCCCTCTCATGCACAGAGGATGCTTTCCTGGAATTTATAAGGGTCCAGGAGACTACTGGGAGCTGCCAAACACCCAGGGATCAGGTGAAGTATTGGCAGGAGCAATGAGGCAGGAAGACAAGAGAAGAGCTAAGACATTATGCTCTGGATTCATTACTGCAATGACACAGACACTGTCTGGGTTGGAGTACAGGTTTGTCTGACAGTTCATGTCATTGCACTGAGCAAATTTGGATCAGAAGACTCTCACGGTGGGAATAAAGTGCTGCAGTAGCTGCTAAGGAGTTTGATTTATGAGGCAAAAGAGCTGTCATTCCTGAGCTTTCCTCAGAGGCCTGGGTGGGGATACCTCTGCAGTGTTTACTACTAACCCTTTTCTGAAAAATAAGGCTTTGCTGCCTTTTGTAAATAAGCAGTGTCCTAAAACTTAGATATTTTGCTGAAGTACCTCCTTAAAAGAAAAAAAAAAAAAAGAGAGAGAAGACCTAGTGTCCTCTGCAAACTAAATTAAAAAAAAAAAGGAAGGATTCCCAGCTGGTGATGACATGAGGTTAAAAGAAAGAAAATACAATAAAGCTTTCTCTTCTTTAATTCTTTCTTTCCTTTCTTGTGTTAGAACATCTACGAGGTACATACTGAAAACAGCAAAAAGAAGAAACAGATGAGGTTCAAGTTCTCAACAAAGCTTTTAAAAAAGAAAAACTTGTCTTTTTTAAAGTTATTCACATAATTTTCTAGTGGGTTCCATTAAATAAATTTCATGCTTAACAGAACATTTGAAGTAATTTCTAGCACAACCACAGCAACTTTTTAATTAAAACAGAAGTGGACTTTTTTAAAAAAGCAATAACTTATTCTGTCCTTGGAGATTAATTGAACAGGTTAAAGACTCTGTAATTATAGCAGAAAAAGGTTTTTTTAAGCTAAATTAATGATAGACAATAGCATTAAGTAGTAACTTCAACCTCGCAAGAGGAGAAGAATTCATTTTCAAGCACCTGTTATAAAACCACAATTGGAAAAAATATCAAGGCTTCTAGGCTTCTTTTGTTATTTAAAAGCATAGCATTTTATAATTACGTAACAACATGGAACTGCTTGAACTCAGCAAGTCACTTGAATTGTATTTCCATTTAAAGAAGGTTAAACATTTTGTTATTTCAGTATAAAATCCACTAATGCTAACATATGTTTATATGTGTGCACTCATGTGTTGGGGAAGCAAACAATAGCCAGAATTTATTTGTGGTCCACTGATATTTTTTAAAGTCTTTATTATGTTTTCAAGGGTTTTACGCTATAATTTGCCCTGGATGATCTCTACTAATAGTTTTCTATTAATAAATTAGTGAAATGCAACAGAAACATTGAGAATAGAGTATTGACCACAAAAGGGAAGTTTTTCCATATTAGATGTCATTCAAGAGGGCAGGCCCTAAGATTTGTTGCTATTTTCAGGTATGATATTTTTGTTACTGACATATTCTACTCCCAGTTTCCAGGGGCTTAAATCATTTCCCAGAAGTTTCCCAGAGCTTGTTGGCCTCGGATGCCTAAGCACAAGAGGCTGCTCAGCAAAGGCTTTTGTTTTTGTGTGCTAGGCTTTGAAGCTGGGGGGGGGGGCCTGAAATGAACAATATTTAGGTTTACTCCTACCCCTCTGAAATCACCTGTTACCTTAATTTAACCCCACATAAAACCCCATCATCTCAAATTTTATAGTTTGCCAAAGAGAGAGAAAAAAAAAACCCTGTAGTTCCAATGCTTTATTTCCACTTTCTTCACCTGTAGGATACTCAACAGGGCTTCCCTCCTCTGGTCTACCAGTGCAAGACAGAAATAAGTCATACAGCAGAAACCAGAAACATAACACTTCTTACACAAGGTTTTAGATTTCTAAAATTCAAAACTATATTTAATTTTACCCTTATCACATTACACCTCCCCAATTAATTACCGTTGGTGCACGTGCTCCAAAGTATCTTTACAGAATATACATCCCTTCAGCATCTCTCTCCTCCCCTCTCAAAATGTCATTACTTAAAAGCATGCCTTATTACCAGCCATTATTTTACAAACAACTTACAAACAAGGAAATAATAGCTTTACCGCGTACTAAGTTACATGCACTTGTCCAAGAGCTAAGGAGCACCACCAAACAACACTGAAGCATAGATAACTTGAGAAAAAACCTTCCCCCCTGCGCCCCCCAAAGAAAAGAGATAACTCCCGATAGGATTCAAAACACTGAAGAACTTCTACCAAAAACAAACGAAAAAAAACACAAACGCTTTCCCAACGGACTTACCGGGTGCAGCCGCCCCGCCTCCGAGGGCGCCCCGGCCGCCAGCCGCCGGCCGCTGCCCGCGGTGCGGCTCGCCGTGACGGCTGACGTCACCCGCCCCAACGGCCGCACCTGCTGCGCCCCGGCGCGCGCCGCAACAGCCAACGAGGGCCAACGGCCGCGCAGGAAGAGGGCTGGGGGGGGGGGGGGCGGCTGCCAGCTGCCAGCTTAGAGAGCTGTCCCCTGTCTGTAGAATGGGTAAATCTGACTTTAAAGGATCACAAAAATAAAATTATAAAACTATTTTTTTTAATCTAAGAGTTTCCTTTTTGTCATTTATTTTCTTTGATCTTAGGCAAATTGTTCAGGCCAGTTTTGCAGCCACAAATGCTCGTGAAGTCCTCCATTTTAGAATCAAAAAAAGTGCTTAGGTGGCTACATGTTAGGCACCATAATGCCTAACTTTCAAATGCCTGGTGTGCAGTGACCAGCAGTGGGGTCCGTTCTCTCTGCTGGGGCTAATTAGGTATTTCAGAGGGGGAGTAAGCAAACCAACAGACTAAGCAAGGACCCAGCTRGAGCTAATTAGCGGGAAGCAGTAAACTGGGCCAAAATCTCCCCTCCTCTCAATTTCCAGCACTTGTCTCGGGTTACCCCTTGGCGTCACTCTCCACGCCAGCCTGGGCTCTTTAAGAGCAGTGCCTACAGCTGTTTTGGGCAGAAATAGGCAAACAGCTCTTCTCTTTTTAAATGGTGGTGCTAGTAGCAATGTCTATGTCTGTGCATTAGCTCAGCAGGATGCTGGACCGTGAAAGTGTTTAAACCCATCCCTACCGCCTCCAGGAAGAAACCACCAGCAAGCGAGCTATGGTGCCCCTGGGCACGCCCGGGAAGAGCACAGACAGAACAAGCCTATGTGATCCTGCTCCCTAATACTCTGTTTGAACATTTGCAGTTCAGGGCAACTCCACCTGACAGGGTTGGTCTGTGCTGTGACCGCCAACGGATCTCACTTTCAAGTACTTGTTCAGCCTCTTCCTGAACCCACGTAAACCTTATGTATCCATAGTGTCCCTCCGACAAGGATTTCCTCCTTTTGTTTGCTTTGAACTGGCTTTTGCTAGCTGCACCTGGTGCTCACTAGCTCTGGTGGTGGGAGAGGCACCTGATGGCTCCCTTGTATCCCTTCCCCCCTGCAGCCCTTTTCTAAGATGAAGAGGTCTAGCCTATCCCTTGCCCACATCCTGAGCTGCGATTTTTAATGGAAAGAGCAATTTTAACTATGTTCCTTGTAAAGAATTTGCTGACTAAAATACAGCTACCACTCAGTGGACCAAGCACCTTGATCTGACATTTTAACGTATCGCTCAGCTGGAACAGTGCTGTTACAACATTATTTTCTTGGTGAAAACTCTAGCAYAACGTTATACAGAAAATCTGAGGCAGCACCTGTCACACCCATCCCACACCTCAAGCCATTTCCAGAAATGGGAAGAGAAAGACCTCAGGGAACAGCAGAGAAAAACTGAGAAAACAGGCCAAAAATTCTCATTCCTCGACACCACCTATAAAGAGTAAAGGCATATTTTGTCCCTGAAGCACCAACTCARTAGTTTTATTATTTCTGAAAAAAATATACCCACCCAAAACTCCTGAATGCATTTTCACAGAATTAAGTAAATGCAACATTGACAACTGATGCACTGTAGAGTGTAGTGGAAGGATGGTTAGGGAAGGTAAATTGGAATGTCAGAGGTCAGTGAAAAGCAAATAATATACCCCCGTCACCACTATCTTACATTTTCCATTTTTCCTGAAAGATCAGTCCTGCTTTCAAAAATACTCTCACCCTATTCGTGTCTGAGTGCTCAGAAACATTATGATAGCCAAAGGGTTAATAAAAAGCATTTAACTTTTTGCCTCTTTTACAGACATATCTCTTTCCTGTGAAATACAGGTGTGTAGAGTTAATCTTTTATTCTCAGTGCTTGCAGCAAAAACATTTTACAAGCTTTATCACGATGATTTCTTCCTTTTCTTGACTGTGCTCTTTACAGAACTGTTTCAGATAAGGACAGTATGATATCTCTTCTAGACCTGCAGAGACTTATTTGTCAAGTACGTAAATACACAATGAATTACCAACCTGGACACAATATGTCAAAATAAACTAAGGATGAACAGACTGAAATCAGTACAGTTAATGCATGGCTGAATTTGGTTCTTTTTTTTGTTTCATTACAAATATAAGAACAATTTATCCAACTTCTTTTTTTAAAAAGCAACCACACCAATGACAAAGACCCCTAAAAAACAATAAAAAATTCATATTGATATACACTCTATTAAAAAAAATCATTATTTCATTTTAAGCAGGAAAGTACTTCCACATATAACCAGCAAAAATGAGCGCAGGTATAACAAACAGGACAATACAGTCATATACAAAATAAGAAAGTGAGAAATTAGTATGTATTTGTTAAAGATTACTGTTACATTTGATATACATCTTTGTGAATCATTATATATACATACATCTCTCACTGGATGCTACGTTCAGAGACACAAACCAGTGTGTGGGATGCCCTTGTATTCACTCATGTTTTTTATATTCCATAACGTGTTTCTAAACTGCATTGTACCAGGGAGAAATTGTACTGCTGTTCATTCACAGATTTTTTTTTTTCGTAACCTTCTTGGTATTTCCTCACAGCAACCACTGTCACAGCCTTTTACTTTCCTCTTGGATGGCAGGAGGTGGTGAATGGTTGAAGTAAAAATCCATGGACTGCAGAGGGAAAAACTGACTTCTAAACTAACTATTGAATTTTTATATTGAGCAGTAGATAAAAAGGAAGTTTATGAACATGGACTTAAGCACCTTTCAACTATGATCAGCTCTGGACAAGATAAAGCAACATTTTTAATCTCAAATTTCCTTTCCTGAGAAGTGGAAATAYAGGCTTAAAACAAGAAAAGCCCCCCAAAATAAGATTTTTTTGTTTGTTTTAAAGCTATTTTAAGTGCTCTTATTTTAAATAGGCACACCTTATTACAACCATCTTCGATCTGTTTTTATTCTGGCTAATGTTACACTAACTTTATGTATAAAGCTAAGTGGTACCGGTGGTACCACTTACTAAAACCAATCACAAAAACATGCAAAGCACAGACCATTCAGAATGATGCATTCCTGGTAGCCCGGAGAGATGTGCAGCTATAGCAGAAGCAGCCTTTAACCACCCAGTGGACTACAAAAATAGTCTCAGCCTTTGGAGGGCAGCAGAGAGGAGTGCACTCCTTAAATTAGGCACCAAATATAGATGTCTAAATGAAGCAGATCCTCTCTCTAGGCTACCTAGGGAAACAATGGAGAGAAAGGGGTTGCACCCAGGAGTGCTTCAGAGCAGCTTCTCTCTCTCCAATGGACATACAGGGAGCCTTGGGAGGCTACCTGTCTTAGTTTAGGCAGTTTTAAGCCAGCAAACAGCAAGACATCTGATTTTTTAAAAATTTTTTTCCTGTTCATCATTACAAAAAAAAAAGTCTGAGGAATTCCTCTTGCTAATACATAAATTAATACCACAAAGCTGAGCTAGAATTTCTCTTTGCCTCTTGAGATAAAGAATTAAAATGTCTATGAATCAGAAAATGTTAGGAAGAACATCCCAGCTCCTTCCCCCTCACTCCTTTTCCCAAATTGGTGGTTCTCTTTTAGATGACGTTTATAGGCATTGCTGCAGAGCTTAATGCACTGAAGAATTAATTTATGCATCTCTACATGTATGCCTCTGAAATGATCTGGTTCTTAAAGTAATTAGGAGGAAAATAGTTATAAGGCATCTTATAAAAAAGAAAGTCTTCCAGAAATGATGAAAACCAAACTGGAATAATGTTAACTTGAAAATGGCTTTCAGAAACAAGTAGCATGATTTGTCATAACGTTAGTCACAGATCTCAGAAGTCATTAACAGAATGTCATATATCTGTGATGGCAAAGGAAGACATTTTTTTCATCTGTGTGAAACTTTAGATGAAGATGACCTATCATTTCTTGTAGAAGTGTTGGCATGTTCTATGAGCTAATTATTACAATTCATACAGGACCAACACTGTGCTTATGCGTTAAAGTAAATGTCATTAATCCCATTTTATGGATATGAAAGCAGACAAAGATTATGGGATTTACCCAGGAAATCACAGCTGAAAATAATCTTGAGCTAAAGGGGTGACAAGGACTTCAATTTGCATGGCTGTACAGCAGTGATGGATCCAAGGCAGCTGCAGCATTCCTGCTCTTCACAGTACTAGACTGTCAGTAGCTTGAAGTGATGAATGTGATTTTCAGCGGTACAAATGGAAGAGGAAGGAAGAAGAAATTGAAGTTTCTTCTCTTTTGGCACTCTCAAGACATTGACATTTATATTATATTTACATAAATGCATAAAATGCAGAGCCAATCAATCAGTTCATACTTGAATGATACAAATAAGAATGCAACGCAATGATACTGTATTACATAACGATATTCGGTTCAAGACAGGGAGAACAGGAAGGGGTTCTGTGCTCTCCCAGACCCATGGGATGAAGAAAAGAGCTTATATGAAAAAACATTTCAGACTTCTGACTTAACAAAGCAGTGGACATTTAAGGGTATGTGAACTTGTAAGGTAATTCCTATACAGTTTGAAGATTTTCTAAAGTTAAAATTCCTTAAAACATTTCCATTCAGTAACAACTAAAATGGTTAGGAAAACTGGCAAGTTCATGCACCAACAACTGAAAACAGGTTGTTTACAATGCCTCTCTGTTATGGCCCACACATCACACACTTACATATTAATCTAACTTTACCAATGATGCCAAACCAAAAAAAAAAAAAAAAGCAAATGAAATTACAGCATCAGTTTTGATCTCCCTCTTCCCACAAGCTGTAACTCAAACTGTCAGACAGTAATAGACCACTACAATAGACTACTAGCTCTCACACTGGGGAAGGTCAACTAGAATTACCACAGTATGAAATCAGATAAAGCTGCTTAACTGGGGCAGGGGGGAAGAACCAGTGTCCATGCAGATCCAATTTACAAACACTGGTTTAAACTTAACCCTGTTGTAAATCCTGTAAATTCAAAGCTAACAGGAGGTGAATTTAATCCAGACTGAGTTATGAAAGAATTGTAATATATCAGAGAAGAGATAGAAAAATCCCATCATTAGGAAGGGCTAAAAGAGAAGTAGTGCCTGTGAGCTCTTCCAAGCAAGAATGATCCTGCCAGTGGAAAAGAGACTTGGTAGGTTCAATGGGAACRCATGCTGAGGCATAAACCGCAACGTGAACACTGGAGAGCTGGGAGACTTCACTACACACAGTCCCCAGTAGACCATGTTTCTGAGAGTATCTAGTTAGCAACGTCAGCAAGAGAAAAGAAAACAGTATTGCTCAGTACTGTGCAACAATCCCAGTTACCAAGCAAAGCTTTTATATTTCCATTTTTAATACCATAATCAACATGCCAGAACTGCACAGAACAAATCAGAGCTGTTAGATCATTTCTAAAATATTTCCTTCATTCAAACACAATTATAGTCTTGTTTCAAGCAAATTATAAATTCATGCTTTATCACATTTCTAATATGAACTACATTCTTCTCAATCTATTTATGCAAGAAGTTATAATATACCAGTGCCAAAGCCTTAGTAAGGAACTTTGTGGGTTTGCGTTAGTAAGTTATTGTTATCTTCATAGCAAAACAGATAATAGGAGTTTCTTTTCAAAGTTTGATGTGCAGGAGAAGGCAACTGCCCCACAGTGTTTTCATTTTCTATCATCATGTTTAAAATGCTATTTTTCATAATTTGAAGAAGTTTTCTTCTCTTTTTGATGATGCTGTGCTTTCACAAATGTTTATGAGTTATGATGATGTGGCCTGCAGCCATTGTGTGTTCTCTGGTGCCTGTTGTTAGTTCAGTTCAGCAGTGATTTTTGTTAGCTGGCTTTGCAGTCAGTCTGTGGAAATATCTACACCAAATCTCCAGCAGATTGTAAGAGCAGCTTGTCAGAAGGTATGTTGTACATATACTTGAGGTTTTGAACCCTTTTAAAAATGGAGTTTCATGTATACTATCCATGCATAGTTACATGTTTGCTGTTACATGGTTACTGTTTGCTGACAGGCTGCAAATCACAGATGGTAATTCTTTCAGAGATTCATGAGAACTGGAAAATGATTTTGCTACTTAATTTAAATGATTTGATAAAGCATATTAATGAAAATATTTTAAACATTATGGGCCAAATCATTTCCTTTAGAGGAAAAAAAAATTCTCTGTGATCAATCCAGTCTTTGAGACACATCTAGCAGGAAATGATCCTTACTTCAGAGACAGGGGTGACCAGGCAAAACCAAGTTTGTCTGACACCCAGAGAGATGACTTGCCTATTACCAGTTTTGATATAAAGAAGAATACAAAGAAAAAAACTATCAAGCAAATAGGAAACTCAAGAGAATACCTGATTTTGCCCTCTGTCCTCCATGAGCTTTAGTTTCAAGATCCTGCTGCTCTTCACAAACGAAGAGAGCCCCATGTGAAGTGGAAGTGACAATGTAGTGGAATAAACACATGTAAAACATATTGCAGAAATACAGCAAGATGAAGATATCCCATATATATTCTAATTACCAGTTAAGTATTTACATATACAAGTTACAAGCACATTCATGTAGACTGAGACTTAGGTATATATTTTAGCCTTAAAAATTTAAACAAGCATAAAAGATTATTATATCCTGAGATTTTAGTAGAACTATCATAAATAAAATAGCTGCTATCTGAAACTGTATTGTACTAATTTTCCATTTAAAAATAAAATTTACTATACACACTGCTGAGAAAAAAGTTAAGACACTAGTCAGTAAAGAAGACAGCAAATATTCTAAGGGCTATCCTATACATACACACACATATAATTAAAAATGCAAGTGTATCAAGAATATTTATTCTCCTGGAGTTGACAAGAGTACATATTTAAGTGAATGAGCCTTCTGTTTCCAGCGCTTTCTCATTTTAATGTTGATGTTTGATTGTTTTCTCATACATACATATATGCATGGATGCGCACTGTACATTAGTAATAAACAGTGCAAGCAGATACTGTGACTTACTTGCTCTTGTAAAAACTAATAGATTGTATTTAGTTATTTTGAAATTATATTGCCTATACAACCATCACAGAATTGCACCAGTTCATAAATACACAAATCTCAACACTGATCCATCTATTTAGTGACCTCTGAAACAATAGATCAGGGTTTACGGATCTCTTCCAGAGATTACAACACAGTGCTGAGAAAAAAACAACAAACAAACAATTTTTGGGGGGCTTTTAATATTTTCGAAAGAGTGCAAATGCTTTGGTCAGGAGAGTCACAAAACTGGCTGTCAGCTCAAATCCTTTTTTGAGCATCAGGAAGCAAAACCAGCTCCTTCCTTCTTTCCATTTAACTATAAGGCAAAGTACTACTGCTCCACACGAGCCCTCTCTGACTGAACTTCCAGGGTGCTGGGAGGCACAGGCAGTGCTTGGCAGAAGGTCGGCACTGGCAGAAGGGCTGCAAAGACCTCAGTGCATATCCTCCCCGTAAAACAACTTGGGGAAGTCACAGCAGGGCTGCCCCTGCAATCAGATGGTCCCCCACACTGTAGCCCATAAATCCCTTCCTGTCTCCTCAGATAAATGCTAGTTCAGTGATTCTCAAACACATTGGGGCTGTGGTTTGGACAGTATAAAAACAGTATATTGTGATTATCTGCTAGAGCATGTTATCCTGTAACAAGGCACATCAAGTTCCTGGTAGCTACAAGCAGCCATAAAGGCCACATCGGAGGCTCTTTGTCCAAGTGCACAAGCTACCTGCTTCTGGGGGATACCAGAGAAAAGATGGGACTCTTGGTTTAGTCCACGTAGTGCACAACTCAGGCAGCTCTCCTACTGACTTATAACAGTATGACATTTGAAATTAATAGAAATCTTTTACAAGGTAAAACGCAACACCAAATATGTGTAAAGCACGTAGTGTGCAGTGCCAGAGAGGCTTCTATCTCAAGAACCAAGATTTCTTCTCATCCAGTCATGCCTCTGTAAAMCTGCCTGTCAAACTCCATAAAGCCTCTGCCTTGTCCTCTTATAAATCCTTTCTGAAAACTCTGCCAAAATGATGCTGGTGCTCTGTTATCGGATAATGATGAGACTGCTGGCAAGCAAAGACGACCCATTTTTATGCAAAATATGTTTATTTTACAGGCATTTCAGCCCATCTATCCTTCCTACACAGTCCTGCTGCCTAATGTGCTTTGTATAATCCTACACTAGATTATACAAGCTGTTAGGACAGGAAATGTTTTTCTTTTCTGAAAGTACTTCTCACAATGATCCCTAATTCTTTATCAAGTGTTCTAGAATTCACCAGATCAAAATAAGAACCACAATCTACAATAGTTAATTTTATGAATAATTTAAGAAAACAAACATGAAATGCCTTGGGTTAGTGGTAAATAGGTACTTTTAAATGAACAGATATACTTCTTCATCAAATAATGCTGATTTGAAGAAAAATTTAAATATATTAAATAAGATTTTAGTTCACTGACTTCCAAGTTCAAGCAGAATTGTACAAGAATAAAAAATTCCTGTTGTTAAATAATCATCTGCTGCAAAAATTTCTCAGTAAAACTACATGAAAAAATTTTTTCAAGCTCCACAATATTAATGACTTCAAATGCAATACTGATTGTGAAAAACAAAAAGCTGACAACTGTTGCTGTTGACATTAAACGTGGCAGACAGTAATCTGCAAGTATCTTTATCTTCTACAGAAAATGCCAGTTGACTACAGACAGTGGAAACGTGGATTCCCCATTTGAGACTTAAAGCCACTCTGTAGTCTCCACATTTTGGTAGTGAGGGAAAGCCTTTAATTTCCTCCTGCTTCCCCAATCTGAACTATAAATCACTATCCAAAGTACATTAGATAAATTTTCATAGAAAAATTAACAGCTTCTAAACGATACTAAATCTAGCAACTTTTTTTTAATATTGTCGTAGTAACTGACATCATTTCAGTAGTTTTGCCTTTAGAAACATAAGTCATTCAATGACTAAATATCACCTTTTTTGTACTTAACATTATTCATTGAGATCTTGTGAAGCAGCCAAAAAAACAAGAGTATGACAGAAGAAAGCACCCTGTCCAAGAGACAGGGGAACAAATGCATTAACAGAAGTCTGATGATGCTTCGTTCTCTACCACAATCAAAGAGAGGTTCTCTCATGAATTGGAAGTCTCCTAAAAGCAGTTAAAACAAACAAATAAAAAAGGCAATAGAAACAGAAGTTACTTGCTCTCCTGTTGCTTACAGGATCTCCCTATACTTCCATTGCAYGCTGCTTTACTGTGGGAAACGACTGGCCAGACTGCATCATCATCAGGCACTGCTGGGAGCAGGTTATCTGACTGGGCATGTGAATGGGACAGTAGGGAGGCCTGGTAACACCACATTGATTTCTATGCTCTATATGTATTCTTGAAAAGATGCTCAACATATATAAATGCATACATGAAAATTACCAATATGAAAAAAGGCCACTTAACTCCTACGGAGAATGGGGCACTTAAAAGGTGACATCATATCAGTAAAGCAGTTTCTTTCACTGTTGGACATTGATATGCAAAATTAACAGAAAATCACATCTGAAAGGCTAAGATAACACATTTGCAAATAAAATACTAAAATCTCCAACAGATTAGCTTTCTTTTATGTGCTCAGGAGAACAAATTCAAGTCTGCATAAGAAATAGTGTTTATTGTGGAAAGAACTGGGGAGTGTTTTCACAGCTTCAATAAAGAATTTAATGCAAAACTGACATTTTATAGAAAAAGCTTGCACTGAAACTTTAATTCCTAATTTATTAATGTAATTTCTCAAAAGATGTGTATACATGTGTAAAAGACAATTGTGTTTAGTAATACTGATGTGTAATGTTCATAAAAAATTGAATAGACACCAATTACTTTAATGATATCTCTACTGAGACTATACTGGTTGATTTTTATTTTTTTTAATACAGAAAGTTAATAATCTGAGACATGCAAACACTGGTCATGTTTAAAAAAATCTTAATAACCCATGATCAAGACATTCTAAGGCTGGAATGCAAACACTTGAGCATGTTACACTCTCCACCCCTCATTTGGTTTTCTTGGTAGCACAGAAAAAATGCAAATGCTTGCAAGCATATAAGCCTGTTTGCAATGAATATGTTTTTTAGGATTTAAAAGTGAACTTTCACAACATCTTTCAGCAAGTTTTGCCATTTTACGTCCTCTTATGATATTCCACAAAATTAGTCATTAACTCATACATCAATTGAGCATACATAGAAAGAACAAGAGATTTACTCTTGCTTACAAGAGATATAGACAAAGGCTCAGCAACTTTTTTGCTTTCACTGCTCCATCTCAAAAAAAAAAAAAAAGTAGTTATCTAGATGAGGATCTGTGTCACTTAACAGCAATGGCCTTTTGCATTTGGGGATTGCAAATATATACTTGAATTTTATGCATGGAAAGTGTGGCAAGGATTTTGAAGAATTAGATCTTCAAAGCTTAGTTTGTGTGAAACTAAAAGAATTTTTGCTAATAATCATCAATGATAGCTCAAAGTTGCATGAGATCATTTCTAATTGCAAGGCAATCTAAATACATTTCTTTAAGAGTTCTTTTTGTTAACATCAGCTTCTTGTTAACATCAGCTGACAGTTTTTCAAAAACTTCTGCAATATTTGATGTATTTTCACTTGGATAACACAGATCCTGAAAGGTTTTATAACTCCTGATGAACCAGAAATTTCACTGTCCTTTGTAATAAGTGCAATTCTAATTTTAAAGGCAGGTTATGACTGGAAACAATTTTATTCAGATACTGTAATTTAATCTGGACCTGTGGTATTATCATATCACTTAGTAGTCAGACGATTATGTGATGAGTGTTAAAATTATGCAACATGAACTATGGAAACCTGTTAATGATCATTATTGTATTGAAGTGCTCCCCCTCCTTTTTTCTTCTCTTAGAAATAATGTCTAAAGTTTTTCTGATGAGTTGCCACCTTGCACTACAGCACCCTCCCTGAATTTGCCATCTTTGGTTACTCTAGAAGAGTTGGGACTAGCATCATCTAATATGTCAAGGCAAATAGTATTTTATTAATGCACATTAGCAGATCTCACTAACTTGTTGATAGCTTCAAAATACAGGTGGTGAGTGGGAAGGAATATAGGCATCTGCCTCAGAAGTGTAATGTCCTGCATAACAAAGGATAGAATATGCA
>NW_020448196.1:906419-959947 GCF_003343035.1 Apteryx rowi
AAACCACCACAGCATACCAAGTATAAACCCAAAAAGGATGACAAAAGATTTTATAATTGTTTAGAAATTTAATTACTATTTGAATCCAGAGGCTGTCCTTGATGCTCCATGCTTGAATTACTCACACAGATATCCACCCTYAGTGATATATGAAAGGAGCAAGTATTATCTTCAGACAGTTTTGCTTTAACACACACCGAGTATAGTATTAATAATATGYCTGTGTTTATAAATACTTTAAATACTGTCATTCATCAAACCATTTTCTGTAACATAACAGAAAATAATTTTTCAACAAATGAAATGGTATTTCATTCTTTGATTAGACATACTAACTAATTCAGAGTTGGAAAGTATACAGGAAAGTAGCCTGAAGGAGCTGTGAAATTTCCAGATAGAAACCTTTCAGCAGATGACATGTGTCTCATATATGCAGTATGAGATTGCCTTCAACATCTCGCAGGGCACATAGGCATCCTTCTCTTTCCTTCCTCCCCAAATATATGCAAGTTATTCCTCTCAATCAGAAGAAGTCTCTTACAGATCAAGTAAGATTTAGACCCAAMGAGCTTTGAATGTGTCACGGGGACCAGGTGCCAGATTCCCTGGAGAGCTCAGAGCGCGCTGTGGTCCAGCTAGCAGTGCCCAGGGAGCTTGGTGTGGGACAAGATTGTAAAAAGCACAACTGTGTAGCCTGCTCCTCTTTTGGCTCCCTTCCCCCTCTCATTCACAACTCAGTTTGGTCTTCCCTGGTAAGGCAGGTTGCTGAGATTCAGTGAAAAGGCTGCATTTCCTCTGCTCCCACTTCTCTTCCCACTGTTCGCTTTCAGAAGAAAGCTGCATGAAGTGAAAGGACACGAAGGGCATTTCTTCACTGAAAGTTAAAAAAAGCAGTGAATTCAAAACTTGTAAGGAAAAGCTCCAAGCAAGAAACTTGCTGGGTTTTGTTTCTCAGGGAGAAACAGAACTGAAAATGGACTGGGGCTACCATGCTACAAACAAGTATTGATGAAGATCATCTGGGGTTTTTTGCATCACTTTTCTGTTTAAATGATGCTGTTCATTCTTATCCCAAATGCTCACAGTTCAGTAACAAGCTCTTTACTTAGCTCTTGCTTTTTATGTGTGATTTTATATTTGCTTTGGGTTGGTCTTATCTTTCATATTGTCAGAAAAAAAGGTACAGTGTTAAAAGATGCAATGAATTTGAAAAAATAATTAAAATATTACATTGGTTAGTGCATAAAGTTGAGGAAATGCCTAGAGATACTCAGTTACACAGTATAATGTTTATAAATATAGAAAGTGCACTGAGGTGAGTCTCCTGTTTTGAACTGATATGTGTTTATTTTGAATTTCTCCTCATGCATATCTAGTTTGCACTACCCTTGTACAGAGTCCAGAAAGATAGGAAGAAAAATAAAAATTTAAGAGAACAGAAAAAGATAAATGGGCTCAGACAGATATTAAGGAAAAAGAATCTGACAGAATGCAGCCATTTTCTAGAAGTATCTCAAGAAATAAAAGTAAGTAATGTTACCTAAATAAAGACAGATTTACATGCTTCACTGCAGATGCAAGAATGATATAAAACCAGCTGATCTTAGACTGAAAAATCAAAATTAAAATGGCAATAAAAACAGAGGAAGGGAAGGCCATTAATGTTAGTTTTGACACCAACACGTTATCAGTTTATGTTTTCTTTCCCCAGATTTACCTCACTTCATTTTCTTTTTTTCCGTTTAAATCTGTATTAACAGGCAGAAAGAACAATGTATCTCACTACAAGCAGAGCTAAATCTACATATAAACAGTACCAAGTCTGTTATCTGGAACTAGCTTTCCTACCAGTACTGATTTTTCTCTCTCCTATTGCTCTCAAATAAGATGCATGGCACTATAAAATATGACTTTGAATTTATGAACACTTACATATAAGCTTATATTTTGTGTGTTGTTGAGTCAGTGTATTGAAGAGCATTCTCCTCTGCAAATGTTTTCAGGATGTAGACTTAGATTTAAGCATAACACAGGAAAACTAATAACAATGCAGAAGCAAGGACTAAGGTTATGATATTGCTTTGGTGGATCACACCAAACCTTATAGATTCACATTTTTAAAACTACTTTGGTTTATGAATTTCTACCATTGCTAGAGATCACAAGAGTAGATTCAAAAAAGCAAAGTGGTGCGAGCCATAAAAGAAYCTCCTTTCTTTGCCATGATTCTTCTGTTTCCATCCATATTGGTATTTTTCTACACAACTTCACTTTCTCCCAAAGCTTTCTAAGAAAAAAAAGGCTGTATTTTTAACTACTTAGCACTCAAACAATTTAAAATTCAGCATTTAGAATCCAGAGTCTACTGGGTCAAAATAACTAATATAATTAATTAGGATGAAAACACTTTGTTAAGCCTAATCTTTAAAGCAAAAATTTCTCCTTTCTTACGTACCTTGTGATTCAGGCCTGCAAAACTGTAGAAGATAAGGGCAGACATATCTAAAGAACTGGTTCTATACAGGCTACAATGCATTTCACTACAACAGCTTAAGAGGAGCCTATTTACTGCTAACAAGAACATCTTCCTTAACTAGCAAGTCAAAAAATAGCACCTTAAAATAACATTCACCTACTAGCAAATTGACTGGCATATGCAAACAATATTTTCGAATCTGTGTCAATGTTTCTGCAGCTAGTATCTTCCTACTGTAACATTAAAGCAACATTAGAAAAGCATTTTGTGTATTTCTATTTCAGTAAGAGGAAGGAATTCCACTCATATACAGTGAAGCTTCTCTAACCATTGACAGAGATCATCTTCCACATTAGCAGGTCACAGTTACTCCAATTACAATATAGTATTTTGTTTAAAAAATTTTTTTTTAATTCAGCAGTTTTCCTATCTCAGAGCTATCAACTACCAGCTGCTGCCTATTATTAATCAGTGTTGTCATTGTTTTCAATTAAAAAAAAAAAGACACAAAAATACCCAACCTTAAAACTTCGAAAGTGTAATCCTTCCCACCATATTAAGTATAACTGACTTCCTTGAGGCCTTTTTGAAGCCTCCCATCTAGCAAGCTGAAGGCAATTTTATTTCACAACTGAAAAAAGAGCTTGTTTTTACTTTGGTATAAAGGTTGTTAAAGAAACATTGGACTGGAATCTTTTTACATTATCACTCCTTTATGTTATCTATTAATTCTTTACATCCACTTGAAAGCCTTCCCCTATGCCTCTGGAGGGCAAAGTGACTTTGATATAAATGAAAGTCTTTACATTTTATCCCTTGCATTTCAGCCCTAAGACGCCATTAAACCCTCATACTTATTTATTAATAACTATCATTAGTTGTTTTGTCTATCATTAGTTATAATATATGCCTCACAGCTAGAGACAAAATAAATCACAACTATGTGGAATTTAAGACAAACAAAATCCATAAATATAGATTTTGTTTATTAGCCTATGAAGAATAAAAGTGTATTCTCCACATAGTGATACTCTTCTCCTGCCAAAATAATCATGCACCTTAGCTGTCTGCGTGCACCATATTGACAGTACTCAAGGACTGCACATGACCAATGTATTCTCCTTTCTCATTACGACTGTGAATGCCCTAAAGCATACATTAACACAAAACACGGCAAGGAGTGTGGATTCCAAAAACAAGCAGATAAAACAGTTTTTCAAAAACTCCAATTACTGAACTGTTTTTTCTTCTATGTTGGACATTATCCAGGATAGAATATCTATAGCAACAACACTCAAATCACAGTATCAATTCAGATGTGTGCTCACAGAGTTACTCTGTCACCACTGAGAGACTGCCCTGTTAAAAGGAGCGTGTGAAATGTATTGCTAGAGTTGCATACATTTGCTTTTTGAAAATATAAATGTAACCCTGATGCTGCTGCTTTAAAATGCATCATTTATGGCAACAGTCTTAAATTAATTCACTAAAACACAATGATCCTTTTCGGGATTGATGTCTTCACAAGTTCAAAGCAAAAGATAATACATCTGGAAATACACTTTGGGAGAGTATATGGAAATTACATCCATAAAGAATATAGTATTCTCTCAGCAAAATATCCTCCTCTCCCTCTCCCTAAAATCATCTGACAGATTTTACTTTCAAAGCCAACAAACTTTTTTTTTTTAAGCATAATTCATATGCAACTTCAGAAAGAATATGGGTGAATGAGTTGATTTTTGTATGGAAATTTCAGGTGAATTTATCTATTCGAAATACAGCGTACATGAGGAATCTGACATGAGCTCATATTGAAGCCTTATCCTCCCTTGGTTCTGAGAAGTACCAAATTTAATTTTGATTAGTTTGGACAGGATTTAAATGGCAAGGTAGCACAATTTCCAGCAACAGACAGTGGCACTTCAGGATTCCTGACCACTGATTTAATCTTTGGGATTAGAGTCATACATGGTAAGGCTGCAGGGAGATGATCATCACCCAGTTTGACCTCCTGTATAACACTGGACAATGAATTTTATTTTTGAACACTAATATCTGCCAGCTGATCTAAAATTCCCTAAGAGAAAGCCACCCACAAACAATCATGCCTCAGTTTAAAGTAGGCTCTCTTTGGACATTCTCCATTTTCAATAAAACATCATTAAATTTGCTTCTAAAAGAAAGGAAGCGCAAAAGTAGTACTTTCAAGGTAAAAGAACAGTCATGCAACCAAAGAGGGAGACTCTTTCCAGGGTGGGTGATCTTCTTCTTGGCTTTCTGAGCAAGAATAAACCTACCAAAAATAATATCATACTCCCTTAAGTGACTATAATTGCATCTTGTTGGAGGGTGAGAGCTTAAATAAATCTTCTCCATCTTTAACAACTAAAAACCTACAAACTGTAATTCCATCCATAAGTTCTACAACTGTTTCCAATGATTCGTATGAATTGTCACTTTTGAATTCCCTATTAAAATAGTGATGAACATGTTTCCACAAAATCTGAGTTTGCCATTAAGCAAGCAAGCCATTACTGTTATATATCACTGAAAGGTTTGAACAAACTTTGTTTAGCAGAATTGTTTTCATGATCACCTAACTATTGCCTACAGTGAGCTCAAACGTAGGCAAAAGAGACAGCTTGCTTGCTCTACTCATGTCAAGGAAAGAGTTCAGTTAGAAACCTCCCTCATTTCTCCCTACAGAAAAATGTGGCTGGAATATATGAAAAGGTAATTCCTTTCTCTGAAAGCAGTCACTACACTCTTAACTCTAGCAACGCAGGAGAACTGCTATTTTCTTCCAAGACTTTTCTATGGCGTCCTCGTCCATTCCCCCACCASCAGCTTTCAGGTTTGCAACTGCAGCCCGAGGCCTTTGTCACTTTTTTGCTTCTTTCTAGCAGCTGACAGGCCACAAGAAGGCAAGGAGGGCTATTGTGGGGAAAAGAGAAAGAAGCTGCATCTGGTGGAATGATGTTATCCTGAAGAAGGAAAGGGCATCTGCTGGTACTGGAGCACAGTTGGAAGCTGGTTGAAGAGATGTGCAGAAATGGGTAGGAGGAGGAGACCTATAAAAGAAACTCCCTTTCCCCCCCTAGTTTGCAGCACCCTAGAGTTCCACTGTTCTGCTTCTGGAAAGTCTGGAAAGCTATGTCTGAACATGGCTGCGCTGGAATTGTATTTTGAGGGGGAATGACAAAGCAATATCACACACACAGAAAGCAAGTGATAGATTTACTTTAGGTGGAGAGTATGAAAATTCAAGAGAAGCGTTAGTGTCAAAGTAGCACCACACACTGAGGCTGTGATGCTCTCAAACAAGCATTGGAGCTAATAATGCACTAAGTGCCAAATGATAAGCGAAATCAGTGGCCCACAGTTCTGAAACAGCCCTGACTGGTGAACTCAAGCAGATGAAAAACTGCCTGGAGCAAAAGAGTTTCATCTCGACACTTCCAGTCCAAAGCAAGAACAAAAGAAAATTGGTGTCAGCTAGCAGAAAAAGAACATGAAGAAATAAGCTGAGGAAATAACTACTTCAGACCCAAATGGCTGCTGCTTGTCTTGGCAGAGTCAACAGAGAGCTGAATCCAACATTTAAAGACAAAACAGAAGGAACACCACACTGAGCCATGTCGGCTTACCAGTACCTCAAAAGGCTACTGGACTTGGGATCTCCCCTTTATCTCATGCAAGAAACTAAAAATCCAGACTAGAATCCAGCTAGTACTGATCTCTTTCCAGAAAACCACTTCCAGTTGCTTTGTTGCATGGACTGACCTTTTATCTGCTTCCTGAGCATTCATTTAAACATCTGCTACAAGGGACAGTGAATGCAGAATTCAAGTTACTGCATGACACTTCTGAAAGACAGTATAAAGTTTTCAAATGTTTAAGCATCCTGTTAAAAATATTCTTGGTATAAACAGCTTGTATGGCTTGTAAGTAGTTATTTTTGTAGAGATAAGTCGCATTTTACAGGTATTGCATATCAATAAAAAAAAGCAAATAATTTTTTTTCTAGGTGTTCAATCAAACACAAAATAAGGAAACATGGGGAAAAAATTGGAGCTTTCTATATTATAATCAACAAAGGAGTTGTTAGAGCTGTGAGTGTTAACAAGTAGCTTTCTGAATCTTAACATAAATCCCAAAATGTACTTGGGACGGAGAACTAACTGAACTACCCTTCTGACCTAAGGGGAGGTTCCTTTCATGTTAGCCCTACTGAAAGCAGCTAACCTAACAAAGAAAATTCACTGCCTGTGTGTCAGATAGCTAAAACAGATAATTTACCCTCTTACCCTTTCAGGCTCTCTTTCAAAACTTGCCAGAATCTCTAAATGCACCTGAGCTGAACATAGGGGTAAGCAGGAAACAAAAATTAAAAAACACTACATTTTTTCTTACAAAAAAAGAAATTGTGTTTTAGCTCTGGAATGAAAATGTTTTATTGAAATGTTAAAATGCATTCAGCTTACAGCTCGCGGTTAGTTTACCAAAAATACTTTTTGCACAATGAATTTTATATTACTGAACTATCATTCAAAGTAGGTCATTCTTCTATCCATTTTTATGATTTTTTTTATTAGACTGTTAAGTTAGAAGCCTCCAATGTACTGCTGCATGCAGAGATAACATGAACCTCTAATAAAAACAAATCTTTTTTTTCCTCCCCACTTTTACTACTTTTTTCTTGTTGAACGTTTTGTTTTTACCTAACATGGAAGAGAAGGAATTCTCCTTGCAGCTAAAAGTTCTTTTACTGAAGAAAGTCTAGAATATTCTCTTTGAACAAAGAAAAAAATTAACTTATTTTGTTGTAGAAAAAAATAATACCTTACAGGGCCTTTTCAAGAACCAGGCCCATTTTAATCAACAATTTTAGATTCAAAGCAGGAACCACAGAACCTGCATGGCAATCTGGTATGACATCATTTACCAAAAAATTTAAATAATCACAGCAAACATGGACAGCAGTTTATCATTTGCCTCTCCCTGGGTATGATCCAGCATATGCTTTTTCAAACCCCTTGTTAGAGAGATCTTTCATCTGATATTTCCTCTGTTGAGGAGCCATGAAAGATTGGCCAACAAGACCTTCACATTCAAGTTAAACAAACAAACAAACAAAAAAACCCCCACAGAAACATGAGCCCAAACACTCTTCTTTTAGACAACTATCTACCAGCTTTTTAGAAACAGAAAGACACAAGAGCTGAGGCCAGCAACACATAGCAAAGGAAGGAAAAAGCCCAACAACAGCTGCTTCAGCTCTTGACACTGCTGGTTAAGTTTGGAATCAAAAATTAAAAAAATTAGCAAGAGTGTTTCCAAATCTTGCCACAGAGATTAAAGTAATTCTCTTTATAAAACACTGTTAAGAGACTAATGAAGGCCATCATATTGTACTGTTCCAGAGAGAAACTGTAGAGTAACGGCTGGTTAAAATATCTGTCATAGCATTTGCTGCAGATGGGAGCTACTAAAGAACACAACYGCCCTAATAGCAAGCTTAATACTACTAAGCAATGAAGACCAACCTTCTGCTGTTTTTTCCTGCAAGGGATATGAATGCCTTAATTTCTGCCTTCTCTTAAATCTACATACATCCCAGGATTCCACACAGACCTTGGATCAATTTTAAATTTAGACGGCATTCCTATTTTATTGTCTGGAGCATTTGGTAGCCACAGATCAACTACTTTATGACCCCACACCACTGGTTTATAACAAAGATGTGGAAAAATACTGTTTCTTGGTTTAGCATGAACTTCACCAATGAGCAGATATAYACCCAGAAGTATATGTTGCTTGTCACATTTCCCAAAGTCCTACTGATGCCTATTGCAGTGAAATGTGATGCAGTGTTTTCCCACAGGTAAATAAGCCTATAAGGAGCTTTGCTAACCACATGTGCCACTTCTCACTAGTATCCTACTGTTTTGGCTTTCTTATACTCCGAAGTGTGGAATTACCCAACTGAAAACCCTCAGGAGTAGACTCATGTCAACTGCTATCAATTCTTTGTTCTGCTCCAGTCCACAAGTTACACTGCAAAACAAGTCACACAATTCAATATGCCCCTCCAAAATGAGTGCTGTTTATCTTCCACTGCTGTTAAAAGAACACACTAATATCTGTAAAGGAATGAGATACTATGGTGGCAGTCATAATCATTTCTGAGTAGCTCAAGAATTGCTACAAGAAAATTTTATTAATCACTTTTCCTTTTCCAACAGCTTAATTCAACTCTTAGTTACTGGAAAAACTGGAAAAAAATGTTTTAGTAGGGTTTGGATTTGACCCCACATACATTGTTCCCATACAGCAACACTGTAGGAATTGCTTATTTATCCAAAGACCACAGAAAAGCTTTTGAGCAGCCATTAGTATGCATATACACATCCAAATCTTAAATTCCTGTCCTGCAAGATTAACTTCAGTATGTGCAAAAACTTTAAGAGACATGAAATTACTTACAGAAACATATTTTAGAAACTAGTCTTTCCTTTAAAATATTAAATGTAGCACAGACCATTACAACCAGTGGAAATACAAGAAATGTTCATTTTTATACTTCTGAAATGTTTACAATAATTATCCTAATAACCAGTTTATTCCACTGCCATTCTCCTCTGCTGGCCTTGAGGAATCTTGTGACAATGTATTTCTCAATTAAGTGCACAAAGTTCTTACTACAGTTTTCAGACTTAAGACTCCAAAAGTCTAAAAATACTTTAACTATATCTGCACTAGGAAAGCATCCCCACCCCAATATAAAAAAAGAAAAACAAAAAAGAAAAAGAATGTTAAAAAGAGCTGATCAGTGGAATGGAATTTCAACAAAAACTGAAGGAACCAGGCATCCAACTCTTATGGATCCAACTTCTTGGACAGGATATATGCTTAAAAATGGTGCTAGCAATCATGAAAAGCCCGGACTGTCATGTCATCAGCAGTTTAATAGCACTCTGACATCTGGAAAAAGTTTATTATGGAATAAACTCATAAGAAATAGTGTTCCATTATGCAATTTATTTCCAGTGAAACCAAATTGTGCTACTGCTGTGATCACAGAACATCTTCACATTTGATGCAAACATGAGAGATCAATTACAAAGTCACTCAGTGGCACTAACTTTGACAAAAACAAATAGTTTTGTTATATTATGTAAAACAGGTTATAAGCATAACTTTAATAATGCTCCAACTGCACTGCAGTTGCAAGAACTTGAACACATAAAGTGCCACATTAATCATCTTTTTGGACAAATTTATCATCATACAAGGTTTAGATATTATGGTTAACAGCAACATTCTACTACAAAAAAAGGGTGCACATTTTTCCAACTTTTAGTTTGAAAATTTCAGCTATTATTGTAAACCTAAACCGTTTAGAAAGTCTTACATCCTCTTTCTAAACTAAAATATATACTATATATATAATATTTTACAGATAATATTTTATATATAACTGTTTTCATATTGTAATTAAACAGGAGAAATTTACATTTTTATTTTGGTGGCCAAGACTTCATTTCAGACCCTAGTTTGGAGTTCCTGTCGCACTGTGGACAGAAGATGAGGAATCATGATCAGACAGAAAGGAGGCAGTGGCAACAGCTGCTTCAGGAAGCATGGGTGCAAGCACRTGACGACAAACAGGGCATGTTCCCGACTGCAGAAAAAGAAAAAACAGGTCATTTGCACAGTTTGCATGCAATTCTAAACACAAAAGAAAGTTTTTGATTTACAGAGTATACCAAATCTTAACAGCAGCACTACCTCAAGGTCAGATTTCGCTGGAGGAGTTCACTAGAATAGAGCTAAGAAACATAACGTCATCACAAATGAAAACTGCATTTTGCTTTTACACCACCACCATCCTCAGTTACATAAAAGAAACATCAGGCTCTCTAGAAGGAGATAGGCTCTCTTCAAAAAAGAGATTTTACAGGTTGGGGGCATTTTTTTTTAAGGATTAAATATAAACTAAATACAGCCTAAAAGTAATATGAAGTACTTCGTCCTAGTTTTCAGCAAGAGCAGTTACTATGACAGTAGAAAAATGCAAGACACAATACGTATAATACAGACATGGAAATAACACTATGAAGGTAAAAAAGTTAAAACCTCCACCAACAACCCATGCTAAAGGAAATCTAATCTTACTCCCCTGATCTGAATGAATTAATCTTTCTCCTGTACCTCTGGAAGAAATGGCACATGAAACTGTAGGCTTAGTAGTTTTCTAACAACTATTTAACAACTATCAAATCTAGACTTATACTATATGTAAAGCAGAGTGCAAGGAGGGAATTAAAAATACCAGTTGATCAATTCCAGGTCTTTTACTCTAGCTTCAGTTCGAGCCTTTGTAACACATTTTGAAGAAAACAGTAATTACAGATGATAGAAACGACGCATAACTCAATGTAGATTTCTCAAAGGTAAGCGTTCTAACTCCCCTACCAGCACTCGAGCAGGCGTGTCTGTTCTCCTGCCTGTTCCCCCCCATCAATAGGCCTGACAGGCTTTCTGGCAAAACAGATCCTTGGTTTCTCTCAGAGAAAAATCAAGTTATCGTCTTTACTTCAGATACAAGTACAGTAAAGAAAACTTTTTTTCTTAACCAATCAAATTACAACTCATTATTACTGAAGGCGGAACATGATTTTTCCCCAAATGTTTCCCCATCTCGTTCAAGGAGAATGACACAACTACTCTCCTATCTAAAACCAGGGCTTTCCTTATACAAATGAGAAGCATTTTTTTAAATAATATTTCATCCCATATTTTTAAAAAGTTATAAACCATTCTTATCAGAAAAAAACAAATGCTTAAAAAAAAAAAAAAAAACAGTATAGTAGTACTTACCTTCTGTAACCAAAGAGTTACACAGGGTTTGTGAAAGAAATGATGACAGGGCAGCTCTGTTATGATTTCATCTTTTACATATTCACTGCAACAGATAGCACAACACTGGTCTTGGCCTACAGCTATGAAGAAGAAAAAGCATTTTTATTATTATTGTTATTTACATCTAAGATTAACTGAAATCAAATCAATGTATACTAACAGTATCGCTAATGATAAAATACAAATCACATCTACTCCATTAAAAATTAGTCTTCCAAACTGACCTAAAGTTATATTCACAGACTGATTCAAGATGCAAAGACTTCTGAACATACCTCTTCGAACAGCATTGTCAGCTGCACAATAAGTACACTTAAATACTTATCTATGCTATTACAGAAAGTTAAATTTGTTCTTTTAAACTTTGCAGAAATTAATTATTTTTTCCATACCGTTGTGGTCATCTGTGACAATAATCTGTGGCAGACAGTCTATGCTTTCTTTACTAGCTGGTGGATGAGCCTGTTCAACATCAACAGCCAGAGACTCCAAGTGTGCCAGAGCAGTCTGAAAAGGGAGATCAAGTTCTGTTACTCACAAATGAAATATCTCATATAAAAACAAAGAGGAAGGGGAAAAAAAAAGGAAAAGAAAAGGAAATCAGTTCGAATCCTATTACTTTCTCAAACAAAAGACTGAGGCAAGTTACACCTATCAGACTAGCCATTACGTCATTTTTATTTTTATGAGGAATGAGCTGAAACTGAAGGTCAAAACAGTAACAGTTTGTTTTTTAATTTTTCTTAAAAAAAAAAAAAAAACAGGTCAAAGTCTCAACTTATTCTCTAATGAGCAGTTGCTCATGTTATAAAGTAACTGAATGACTTGATCTGAAAAAAATATACTTAGAGAAGGCAGCAACTCACAATCCAATGAAGCTTGCAAATACTGAACTGTCATTACATTTCACTTTCTGAACATAAAAGCTTCATTAATGTGTTTTCTGGCTTCAGCTACAATATTACCTAGATACTTAATTCTTCATTAAGTACCTGAGCTACACTGTCAATATAAGTTTTCAGGAAAAAAAAAAAAAATTAGGTCCACATAGGTCATTATAGAGATGAGAAACATCTAAGACAGGCATACTGTTTTGTAAGAAGCTGTCAATTGTTTGAAATTTAAAATTCAGATCTTGATCATACAGAATCATTAAGAATCCAATGCCAGAGCAAGCAGAATTGATGTCTGGATTATATGTTTGATCATATGAAAGGACCTAAAAGTAGAAAGACCTTTAGTAGAAAATCACAACACAGCAAATGTAACCAATCTGAACTCTAAGAAATATAGGAGATGCACCTGGTTGTGTATTAGCAATACAAATTGAAACTGAAGAGCCAAAAAAACCAGAAGCACTGAGTTCATATCCTGAATGAACTATTCATACTCCTCATGAACTACTTCCCATTCTAATCAACGTGCCATTTATTTATTCTAATGGCCAAAAAGCTTTCTGGTGAGAAGTTTCAGGTAACGTGACATTTTTTGTAATCTTTGGGGAAAATAAGGGACACTCCACCACCTAATAACTAAAAAAACAAAATATGTATACTAGAGGAACATTAGATTACATGCAAACTCCTTCAGTATTTTTTCCTCTTGATTTCTGGAGAAAGTTACCCAAATGCTAGCCTGAGAATGTGTCTGCACTCCTACCATGGTGGTGCGGCAGCTCAGGCCACCATCCCACAACAGTTGTAACCCCGCAGCTCTACACCTACAGTCCAGTATTTGTGGCAGTGCAGAGATCAGCATGAGCTAACAGACAAATATTTACAGGTCTTGCTAAGCTCACTCCTAGCACAAGTATTCTCATCTATAAATCGGCTGGTTTAAAGGTAACCCAGGGACAGTTATCCATGGTGCAGTACACAACTCTACCTGCAAAATAAATACATTTCTCAAATTTAACAGCTTCAACTCATTCAAGTCTCCTACAATGGGCAATATTGCCTTAGTGACATTTAGTATTTACAATAGTATTTTCCTACAGCTGTGATGGTCTGATAATAATTTGTAGGTAAAAAATACTATGTTTAATTAGATCAGTTGCTACAGCTGGAAGTATTAGATAAGCTCCCAGGCACACAAAAGGATGCAAGATTACCTACAAACCTACAAAATATTATCTACAAACCTCTGTATCTGTATTCAGTATTAGTAGTCTAAGACAGAAAATAATTTACAAAAGCATTGTACTGCTTGCTTTTGAAAACAACATAAAAGAAACATCAGAGAAAGGAAGCCTCACAATGACTCTGAAGCTTGAAACCACATCTCTAAAACCAAAGCAGACCAAAGAAATGTCCATTTCACAACGTTGGTGTCAAGGTTTCCAAGATACCTTTACTGCCATCCTCCTATTACATGTGGTGACTGCTTATTGTTCCACGTACCATGAACTCAGCACAGGATACAACTAAAAACGGGCTTTAAGTTCCTCAAATCTGTAAATCAGCACAGGGAATATCTATAAACAAACTCACTAATGCTGCAGAGGCACCCAAACTGTTCTAGACTCCTACTGAAGTAACCAAACACTCCCAGTAAGTAATATCCTTAAAACAAATGGAAGCAGAAAAAAAGTCACACACAGATGTTATCACGTTTTTAGGACAGAAGATACTTTAAAAGAATCCCAGTGTCTTACAGAAAATAGCCACTTCTTCTCCCCTCCAAATATCACAGTTAACCATGACAAATTTGTCTGTCTGTCTGTCTGTCTGTCTGTCTCTCTCACAGAGAGAGGATATACCCGAATTTTGGAAGGACTATGTCACATCCCTTTCAAGAGTTTCACAGCTATAGCAAATTGGTTTTGAAAATTTTTTGAAAAGTTTCTGAGCTATAATAGACTTTGATAATAATTATGTTGTCATAGGTGAAAAAAATCTAGTCAATGAACCTTCTGTTTTAGATAAGAGAATTTGGGGAGACTTAAAGAGGGGAATTAAGTAAATCAGTAACATGCTGAATAAAGCCACAGTCATTAGACAGACTTTTAATGATGTTGTAATTAAACCTAACACAATCTGTTCCTCAAATCAAAATAATACTTACTAAAGCTAGTCAAAGTTTAGACTTCTACATTACCAAGCCTCTGTTGCAAAAATATTTCTCATTGCCAGGAAGCAGGCAGGTTACTTTTTAAACTTGAAGACAAAGGAGAGACTTGTTATACCCATAAAGTAGAATCAGACTAAGCAAGACTTAATACTTGCTTGTCCTAAACCCAAACCTAAATAATACCAAAACAGTGTAACTGGCAACTGCATTTGTAACACTGTAACACTAGTAATAACATAACAAGCAACAACTATTCTCTAACAGAGCCAAGCATAAATAAATAAATAATATGAAACCATAAAGGGGCAAAGAGGCTTGTGGTATGGTTATTCAAACAGGGTAAAGAAAAATGCGAAAGCAGTAAAATCTGCAAGGCAAGTACAAAAGACGTAGAACAAGCAGGAGTGATGTCTAGCGAAACCAAATAATCCTGCAGAATAAGCAACAAAAAGGCCCAAGAAAACCAGAACAAGTCCTGGTCCCCAAAATAAGATGAACTATGTCAACAGCAGATGAAATCACCCCCTTTTGGGGGGATGAGTATAAAATACTCATGGAGGGGACAGGGGACAAACAAAAACAAAAACAGGGAGGAGAAAAGATAGCCCACTTCAATTCTGGCTTCCCTCAAAGTGCTCTCAAGCCTGATCACCTGGACCTTACTGACTGAGACACTTTCCCTGCGATCTATAACTCCCTATTGAAACAGGGATACATTTTGTTGCAACGAACTACAGAACAAAAATTTTCATACTACAAACGTTTTCTACGTTCCCTATGAATGGATGATAAGAAACTGCATTTTTCTAGTAGAAAGAGACAGTATTTTCAGGAATTTGTCCCTTATCCAAACTTGAAAAGACTCAGTTTGCTCTKTGCATCCCAAAACAAAACATTTTCTTAATTTTTTTTTCCTGAAATGCCACGTATCTGAGCAAGCATAGTGACCACAGTAGCGAAGATAAGGAAAAGCTTTATAACATTATGACATATTTAAGTCATTTACTGTTCCACTGAAAGATCACAGAATCACAGAATGGTTGAGGTTGGAAGGGACCTCTGGAGATCACCTAGTACAACCCCCCCCTGCTCAAGCAGGGTCACCTAGAGCATGTTGCCCACAATTGTGTCCAGACAGCTTTTGAATATCTCCAAGGAAGGAGACTCCACAACCTCCCCGGGCAGCCTCTTCCAGTGCTCTGTCACCCTCACAGTAAATAAGGTTTCCCTTACGTTCAGACAGAACTTCTTGTGTTTCAGTTTGTGCCCGTTGCCTCTTGTTCTGTCACCAGGCACCACTGAAAAGACTCTGGCTCCATCCTCTTGATACCCTCCCTTCAGATACTTGTACACATTGATAAGATCCCCTCTCAGTATTCTCTTCTCCAGGCTAAACAGGCCCAGCTCTCTCTGCCTTTCCTCATAGGAGAGATGCTCCAGTCCCTTAGTAAGTCCCCCATCTTAGTAGCCCTCTGCTGGACTCCCTCCAGTAGTGCCATGTCTCTTTCGTACGGGGGTACCCAGAACTGGACACAGTACTCCAGATGTGGCCTCAGCAGGGCTGAGTAGAGGGGCAGGACCACCTCCCTCAACCTGCTGGCAATGCTCTTCCTGATGCAGCCCACAATACCTTTGGCTTTCTTGACCACAAGGGCACATTGCCGGCTCATGGTCAACTTGTTGTCTACCAGGACCTGTCCCAGGTCCTTCTCTGCAGGGCTGCTTTCCAGCAGGTCAACCACCAGCCTGTACTGGTGCATGGGGTTATTCCTCCCCAGGTGCAGGACCCTGCACTTGCCTTTGTTGAACTTCAKGAGGTTCCTCTCCGCCCATCTCTCCAGCCTGTCAAGGTCCCTCTGAATGGCAGCACAGCCTTCTGGYGTATCMGCCACTCCTCCCAGTTTTGTATCGTCAGCAAACATGCTGAGGGTGCGCTCTGTCCCTTCATCCAGGTCATTGATGACTAAGCTGAACAAGACTGGACCCAGTACGGACCCCTGGGGGACACCACTAGCTACAGGCCTCCAACTAGACTCTGCGCCGCYGATCACAACCCTCTGAGCTCTGCCATTCAGCCAGTTCTCAATCCACCTCACTGTCCACTCATCCAGCCCACACTTCCTGAGCTTGTCTATGAGGATGTTATGGGAGACAGTGTCAAAAGCCTTGCTGAAGTCCAGATAGGCAACATCCACTGCTCTCCCCTCATCTACCCAGCCAGTCATTCCATCAGAGAAGGCTATCARATTGGYTARGCATGATTTCCCCTTGCTGAAGCCATGCTGACTACTCCTGATCACCTTCTTTTCCTCCACATGCTTAGAGATGGCCTCCAGGATGAGCTGTTCCATCCCCTTTCCAGGGATGCAGGTGAGGCTGACTGGCCTGTAGTTCCCTGGGTCCTCCTTCTTGCCCTTTTKGAAGACTGGGGTGACATTGGCTTTCTTCCAGTCCTCAGGCACCTCTCCTGTCCTCCATGACCTTTCAAAGATGATGGAGAGTGGCTTAGCAATGACATCCGCCAGCTCCCTCAGCACTCGTGGGTGCATCGCATCAGGGCCCATGGATTTGTGGGTGTCAAGTTTGCTTAAATGATCTCTAACCCAATTCTCCTCAAAGGGAAAGTCTTCCTTTCACCAGACTTTCTCYGTGGTCTCTATGGTCTGTGATTCCTGAGGGCTGATTTTAGATTTTAGACTTTTAGGTTTGTAGAACAGACTTCTACATCTTCATCCACAATTGCCTGACAACTGGGGAAAGTTTTAGTTAAAAGCTAGTCTGAAAGCAGTTCCAGGAACACAAGCTTCTAGTCTATGTCAAACCAGCATGTGATAGGGCCACATCATATCTTATTAAAGCAGTGTTGTCATTTATATGGCATTAGCCATTCGTAATTCCTATTTTCAACAAAGTAGGACATTACATCCTAATCCTGTCTACATCTTGCTGTGGTTGTTAAAGACATGTCCTCAGGAAAAAAAAATTAAAAAGAAAATAAAAATTAATCCTGGACAGACAGATGTTACCAGGCCTCTTTTGGTCAATTCCTCTCAACTTCCATAAACACAAGATTGCCTAAAAAAAATGTTGGACAGTTTTGGGTAATCCTTGCTCTTATTTTCTGAGCAATTACAGTAGTCACCTTCAAACTGATGAAGGGTGCTCCATCTGTTCCATTTGAGATTGGACTGAAAAAGTCTGCCAACTAAGGAGTCTGCATGGACCTGCAGGGAGGGAGGAAGCGATGAGGAGGTGTTGTGGTCTTGCCTCGCTAGCAGGGTCCTTCCGAACAGACAAACAGCCCTGTTGTTATGAAACTCGCAGAAGTCAGCGAAAACAGTATTTGCCCAGAGTCACAGCCGTATAAAAAAGGATACTTGGGTACTAAAGACCGTCTCAAAATTATTATTATGAGCCCACAAATCAACAAAATTAGGGAAGTTAAGGATTGAGTAATGAGCATGGTCGGGTCAAGCTGTCTACAAGAAGATGGTGRCGAGACAAACGAGGCGAAGGAGGAAGCGATGGGAAGACATTGCAGTCCACCTCCCTGTTTCGCAAGGAGCAAAAGACCATGATCACAGGACTTAACTCTGATCCACGATAACCTTCAGCTCATTACACCCTATTTTAATATTATCTCGCACACCCCTCCTAATTAGCATATCAGGAAGGGGCGGGAAACGAATAATAAAGCAAAAAAGGGCCAATGAGAAGCGGCTCTACGAATATGCAACTATGCATGAATCAGCATGGATGACATTTGCCCAGAATCCCAGCCAGGTATAAAAAAGGGTCACCGGGCAGGAGAGTTTGAGCAGGGACGGGAACGTGACCTGACCATCCTCTCCGGCTGGACCGTGAGTATCCCCCCCCTCCCCTTTTCCTGGGATGCTGGGTTAAGGTAACTCCTCGAGGTTGAGAGTCCTCTTGCTAAGAGAGTGAACCAAAAGGCTGGTCAGTAGTGACTCCTCAAATTTGAGAGACCTCTCGCTAGGAGAGTGAACCAAGAAAGCTTTCCAGTAGGGATACGCAGYGCTTTCAGTTACTAGCGCAGTAACTGACTATTTCGGGTTATCCTCTCTAAACCAATAATCGCATTGTATCAAGTTATCCTTTCCAAATCAGCAATTGCATTGTATCAGGTTATCCTTTCTAAATCAGTAATCGATGATTTCGCGCCATCCTCTTGAATCAATAATCGACGATTTCAGTCTATCCTTTCAGGCTATCCTTTCTAAATTAGTAATYGCATTATTTTAATGGATGTTACTAATCTAAGAGCTTGAGTGAGGAAGTAAACATAGTTTTTATTATATTACTGTCTCAGTCGTTACTATCAAACCGTCGTAGCGTGACAGTAAATTGGCGTAGTTGGCAGGATGCGATAGGATAGGCAGGATGCGATAGGATGAGATGGGATAGGATACAGGCTCAGTAGATACATAAGCTAGGGTAACTGGGTAGAAACGTTTTGAATTATGTCGTTGTGTGAGTTATTGAGGAGACATGGATGCGGACCCTCAAGCCCTGGAACTGACTGGGCAAATGATAACTGGGAAGATGAAGCCTTTGTCGTGTGTAGGATAGAGGAAATCAGAAGCAACAAAAGAGATGGGAAAGGAAAAGGTGGTATGTGTGCCATCTTAGGGACTTGTTTACTAGCAGCCCAACAAGCCAATCGGACCCATCGGAAAAGTAAGGAACAATTACAAGAAAAGGTGCAGGAGTGTGTAGATCTTGAAAGAGAACTGAAATTAGGGAAAGAGCGAAATCAGAAGTTACAAGATAAGTTAGAACTCGTCTGTTTGACAGCAAAAAGGCCCCCCACAGCAGCTCAGATTAGAAAGATAGTGGTGGAGGACTCGGATGAGAAGAGCTGCATAATCTAAAAAACTAGGTAGTGTGGGTCAAAAATCAGGCCAACAGACCCGAGCACTATCAACAGCGCAGTGGCCTGGAAGTTTAAAGCCCCGGATTGTGATTCCGGTAGGACCTAGAAAACACAAAGTTTCTTTTTTAATTGATACTTGTGCACAGAGAAGTGTTTTGAACAAACACATGACCAATAGATTAAATATTAAACCGTCTGAAAGATCAATTTTTATAAAGGGAGTTATAGGAATTGCCGAATCTTGTCCTTTAGCAAAACTTTGTGCCTGGCTCCCAGGAGACAAACGTCTTACCAGACTTGAGGTAGTAATAAACCCAAAGGGGAATGACAATATTTTAGGAGTTGATGTATTACAAGGAAGAAATTGGGTACTCTCAAACGGCACCCAGTGGAGCTTTGGAACAGCTAACATCAAGCTTTTGCAAACCTCCCCCGCGCTGCCGCCTAGTAAGATAACTAATGTTAAACAATATCCTTTAGCATCTGCTGCATTATCTGGAACAGGTAAAGTCATTAGAGACCTAGAAAAGCAAGGTATTATAGAGAGTACCCATTCCCCCTATAATTCTCCAGTGTGGCCTGTCAAAAAACCAAATGGAGAATGGCGATTAACAGTAGATTATTGCCAACTAAATGCTAATACCGCTCCTCTTGTGGCTGCGGTCCCCAATATAGCAGAACTGGTGARCCAGCTTAGAACTGCGGCTCACCCCTGGATGGCCACACTAGATGTAAAAGACATGTTCTTTATGGTCCCGATAATAAAAGARGATAAAGACAAATTTGCTTTCACCTGGGACGKCATTCAATATACCTTCACTCGGCTGCCCCAGGGATACAAACACTCCCCCACCATCGCTCACAATGCATTAGCAAAAGTTTTAGATTCACTCGGTACAACCCCTGGAGTAAAAGTCTATCAATAYATAGATGATATACTAATAGGGTGGCTGGACAAGGAGGCAGTGTGACAAAAAGCCCACTTAATTTGGGAAAAACTGACTGAGATAGGGCTAAAGATACCWCAAGAGAAATGTCAAGGACCTGCCCAAACAGCGACCTTCCTAGGCGCCAAATGGATAGCAGGAGCAGAAGCAATCCCTGAAAGGGTGCTCAAGACTTTAGAAAAACTCAAAAACCCAACTTGTAAAAAGGAATTGCAACAGATTATGGGTACGTTGGGATATTGGARAAAGCATGTCCCAGGATTCTTGATAATTGCCAGACCTCTTTATAACCTTATGCGAAAGAATAGCAAATGGAATGGGACAACACCCACGAACAGGCATTAATGCAAATAATGCAAGCAATGAATCAATATCAAGGGCTAGGTCCCGTGCATCCTAGTAACCCTTTTGATGTAGAATGGGGGTTTAGCACACATGCAACTTATTGTGCCATCTTTCAATCACCAACCGATGAACCTAAAC
This sequence comes from Apteryx rowi, assembly GCF_003343035.1. Taxonomy (NCBI): domain Eukaryota; kingdom Metazoa; phylum Chordata; class Aves; order Apterygiformes; family Apterygidae; genus Apteryx; species Apteryx rowi. Next base: position 927,217 of record NW_020448196.1, read on the forward strand.
RGCCAATTTTATTTGAATCCACTGCCTTCAAAAGAGGCAGAACAAAGATATAGTGAATGGGAAAAAGGAATCTTAGCCATGGTAAGGGCTGTAAAGGCCACCAAAAAAATAGCGACCCAACAGAAAGTAGTCCTAAGGGGACCCTTTCACATTTTAAGTGCTGTGAAACGAGGAACACCACCCCCTGAAGGYATAGCCCAGAGACAAACAGTTCATAAATGGTATGTGTATTTATCAGGAGTCCAAGATAGCCTGGAAATAGAGGAGGGACCAGTAAAAATAACCAAATACCAATTACCCCTAACTAGCCTTGTACCAGAAACAACCCCGGGCTACCCAAAATCTCCCATTGCAGTAGCTGAACCACTCACTGAAAGGTCCGACTTAAATGGGGTATGGTTCACTGATGCCTCCTCATACAGAACAGCCACGGGGTGGCAATATAAAATAGTTGCCTTAGAAATAAGCACAGGCCGTAYGATAATAGAAGAAGGCAATGGCAGTGCCCAGGTAGAACTCAAGGCTGTCCGACTTGCCATAAGAAATGGAGCAACAGCTGTGTATACTGATTCGCATGCAGTATTCAAGGGGGCCACAGATTGGATAGGATTCTGGGAGTGTAATAAGTGGCAAATAAATAAGTGCCCGGTATGGTAGCAAGCAGACTGGGAAGAGTTGCTGAAGGAAGGAAGGAAACGGTCTATTGCGATAGAGTGGGTGAAAGCCCACAATCCAGACGGAAGTCTGACAGCTAAATGGAATGGGATAGTTGACAAGTTGTCGAAGGTAAGAGGAGTGACAGTGAACGGAGTAGAGTGGGACCGAATAGGAGAATGGCTACGTATACAGCGAGGACATTCAGGGGAGAAGGATTTAGTAAAAGAAGGTATAGTCCGAGGATGGCCCATAAATATAACAACTGCACGACAAATCATAACACACAGGCAAACTAAAATGGACATCAGTATACCTAAAAGGTAAAGCATAGGAACATATAATATCCAACAAGCACCAGAGAATAACTTTCTCTTGATGCATTTGGTGAGTAAACTTAATAAAACCCAATCTTTTGGACAACAAGACAGTAGGTAATAACCCTTAATAGAAAGGACTTTAATTCAGCTCAATCAAATTGACAAAGAGCACAGCACTGATAAATACAAATTAAAATGATACCTTATATGGCTATGTTCTAGAGGAGCAGGGAGCAAATGTATAAATCAGCTATCATATTTGACATCTAGCTGTTACTGGCAGCACTGATGTTTTGGAATGTCTTACTGGATATTTATTTACTGTTAACAATATAGAAATTAACAGACAGATAGCATCAATGCTCTTTCAGAAAGAAAGAGATGGGAACGAAGTACCTCTGGATCAAACTGCAGAACTCAGGAAGTTTCTGTGGAAGCAAGACATCGCTGGATCTCCCCTTAAGAACTAGCAGGTTTTGAAACTGCTTATGAAGAAGCTCTCTACTGCTGACTAATTCCAATTATGCCAGACTTCCTTGCCCACCATAAAGTTTCAGACATCCAAGTGCAAATTTCAAGCACTAATACTGGTTAAGAGAATTGGCTTTCCCTCTTGTCTGATATCCATAGTGACTGGATGTAACCTGTACTATACTCAGAGAATAACTAACACCTTTGTAGCCCTCTATCTGCTTTCTAAGTGGTTCAATGACACTCAGTTCCTGGTGACACTAATGTAATTACAGCGGCTTCTCTGTCAGCCATGCGTATAGTCACCTAGGACTGCTTCTACAGGTCAAATTGACAGGAGTCCACACATTTCATCTGACAGAATAACTAGAGTTTTGTTACACAGTAGTGAGAAAGAAAAACTCAGAGCCTTAACACCCTCAGTCTCCTGTTCGTGTGTTAATATATAGATTAAAAAAGAAAAGATGGGATTAGATTCCTCTCTCTACACAGAACCTCATGTTCTGGTCCTAAGGAGAAGGTCAACTGCTTCTGTAGTTCTGTCCCTTCTGATAGGGTGAGAGAAACTGTAGCTATGAAAAGGACATGGAATTTCCCTATACAACTTCAAAATACTGTTTCTGTAATAGGGTATCAATAGATCTCTTCCACACAGTTCTGAAGTGTCTCCAGATGAGCAATGATAAGATCTTACATAGCTGGAAAAGACCCTTGGGACTTGCTCTTAAATAATGCTGACTTCCTGTATACCCTGGAAGAACTAGGAGAGCTGGAAACTGAGTCACTACCAACTTTAGGGGACCCTTTGGTCCCTTTCCCCCTTGGAAATCCCCCATAAAGTTTATTCACGATTTTCCTTCAAATCATTAACCTCCCAGATAGCCATGAGAAAAACAAAAAAGATCTATGACTGTTTCACTGCTTTAGAAAAAATCTTTAAGATGTCCTTAGTATTGTGCCTGCAAGCACACTAGGACACAGTCTGCTCTGCTCACCCCTTTAACTAAGAGCTAGTAGTCAAGCAGTGCTGCCCCTCAACTTATGTCATATATGAAACACTCAGTATAAGGTAACTGTTGCAACACCATATTATATGCCTACACACCATTTAACTCTTATTTTGGTAAATACTCTGCAGGGGAAGTTTCTGGCAATGCAATAACTGTCAAGTTTCATCAAACTGAGTTTCACCTAGCTCCATATTCAGTCTGACAGTGGCCAACACCAGGCAATTCACACACACACAAAAAAAAAAAAAAAAAAAAAAAAAAAAAAAAAAAAAAAAAAAAAAAAAAAAAATCAAAACCTGTGGTAGTTCTTAATAACAAAAGCTGACAGATAAAATGAGGTATATCAGAACAAGGCTAAGTTAAAAGGGAATGCTTAAAAAAAAAAAAAAGAGAGAGGGAGAGGCAGAAGGTCAAGACAATCAAATCCAAACCAGTCTTGTATCACGGAATAAAAAGATGAAACTTCTGTTCTATTTACATTTTTACAAAAAGAAGTTGGGATAATCTCTGGACACAGATCCAGGTACAAATGAACATTCTTTTGTTATGCAGGGAATTTAGCAACATTAAATGGCATGTGTTTATACTGGTAGAAATGAATATCTCCTCTCTTTTTAAGAGAAAATAAATATTGTATTCTAAAAACATTAGTGCTGATCCATGACATCTTGCACTACATCATTTAAAAGAATTTTAACATTTATTTTCAAGTTTGCAAACCTGAAAGTTCAAGCTGAAATGGCAAAGTCAATTTTTTCTGATTCTCAGTCAACTCCTGAAGAAGGATTCAGTAATGAAAGCCTAYGGCACAATACCATTGATATAATACCACTGAGAATATGTAGACCATTCTTACATACTGTTGCAAAGCTGACTGGAATAAGACCTAAGCTCTTATGTATTTAAGGTTAACATATAAAAGATTACCTGCTAAATTAAAAAAGAGTCAATCTGAAGTTCACAATGACTTGAATATTTTGTTATTAAAAAAAAATAAATCTTAGTGTGCTTTGGTTTTATTTTACACAGAAGTCAATTACTATATTTTAATACCTCCATAGCTTGTGCTAAGCGTTCCTCTAATGCCATATACGTGAGAAATTGAGGGTCCACATATGAAATGGCTTGAGCGACTCCTAGGCCATCCCCAAATTCATCAAGTAGTCTGAAAAACATGAATTAGGTAACACAGTCTTCATTTCAAAGTTAACAGTAGCAACACAAGGGCTGGGTACATTAATTATTGTGTATCATCTAACACCACCAGTTGTACGTGTACTCTTAGAGGTGATATACTCACAATGAGTTTTTACTGTTAACTGCTTCAGAATAAAGGTGCATGCAGTTACAGGAGTTCAGCCAATAAGTTTCACATACATGTTACTAAGCTACTTCTAAAATTATCTTCAGATTTTAATTATGGTTTACAGCTCTTAGCTTAGCAGAAGCTGCAAATCCTGTCTTCAACATTCAGAGATCAAATCTTAAAACGGGCACAAGCAAAATCATGTACGTATCTGTATATGCTGAACAGACAAAACTTAACAGCCTGTTAGAGAAGTTTCTTCCCTTCTATTCTGATCACTTAAGGAAGCTTGCTGAGCCTTGCCTCCAGAACTGAAGGCCAGCATTTGTCCATACCCTGCTAATTTCCTTGGTAGCTTGTTGCAATAGTTAATTGCCTTGCACTACAAGAACATGTACCTTTCTTCCAGCTTAAGCTTCCATGCATTACTCCCTGTTATGCTCTTTGTAAATATACCAGAGAGACTGGAATATTCTCCTCATTGAGGTACTTCTACACTGTAATTTAATTATTTTTTAATAAGCATAAGATTTAAGTCTCTCACTGGAAAGCATTCTCTCAAGCTCACTTTAACATTCACTTTAAAATAAACACACTATACTATTCTAGGATTAGGCTCAATAATGCTGTGCAAGTGGCTCTGCAATCCTCCAGCTACTTGCAGGAATTTTTTAATAATTATATTACAATATTCTTCAATAATTAATAACAGAAAATCAAGTGAAATATTCAAAATTATGGTAATATTAGGTTTCCACTTGGCATTACAAAGAGAGATAAAATGGGTTTTATATGGTCTAACTTGCAACATTTGCAATGGAGGAAAAGTTACAAAATAACACCAACTTAAATTCTGATTACATTCATGTTGCTATACTTTTATTATACTTCTACTATATTTAGCAGCCTGAAAATGAATTGAAAAATACACCTAACATCTCTGAAGTAACCATTCAGTATACCAGAATCTCCTCTGATCACAGCTGATTTAGTGAATCTACGTCCTTTTTCTCCCGTTAGGAAAGACACAGCACTTTAAGTTAAACCTTAAAATGCAGGATTACCAGCTCTTGAAGCAAGTGCATACTGACGAACATGCATATTCCATTATGTAACATAAAAAGCAAAACGATAAATAACTCAGCCCTCTGAAACTAAAACAGGAAACCATCACAGGCATACCTCCACTCCACATCCAGGTCCTCACTCATGCTGGAGTCATCCTCAAGGTTGTTGTTCCCATCCAACATAAAGAAGCCAGGATGCACAAAATGACTAACTGGATCATCCTCCTCATCACTGCTACTTTCTATTTCCTCATGGTACTGTAACCAAGGAACCTCTCCTTCCTCCAAAGATGTCTGTTCCCTTCAGATAAATAAATGAAAAGCTGAAACTAAAAATTTGGAAGAATTTACAGATACATGCAAAGAACAGAAGCTATACATATTACAACAAGGGGTGAAGCTGTATGTTTAGATTCTCAACTCAGCATCTGCTGTAAAAAACAAGACATTTGTAGTTGCATCAGCTGACCCATCCAGACCCATCCAGAATCTTGCAACACCCATGATTCTGTCGCAAAAGTGTTTGTCTAATGCTCAGGACCAGCAGTACAGTAAACAGCTTTCTTTGCATTTCCCTTAGCATGTCTGCCAGGGCTGGAAACGTTGGTAATAAAGATTATCTTACTCATCTACAAGTTCCTGAAGCTGTTAAAAAGAAAGGCTCCCCTTCCAAAGGGAAACCTGGCCTCAATGCAAAGAGATATGATTACTAAAAAAGGCTGCACACATGAGAAAAAAGGATTCTTTTCATTCCTGGATTTTCTAGAGCAGCACAAGTCACCTGGATGCTTCGAACCACAGGGCTGAGACCCACTTTCCGTAATGGAGGGCAAATAAACAGGAACCATGTCAGAGATAGGTATATTTGCAGCCTGTTCAAATCAAAGAATGCTTAAGAGCGGACAGCTCTCCTGCTGTTGTTCTGAAGCAGATGAGTTTTTATAATGTTTTCATAAAGCCGTGCTAATTCTTCAAAACTCAAGGAGCCAGTGATACGAATAAGGTAACGACACAGATTTGGACTGCTTGGTGTTAGCTACTGTCTGCCTTAGCACGAAAGAAGAGAACATATAGGCATGACTTATTGCTAAATAAAGCCCCCAACTAAGAACACAAGTTCGATAATAGATGTTCAGAAAAAAAACACTTTAACTTATCCTTAGCTGCTTCTATTTACAAATCTTGCTTTGCAACAAAGGCAGAAGCTTTTTTTAAATTAAAACAATGAACAACTGGAAAAATGAAATGAAATTAAAAAAAAATTAAAACAACGAAAAACTGGGAAAAAAAGCTTTCAGCAAGGAACTCCTTCAAGTTTACTATACTCACTGATAGAGCTGCAGAAATACCTAAATAAAGAGCAGCAGTTCCATTCACTGGAATATGAGGAGCAATGAAGCAAAGAGAAAAACAATAGCTTTGCACAGAGTACAAAGCAGTATCAGAAGATGATTAGTGTATGTCTGTGGTTTAAAAAAGGACAGCTCTTTACAATTAGCCTGTATGTAAACAATACCATACCTAATCTTGCTTTTAAAAGTATACCCAGCCTATTAACCTGCTGCTTTTTCTTATTATTAGAATGCCAACACTCTCCTAGTAGTTCTACTTCTGTCCTAGAATAGTCAGCAATATTTGCATGACATAACATTTTTTTCCTATTCTAAATATAGGAAACTAGTGTGATTGTTCTGATGTAGGCGAATGATTATTGCTGGTATAATAACTATTTTTAGAAGTGGTATTATTCTCTATAGTATTGTGCTGACACCATGCTACTGCTGATGTTACTACTTAATAGGAAGTAATTGAATGAAATAAAACCATACCCTCCTTGGAAACAGAAGTCTGTGTTCTCCTCTTCTAGGCCACTGCTGTTGCTCTGCACTTCAGGCTCATGTTCCTCCCTGCCTGGGAGAGTCTCCCAGCTCTCATCGCTTGAGGACTGGTCTTTATCTGTAGCAGCAAAATACGCAGGAAGAGATGCAGACCATTCTCCGTCACTGCATTCCGAGCTGCAATTTGGACAAGGCAATGCAGTGTGAATTCAAATACCACTTCAAGGGGAGAAAAGAAACTAAAAACCAAAAAAAAAAAAAATTACAAGAAAACACATGTGATTTGCTACTTTTCTGTGAACATTGCTCTCAATATGACTAGGATAAATTCATTTTTTACTACTCATAAATTTTTTACAGGGTAAGTATATAATAAAGAGTTAATTCAAGATCCATTATTAAAAAAGAACCATGCCCATCCTACTTAGCAAAAAGGTTTTGCTCTCCTCCCTCCACATTAGCAGAGTACAYGAAACATCTCAGGAGTACAAGCCAAGACCAACTATAAACACCTCTTTCTCCCAGCACCCTGCAAAAAGAAAATAATAGCAGTGACTCCAAGAAGCGCTTGACAATCATGGCAAATTTTGGTCTTCCCTCCTGGACAAACAAAACTTTGTAAGCAACAGCCCTGAAAACCTCTAAGCTATATACAACACCATTTTTTTTAAACCATACAAAGATACACAGAAGACCTACTGAAAAACAACTTAACTAGTCCAAAAAAAAAAAAAAAAGAATAGCAAAAGGGTTTTCAGAAAGAATTTGTTTTTTCAGCTCCATCACCATGTAGAAAAGAGCAGTAAATAAACTGGGGGCAGCTTTAAAACAACAGCAATGCTAGCAGAATCTCCAGAAGAAGGACAGACTTACCAATCGCTACCTTTGGTAATACGCTTAGAAGGTTCATTCAATACTAGCAGTGACAGAAGACACCTACCGAAATCAAAGTAGAGTCAACCAGCTATGTCCCTTCAAAAAGTTTCAGGAAAATGTAATGGATAAGCAAACAGAAAGTTTGCTTGATAGAGCACATCTTACTAATAACACAGCAATCCAGGACGCCTGCAGCTCAGAATTTTTAATTTCATAAACCCAATAAGTCAGTGTGCATCAATGTTCTCATCTCCCCACTTTCAAATTCACTTTAAGGAAAAATTTCTCTTCTTCCTGTGTAATATTACAAGCACATGCCAATAGAACTTGCTGTTTAATGATCTATCAGTACTTTTGAAAAGCTGCACACTATACACTTCAAGTTTTATATGAATAAAGAAGATGAAGGACAAAGATTACATGGAAATATTTTAATTTGAAGCAGGAATATATTTTTCCTCTTACAATTTTGAGAACTAGGGAAGGTGAAGGAAATGAGAATATTCATTGTCCTTGGGCCATTTCAAAGGATTACTTTTCAACAGAAACAATACCTGTTAAAAAAGAAATTCTGATATTTTAATAGATGAGACAGCCAGTACTGTCTAGGATATATGCAATCCAAYGCATCCTGTATGTCACCAGCTAAAGCTGAATCACTACCATTTTAGTATTTTTTTTTAACTTTTTTTTAAAGGCTATTCGAATATGCTGTAAGGTTAGCTCAGAGATTCACATCCCTCATTTTAGTTTTCCCTATCTTACAGTCCACTTATGATTTCCTAATGCAGATTTTAATATAAATAATACTCCTAAGTTGATCGTCAAATTTGTTCCAATATTCTGCCTTTAAAGTTCTGGTAATAAAGTTTATATACATACAATGATTCAAAACAGAAAAGAGAATATGCATTAAGTTATTAATACTGTATAAAGCAAGAACACTGAAGGTACCTATTTCAAAATGTAGGATTTAATGGGGTCCAGCTCTGCAGAGATGCAGAACTTCATGTAATGGTTAGCGAGTTACAGACTTCTCACTTGCCAAAAGCACACCGCATTTCCTGAGCATCTGCACATGGATTTTCTGGGAATGGTCCCTCCCCAGCTGAATCAGCCTGTACTCAGCTCCTTCAATTTAGCATTAGATCATTCAGTAACAGACGTGTTCCTCATCCCATCAGCCTATGCTGGGGAGCAACCACAATCCCACCACCTCAGAGCAAACGYGGTTCTAACAGCCGTATAAGACTTCTCACAGACCTCCTTATTCCATGCCAGCATCATAAGAGCTGGGCATTTCTTCAGAGCAAAAAACGTGTGGTGGAGGCCCATGCTGCAACAACCAGCAAAGTGAATTTTTCTCTGGGTTGGAAATAGGAGCAAGCAGAGTCACAGGATGCAGCATATGACACCTATGTCAATTCTGTTCTTCATGCAGCAATATATATATATTTTTAAATGTGCAAATAATGACTAAACATTCAAACATACAACTTTACCTTTTGAGAGAAGAAAAGCATATATTAGTCCTTTTTATAGAGTAAACATTGACAATTTACTTCATAGGGATATATCTTTCAAAGATTTAGAACATGAATTACATTTTTTAAAGCTAAACGTGCAGGTGATGAACATTTAATGCTTCCTGTTTAGATGTTCATTTATTTCTATCATGAAGAACATAGTCACTTTCAGATGTGTAAGCTATATTTCTCTTTTTTATCGTTTGACAACAACCCATCACTTTGCACCATGGGAGCCAATGCTCTGGTTACAAACTATAGTATGTTTCCTCCACTGCATTTTAAAATTCTAGCACAGCACTTCAGTAGAAAAAATAAGTTATACAGTAACAAAAACTTTTTGAAATAAAACACTATGAGGAAGAAAAGGATTCTTGTAAAGTCCACTTACATCTTTAATAAGAAAAAAGAAAAAAGGAAAAAAAAAAAGGGTCTACTAACCCATTTTACAAGGCCTTGAGGATTTTGTTCTCTCATAATTGGGACTCTGCAATATTTTAATGACAAGATTTTATGCAGATTAATTTTCATGCTGTACACCCCACAAAAGCAGTGGAAACAGTCTAATAAGCATGTTAAATTATGAAGCATAATAGCAAAAANAAAAAAAAAAAAAAAAAAAAAAAAAAAGGCACGTGGACATCCAGAAGATGAGTTCTGTAAAGAATGCAGTGGAAACACAGTCAAAGATGATGAAAGGAAAAGAGAAGAAAAATTGCAGAAATTCAAACTAAAGCAACCACAAAAACTACTGCATTTGCCACAAATTAACAGAAAGTTAAGAAATAATTTTTCCCCTCTAACAGCTCAGTTATTTAACCCTAACTCACACGGACAAGCACTTAACCAGCATTAAGCGAATAAAACTGTTCATCAACACAAGGTTCATACAAATTAGTTTATCTTTCAGATAGAGAGCCCAAAACAGGACAAGCCTGAACGCTGCCCCAGGGATCCACACTGTAGCCACAGCCCGTAGATCTGAAACTGTTTTCATTCACATTTACTTTGGAAACATCTACTATTCTAAAGAACTGCCATTAAAAACAGGATTATAGATAATCCAATCAAATTATTCTTCAGAGATGATGAAGAAGAATTTCTTTCACAAAGTTTGGAGGCAAGAATATATGTAAGCTGACATGCATAATATTGAGATCTGATGGCAAATAAGAAATTCTGAAAATAACAGTTCTTGAGGGGAACCTGTAATTTGCCAAAAAAAAAAATCAGCCTGAGCCAGTCTTCCCTCTCTTCTGCATCTTCTCAGTAAAAATAAACAAATGAAAATCCTAACGAGTGTTAGTGTGTTCTAACCCTAAACAAAATGAAAGATTTTTTAGCAGTTGGGTAGCAGACTCCCAGCGTATTAGGTTTTCACTGTATTTTTAAAAAGCTGCTTTGGCATCCCCAGCTCAGAAGCATTACAGACCACGAGTATTCTACTAGTGCAACATTTGAAAATATCACAGCGAAAAAAGCCTGGCAACAAATGGTGATCTAAAAATGCTTACTTTTCTTCCCCTCTCAGGTATTACACCTACATCTTTGTTTCGCTTCAGAAAACACTTCTATGAACTCCTGTATTTTTTTAATGCTCATTAAAATGTCTAAGGCAGTGAAATCAGACATAAATATTTTTATATAAATATATTTTAAAATTTCACTCATGGTCTAAGGCATTTCTCTACAACGAATTCTCTTGAAAACCAGATGCCATATATTAACTACCAGGGGATTGCATCATGCAAAACAGACTCCAGAGTGAAAGCTAAGGTTCAAGATGACAACGAGGTACGCTCACATGACTACCCCTGTACACAGTAATACTGCAAAGACAGCAACATTACATCTATATGGAAGTATTAACAATCAGCATTCCAGTAACAACCCAATCCTTCCCTTATCTAATTCCTACGAACCAAATTTCAGTGGTTTTGTACAGAGAAGACAGACATCAAAATCATGACAGTGGATCAGAAGAATGTTAAGTACAGTTTCTTTTGATTGACTTGGGAAGGGATGAAGGAGAAGAATTGAGAGAAAAAGTTGGCATCTTGTTATACGATCATATTGTGAAATTGCTTAATTTTTTACTATGTCCCATACCATTTGCCAACAAATTATTCAGATCAGCATATCATTTTACACATAGAATGTGTAATAGAGACAAAATACACAGACAAAAAAGTCAAATCTTACCTGTCTTCACCTTTGTGGGACATTGAGAAATGTCTGCTGCAGTCTTCAAACTCATCCCAGAAAGTGTTATCATCTAACATAATTTTTCTTTCCTGAGCAGTTGCATTTTTCCTTAGGTCTATTTTTGCGTTCTTCTGTGTACCTTCATAGTCTCTTGGGTCAAAGAACATACTGGAACTCATTTTTTCTTTGCCATTCCTCAAGGCACACTCTGCATGGCCATGCTGGACTTCAGCAATTTCGCTTCGCCTCCTAGAACTGCTCTTCTCTTCATCATCATTAGGGAGAAGTTTCTTTCTATCCAACTGGTTTGCAGGATTTTGTTTTCTAATTTTGGGTCTCACTACCAGTTCAGGTGAATTCTCTTGGTCAGTCTTTCCATCACTGACATTTAATTCGTTACAAATAGGGGTCCCGATTCCAACATCCACTACATCTTTTGTCTGTTGTGTTTCACAGCTGGCAATACTCAGGTTATTTTTCAGTATAGCTTGATCTTCAGCAGAAGATTTTTTAAATGTCCTGTTGTTTTCATGGGCCAAGTCTGAATCTCTGTTAGAAGATCTCATTAAAGGCACTGGTCCCACTTCTTCACAAYGTTCCCTAGAAACACTGTGGTTAAGACTGGATAACTGGGACTGTAAGTCAGAAAAAGACTCTACACCTTTTTCTAACTCAGAAAGCATGTTATCTAGTGTTTCCTGAAATACACCTGCTTTTTCTTTTGCCAAAGAAAGATTACCTTGGCCATCATCCTCTCCATCACTGCTATCTGGCTCATAAGAGTCAATGTTTACAAAAGCAATTCCATTTTGGCCATTCAAATCATTACACTCTCCCGAAGCATATTCTGCAAGGTCCTTGGAAATTTTGTCAGGATTCATAATGCTCCCTGAGATTTGGTTGCCTTCCAGACTGTAAGAGACTAGAGAAAATGGTGAAGTGTTTGTCTCAAAAGCTTGGCTCGATACAGTTTGACAAACAGGTGCTCCAGTTCCAACATTTTCTAACAAAGGCTCATCCGATAAACCAGAACAAACTTGAACCAATGGACTGGAACCTTTACAGAAAGTTGTAAGAAAGAATACATTGGAATAATCAAACACAATAGCAATGTTCTCATTTACAACATCTGCTCATGGAAAAAAAAGGGTAGTTTATTGGGACTGCAGTGTAATTTGATAGACACAGACATTTGGYAGAGATGCATTGATTCTTTGCTAATATATTATGTTTTCATTTTTATAAACTAAGCCCATACAGACAGATTAAATCATTCAGCTCAGCCTGTGATAGCAGCAGCAAAAAATATTAAAGAAGGAACATGTTCAAGACCAGCATCTCTAAGTTGTTTATATGACAAGGAATTCTAAGACAAGAACAGGAAACTTGAAAAAAAATGCTAAAAGATTAAAAAAGCAGCAACATTTCTTTCCACAACATAAAAATCAGACTACCCATTCATTAACTAGCTGAACTGTGCCTCCTGCTACAGTCAGATAAAGCCATTTATTGATACTATAAATTACATACTAATAGCACTATATTTTGTACCTGCTGCTATGAATGCAGCTCCTTATTTGGAGAAAATAATAGCAGAGATGAATGCAGAATTTACAGTTGGCAGTTACTATCACTGCAAATTCAGTTTGCTTATTTTAAAGCTGAACCTCTTGCATAAAGGCACAATAAACATCAAATCCAGCAACAAGAGTTAAAGTTAAAAATGTATACATTGCACAAAATTAATGCTTAGTGCAAGTCACCCGTAAACTCCTAAGCAACGTACATCCAAAATCTTTCTGAAAACACAATGGCTTGCATAACTTGATGCAAGTCCTTATAAACTGTAGGCTGCTATTAATACATTTGGGAAACTTTTAATCACCAGAGAAAAAAAGTTCTGAGCAGAGAAAAATCGAGACATGCATGGTAGGCGAAGGCATTCCATAACACGTATTTTAAAGAACAGCCAGAGGTAGGGAACCGTATAAAATGAGTGTTCTGCGTTTAAAAACAACAATACCACCACAATAAAACAAACAACAGTTTGCTAAGTGAACATCCCAAACAGATTCTTCAAACACACCTGGAAAACACTGGTTGCATGGAGGACACATACATCAGGACTCTGACAACTGCTATACAGATACTTGTAACTACTGCAAACCAAACATTTGCTTCAAATTCAGCTTTTACTCTCATCTAAATGGCTAATCCATGTCTAGGCTGGTAAACTGATGGCACTGAATTTCATAAATAAAAAACATGAGCTGTGCCTTTCCACACTAGGAGTCTGGCTTGTAGGAAACAACACTGTAACATTACAAACACTTTATCTGATAAAACGTTGAGATGAAGTTTCTTCTACCTATGTTCTGTGGTTGCTTACACGTATAAAAGATGTCAGGTCAATTAGGAGGGAAATATGCAGAACATTTTGGTCACTACCCACCAGCAGAAAATAAGAATCAACTTGGGGGGGGGGAGAAAATCTAGTTGAGGGAGGAGGAATAATCAATCCAAAACATTTCTCAAAATCTGGAAAGCTGTGATGCCAAAAAAAAAAAAAAAAAAGACCAAATATAAAGAGAAAGGCATTCTGTTATTAGACCTAATATCAAAAAGAAATCAACACTCTTTTAGATTTTCCATACAGAAAAAAACCAACAACTCATATTACAGAACAAGGAGCTAACAGTCTGTAACCTGTACATTTCTTATGACTCCCTTAAATACAGTATGTTCAGTTCTGATTCACTGACATAGAAAAGGTGGTAGCATCAGAGGGAGACCATAGGAAAATCTGTACAAGAGTAAGCACCAATTTACAGGAAACATACCTTTAAGATGCAAACGTAGTAAATATATGAAGCATAGATAACCACAAAAATGGTCAAGTCACCAATTGAAATAAAACCACCAAAAAAGCATCTACATCACATAATAGCCTCCAAGAACAATGGTATACGAGAAAGTTAAATTTACACTACATTATCATCAAAAAAGAAGGAGAAAAGGAAAAAGTTGTTTTAAAATAGTTTATAAGGGAAGGAGGAAAAAATGCTACTTTGGAACATCTAAGGCTGTATCAACAACCATTTACTTTTTAATATAAAACAACCTCATACAAAGAGATTGGATTGTTTATAATCCAACAGGCCATTTTGTGGCTCTTTATGAAATCATTCTTTGAAAGCTAAAGTCTCAAAAGACAGTTGAAATCAAATTTTAATGTTCAACATTCACAAAAAAAACAGGGAAATGGTCCAACAGGTATAAACCAAAAAGAGGGAATCTTTAAGAGGTTTTACAGGATTAAAGTAATTCCTGCTCTAGCTATACTAAGGTTGACAAAGGCACCTCAGAGAAAAACCTGGTCCATGATATGTAAAATACTTAGTAGCTTAGTTCTATTAGCATGTTAGAATAGGTATTTTCTTCCAAATGTGATTCTTTCATAATCATCTGATTTGAAGACAAAATAAAAAGAAATCTACAGTGTTACAATTGTCTAGTTGGTTAGGACATATTAACTATTTCAGGAATCTACTTCTTCAAGCAAAATTAAACAGCCTAAGATATTTACTACTTTAATTTGCCTTCATGTTGAGTTTCTTTTTATGAAACCATCTGAAATGCAGTTTGCACATACTAACTTATGTGGCTAGTCTCTCTTCCCTTCTACACCATTTTCTATGCACCTCCCACTCCCAAGCATCTCAGTTTGCAATTATATGGCACATATAATGGCACATAATACAAAGATATGCACGTACACAGAGACTTCTCTTTCTGAACATCGTCCAGTTCTAATCCTTCACATTCTCCACTGAGATGGTGTCCATTCCTGTCTTGGCTGGTCAAAGATGGTCTAAAACTGACATAAGCATGTCTTCTTCCATATCTTCTACCCGTAATAGTCTGATAGCCTCCTGCTGGTTTGGGCCAGGCAGGTTTGCCAGCTTCTTGACCCATTGCTACATGAGATGATAAAAACAAAACAAAACAAACAAACAAAAAACTTGTATTAGACAACAATATCCCTTTACAATTCCCCTCCCCCCAAAAATTTGACACAACTTTTTAAAGCAAGGAATTTCCCAACTCTCTTCAGAAAGGTTTTGAGATTCACTGACATACAGTTACTAAGAATCTGAAGTGCTCTGGGCTTATATGGTATGAAAGTACATAATAACTGAAACTTTCCTCTATACTAATTAATATTGACAACCACTGATCTTGTCTTCATCCTAACATGTTTGTAGTAAGTAACAAGAAGGTTTTATAAAATAAAATATTTTTAAGATTAAATATGGACACCACACAACCATTCTTTTTTGAATGCAACACCCTTCTGCATGTGGGTCTGACATGCTACATATGGCAGCTTGCAATAAGCTTCTGAAACATTATAATGGGAAAGCTTCAAGGTAACGCGACCCAAGTCAGCTGGCCCTAGCTAGCTTATCTCTGTGACAGGAAAAAAGTCCAATTAATCAAACATATGTTCCCAAACAAAGAATCCCAAGTCCCAAGGACCAATGTTTTAGTCTGCCTTTGGGAATATCCTCAGGCATGGCCATACAAGGTAATAACCCATGTATTGCTCCTATTACTGTAATAACATTCCATGTTAATGGATCTTAATGCTTTTATTAAGAAAACACCAGGTAAAAACTACAGGAAAATTTGAAACACAGTGGGGGAAAGCTGCCAATACCATATTGAAGAAAGATTCAAATCCAGCATTAATATCTGCTATAAATAAGCTAATACAAGAGTTCATGTCCAAAGGCTGTTGCTTGTGCAAAAGCAATTAGAAGTTCAATATTTCAAATGTTCAGTGACTTTTCTGTGTTCCTCTAAGCCACTTTTAAGCTTTACTAGATATGGAATTAACATAGTAGCTTTATTGCTCTTGAAAGACACTACACTGAAAAGGACAACCTAAAGCCAAGGGAAGTAAAGTCTGCAACTATCAACCCACAGCTTTCTGAATTTCAGAAAAATGAAAGGAAAGCTTTATTTTTCCTGGCTGTTAAACTGATCTTTCCACTACTTTTTAAGAGTGAATATTTATATACAAAGATGCCACTGATCAACAGTTTCTTTATGCAACTTTGAATAGCATATCCACTAGCAAAGCTAGTGCTTATAGTACACGGACTGTCAAGAAAGGCACAACTGAATATGTACCAACTCTAAAAGTTTTTAAGTTCTTTTTTGAAAACAAGCATCACTGCTGAAGTTGTCATTTTGCTAGGACTGACATACGGGAAACTAACTTTGTTGCTTCCTGTCTAACACAAACCATTAAAAAAAAAAAAAAAAGGAAGGAAAAACTAAATGAAGGTTTTTTTTCCTCAGGGCTGTGCTCAACAAAAATTGCATGATCTCTTAAAGCTTTAACTAAAGAAGCAAATAAAAAAACCACCTATTATAAACTATAGCTTCTACTAGAAGCTATAGTCTTAACAGCTTCAGGCACAAAACAGCCTCCTACAAGAAAGCTTACAGAACCTGGCACAGCAATTTTGAAGATGTTTGGTAGAAATCTGCATTTTAGTGGAAGTTCTACAGGGAAAGTCTCAATACCTTCTGCTTGATCTTCCCTAAGGAAGAATTGTTAATGTAAGCAAGTCTCAAACCCTAAAGTGAGCAAAGGGTGCTCAGAAGGGGGTGAGAAGAAACAGATAAATTATTGCCTCTCTTCCCAACACCAGAACATGGTATAAAGAAGCATGAACAGTGGAACGAGAAATAGTGGAAAACGTAGGGCCACAAAAAGAATACAGGCTTCCAGGAAAAGTATTAAAAAAAAAATCACTTGTTTTTTGGCCTGATATAGAAAAAAATTAAGTTTGGAGTAAACCAAACAAAACTATGCATAAAATAAAATAATTGCAAAAGAGTCTAAAACATTACTATTTCATTCCCAGGTGAATTGACAGCAGCAATGAAGACACTTGCTGTGTTTAAAAGCAAAAAATCTTTCAAACATTTACAATTCAATTACTTAAAACTGTAATGTTTAAGTACAGTAGAACACGAGTAGTCTTTTAGCTAACATTGCCAGATTCACTTCTGTGACCATTAGCCAAATTATAATAAACTGCTTGTTACACATATGTTGTCTTACATCTCATCACCTTATATGTATTACTCTAAATCTCCCCTAAAATGTGTAATTCCAGTCATCTCTCATTTCCACTGCTCTTCCCACACAGGGAATCTCTGCAAGCAGAGCCCAGTTCCATGAACCCTTCAGGAGTCCAAACACATCCTTAACTAGCTGTGGCTTGGTTATACTGTCTATTTTCAGAGACTTGGGGCACAGCTCAATAGAACCTTTCAGAAAAAAAAAATAAATAAAAATTAGGTATCAGGGACTTTCTTCTCTCATGAAGTTTGACATCATTTACGTATAACCTTCATTTAATATCTTGTCACATATTTGTCCATACCTGCCCAGTCCACATCAAACGACAGAAGCTAAAATGGGCAATTCACTTTTAACTATATTATTCTTGCAATCTTTTTCAAGTGCTGCTCCTTAAAAATGTGAAGATTCCCCATCATCTTTGCCAAGAAACAGTCTCTGCAATTAATGCAAAAAAAAAAAAAAAAAAAAGTGGGGGGATAAAGGGGAGAAATTTTGACAACCAATTTTCTTAGTCACCCAGTTAATATTCTTACTAAATCAACCAATAAGTCATGTTTTTTCAAGTAAACTCTGAAAATTCTTTATTTTTCACTGATTATCACACGGCTGGTTAGCAGACTGCCAGCGGCAGCTGACAAATAAAGCTGACAACAAAGCAATCACATCCAAACAACTCGCAGAGTGGAATCCAACGGTTCAGATTAGTCAATCAGCACAGCAATAGAGCAATTTGCCCTCAAAGATGCTGATACAACTGGTTGAAACAAAAACAGGTAAAAATACAACTGCKTAATCCTTAATTTTAGTTTGTTCTCCAAACATGAGTATTGTTCACAAACAAATACTGTATAATAGATGTCCACTCAAGAGAGTCAAACTCACTAAATCTGAATGTTTTACTTTTCAAATTGAGGTTCACTGTATGCAAAGACTTTAAGGTGGGTGCAATTCACTACAGCTTTTTGTTCCAAATAGTTCTTTCACATATAGACTACCTCATCTTGTATTTAATTGTTTTAAAAAGATATCTTATGCAGCTATGAGCACTAAGAAAGCTCTGAATTTCTCTGCTCTGAGAGGGATTTATTAGATTAAAAAAAAAAAAAATCTTTTACTAAAAGTTTAAATAGCACATTTGGATTAATGGAGACTTGAATTTCTATCTAGATACAAATCTCAATAAGGGAAGAAGCCACAAATCTATTTGCCTACATGCCCTAAGTGAGCAAAGTTTTGGCTCCTAGATCCAGAGGCCAACCTCCATGCAACCCTTCAGGCAATCAAGTTCCCGCAGCGTACAGTATCCTCTCCGAGTTCTTCCTCCCTGGCTAACGCAGCCTGAGGAGTGGGCATTGCTCTACCTGACAATCAGTTCAGGAGCCCTGTTCAAAATATGCTCAATACCTACTGAGAGGATACAGCTCTGTAAAAAGAGACCAGTCTTTAGAGACACCTTTATTAAAAGCAAGGCCAACACAAAAGGACGTGCTTCCCTTCTGATGCAACACACCAGTGATTAAGTAAGGAAGGTATGGGAAACCGGTTATTTATCCACTTTACAGGCTAATTTAGACCCACACCTCCCTCCTCCTAGAAGGATACCACAGTCACTTGAGTTTATCCAGACCCAGATTTAAAAAAAGAAAAAAAAAAAGAAGAAAGGAGAGGGAGTGGCTCCTAAAAGGCACAAAACTTAAGCCAYAGGTTAAGCAGAGACGGACCTAGGTCTGGCCTTTCTGAGGCAATGCCGTAATCGCTGATGCACAGCACCATACTTCCTCTTTAGCTCTATGAATATTGCACTATGGATTCCACTCCCTAGAGCCAGCYGCCTATAGGCTGTAACGTTTAAAGCCGGGGAATTTAGACTCAAATCCATTTGACCTGCATAACCAACTTGTCCCCTCAGCCCCCAAAAAACTGTTTTTCTAGAAGTAGCACATTAACATTAAAGGTTAACTGCAGATGTACATATACATATGTTCACAGTCCGGTGCTATAGCATAGGCATTCATAAATGATTCATTAACTCAATCACAATCCTACATATAAATCTCAAATCCCTTTAATTTACAGACCCAGATTTTGGACCACTACAGTCTCCTGGGCAGGTAGTTGGTAAGTCCTCTGACAGGACTCCAGTCCTCAAACAGCATCCATCTAAATCCTGACACCTGCACTTACTCTTTTCTTCATTATTTTTGATTCTCCTCTGTCCTCTCAATTCCTTCACATTCCGGAAACTGGAAAGAAGAGAAGCAGCTTTCTGGGATCAAGAAATGTACACTTTACATCTATGATACTACTCAAATGACTAACCACCACCTGCATCAATGTAAGATACCATTACAACCTCCACCTAACTTTTGAATGGGGCAATCTGACTGCAACAGGTTTGTCGTATCGGTGGTTCTCAGAACTGCTGTGAGCTACTGGGATAGCATCATTTGTTTGAGTCACACAGAGTCCAGTCCATAGAAGCAATGGTGAAAATAACATTGGAAGAGAGGAATCTGGGAAAAGAGACATCAGAAGGGCTAACTACTAGTTTTCTCTATGATATAACAATATCCTGGCCACAGAATCCCTTAGCAACTTATGGACCTACCAAACTTTAATTAAGAAAATGAATGCATACTAACTACACAGACGGCCTGTTATACACACTGTTCTCTCTGCAATTACAAAATATAATTGTGGATAGTAGCATAGAAGACTTGTGAGGAGGGAGGCACAACAACCTTTTATACCTCACAGGTTCAAGTCTGCAAATAATTAGTATTCATATTACAGGCTAGATTTTGAAAATACTCAAGGGTTCCATATAGATACCTAAGTAATGTACAAGAGATTGGCAAAGATCTCTTTGTAACACTTCTGGCCAGATGTAATATTAAAGATTGGGCACTCGCTAATTTTGATTTTAAAAAAATAAAATCCCAGTTTATCTAAACAGTTCTGAACACCTTTAATAAAATCTTGTCTTTTTCATAAGAACCGAAATACTGAAAGTCTTCCCTTATACATTTAGCAATTTTTTTCAGTTTAAACAGAAGACAACTAAGTTTCATAACTTCCACTGAAAAAAATATCCCATAACCCTAGAAACCTCACAGGAAACATTTTCTGTTAAGCATTCTGTCTGATTTACCTGCATCTTATTTTCACCCTATTATGTCCAGTTTAGTTTCTTGTTATCATTCACACATACATTTACCTCCTAGGGCCATTATATAACTAATGGGGGATAGGGGGTAGAGAGAGAAGGAGAGAGTAAGAGCTGCAACCCTGTATAAGGGAAAGGGAAGAAGCAGTGCGAAGTGTTTCCCATTCAAATTCATGCCTCAGTTGAAGGTGCCCAGGTGGGACTGCCCTGCAACACCAGCCCCTCCCTTATCCAGTCTCTTCATTTCCCAACTCGGGCTTTTCTCTATTTCAACTCTAAGGCTTTAATCAGAGGAAGAGCAGAACAAGCTTGTGTAGCACCTTATCTGATCCAAATCAACTGCCCACATACATAACCTTGGCTCAGGGCACATGTGATATCCTATGAATTAGATTAACACTCACTTATTGAAGCCCACAATGGTCAGCATTTTCTTTCCCGTAAGTGTTTAAAGGCTAAACAAGTCATCCCATATCTTCTCACTGAAGAGCCCTTCCACTGAGGATTAAATGGAAAGAGCAACTAAGAATCCAGACGTGCTAAATTTGAGCCTGAACTCTATAATCACTAAACTATGTGGCTTCACCTAATTTCTCTTACTACACCTCACCCATTGCCTCTACCAATGCAACAGTTTATTTCCATTAATCTTTGTTTGCTGTAGCTTCCAGCTTTTCAAGGCATGTAACAGCACTGACCAAAAGAATCTAAATCAATTTTTTTGTTTAGGCTATATAGTATGTCGCACAGATGTGCGGTAAGAATATAAATTCTTACAAGAATTGGTTCAATGTACTTAGCTTAACTCTTCTAATGGGCTGATAAAAATAAAATATATGTTTAAACAAATCTATGTTTGAATTGCTACAGATTTCTACTTCAGAGGTGTAATTTCCTTGCCGCTGGCCTTTAATATTTACCTTCCAGTTACTGACATCATTGAGCAACAGTACGAAAACCTGTATCTTTTATTTATAAAAAACTGCACAAAAATGTAGAACTGTTAAAGATATTAAAGCATATTTTCAGCTCAGAATTGTGGACTGCTTGATGTCAGCTGCATGTTCAGAACACAAAACACGTTTGCAGATTGGTGACCATGCAATACTGAAAGAGACATTCTATGGTTGGTTCATTTTTAGGGGAAAATTTTGGCTCCATTAATAATTGGGAAGATATTGCAAGACTCTCCAAAAGCATTCCATAAGAAAAATAAATAAAGAGGAGAGTTTTTTGACTAAGTGAGCCAGGGAGGAAACTATATCACAAAGGAACTATAGCTGTTTTTTCTATTTAAAGAAAAAAAGTAAAGCCCTGCTACACTGATAGTTTTATCATATTAAAGGCAGGCAGAGAAGAAATCTTTGTCACTTTTCACTGGCTTTTTCCTATTCCCAGTCTTCTTACTTCATGTCAAATTCCCTGAGCATTTGTTGCTGTGACAACTCCCAGAAGCGACCATCATGATACACCACATCGCCTCCAAGAGCAGAAAGCCAAATTTATATGGCATCAAAAAGGGTAATTACACAATTTTTCATTGATTCGCAGCACTTCATAATTAAAGAAACTACTGAAGTATCTAACCTAAATATCATCCACTCTTTACATCACAATTCAACTATGTTACCTCTAAATTAAGCATAGTAATTGAGGTTAAAAAAACAAACAAAAAACCCCCCACCTAACTTGTGTTTTTGTCTTACTAAAATTACAAAACTAAAACCTAGTATTAGCTAGCTTTAACTTGAGGACATGTAAAGATGGAATAACTGGCATTTCCTCAATAGTTTTTTCTGACAGTTAATCTCACTCTATTAAAACAACAAGAAAACAAAACAAAAACAAAACACACCCTAAATCCAGGCCTAGTTTTACATTCAAATTTGCCTGTTCCCAGATTCCAGCTATTCAATCTAGTAGAAAATGCAATAACAAAATCAAGAGCATTTTAATGGCCACTATTTTCCGCTACAAAAGGTATTTAATTTTTTTTTTTTAAGATAGGCAAAGTGACCTTCAAATATGTCTCTATGAAAGTATTTTCTTCAATCCTTTAATAATCTGTGTCTTTGCCACATTTTCTCAAATTTTTCCAACATCCCTTAAAACACATATGCATATTCTGGTCTCAATCTCACCAACACTTGAGGAAGTAGTAAAAACAATCTCCCCTTTCCTACACAGTGCTCTTTCTTCTTTCACACCTATTAATTACAGAAGCCATTTTCTGCCACAACGCAAGAACAGGCACTCATGCTCAAGATTTTAAAAAGGAACACATGTAATACTGACACCGTTACTGTTTTCCACCTTACAGTCTGAAAAGGTTTACTTATGTTCTGAGAAGTATAACTATGTATTTGTACTAGAAAGTATTTTGTTCAAATTGGTGAAACAAAAACAATTCAGGCTCTTGATACCCTCTCCTTTACCCAGCTAGTTCTGAGTCATCATTAAAGCATACCCCAAAATGTCCAGGTAAAAGCAGGTAAAAGAATCTTCATATCATCTTTTAAACTATACTAACCAATACTCTGCATCTGTAACCAATATTCCAAATCTATTTCTTTCCTGGAGGTATTTTTGGAGGCCTCCAAGAGCAGATGAATTAAAAAGAAATTTGAATTAGCATGGAGAACTTCCAGTTCTGTAAGCACCAGTGTTCAGGAGGGTGGAGAGATTCCCTATTTTGTTTGACAGGAGAAAGGTGTGAAATAAGAGAAGTATTTCAATAATTTAAGACAACATACCTTTGCCATCACTTCCCTCCTCCTCCCACTATGGGCAGATAAACACCAAAATTCTTGATATGTTTTATTATGTTCACAAACTTCAAAATACATGCCCTGGCAGATTTGCACCAAGAACAATGACTCTTCAGTTGGAAGTTACCTTCATTGACTGGGATTTACCTAAACCTTGGAGAACCATACTGTAAGTAAATTAAATATTTTTCTAAGGAATCTGATTTATTGATTTGAAAGTTCCTTCTTCAAAGTCTCTGACTGAGCAGTGACTTTAGATCACTCACTGGGTTATCTGAGAACCAAATATTGGTTCTTTCCATAAGCAGTATCAGCTGAGATGTACATTAACAAATGGCATATGCTTCACGGACTTATTTTTCAGGCTTTATTTACTGCCTTTTTGTTAACCTTCCAGGTTATTCTGTACTCTCCTTTAAGCATATGGATGCTTAAGGTCAGTGTTTTTACTACAGCTCCTTATCTTTGCTCCAGGCTGAAAGTAGCTTGTAGTCCAAGTTTAATAAGCTGGCAGGCTGGCCTTCCATTGAATTCACTTTAAGTGAAAATAATCCCCTTTTTTTGGTTCACCTGCCAGGCTACAGGAACTGACTACTTCATTATGACTGAAACAGCAGCTGGTTGCACCTTAGAACAGAGCAACTAACCTCGGAACCTGGAATCTCAGTAGCTCTGTGGACCCTTTTGGCAAACACAAATCATGTATTTTCCATTGAAGGCCTAGCTTCAGAAGCACAGTATAGACAATTTAAGATATTTGAATGTCTTTGCGAAGAAACAGGATGCTTGTTATCACCTTGCCCACTTGAACTACAAAGATAATTCTGTATTTAACATTATCTAGAGACCTAATAAAAATACTAATCATCAAATTTATACTTTATGAACTTGAAAAACATTGTTGGGCTCTTCACACTTGGTTAAGTCACTCCAAACTAAACTCATAATTTAAAATTATACGTACGCATTTGGTGTCAGCACGTTTATACTTATCACACGCTATGGGCCTGATCCTATCAATTTTGAAATAACCAGAGTCAATGCTAGTGACAATAAAAGCAATGATACCAGGTGGTCATCTGCCCTTGCATGCATCCCCCTTCCCATGCGCCTTCCAGACTTGTCCCCTAGAGTAAGGGCACACTATCTGCACTATCTACCTTCCAGCTCCAGTAGTGGGAAGGTGAAGAAGTTAAAATCAGACCGTGCTTGTCCCTCTCTCTCCAGTCAGGCTGGAAACCATAGTTGCAGCACACAGTCAGACAGCTGGAAACAGGGGAAAAGAAGGCGGTTGTGTATTTCTGGGGTTGAGGGGGAGGTGAGGGATTTGGTTCCAGCACACCCTCCCACTGCAATTTTGATCATGGGCCAAAGTCCCAGTCTCCAAAGAATATCAAACCCCAGATGAGTAGTGAGAGATTGCTCTTTGGGAGGAGAGAGGAAGAGATGAAACCAAGATGAGACCTCCAAACAGATCCCATCTCCCAGAAATTTAACAGCATTTTAATGCCTGGTTATGGTGTTTGAAGCCATATTTATTTATTTACTCACTAGTTGCAACTTAAAATGAAAATAGTTAACAGTCAACACTTTAGAGGATAGAAATTCTAACATGCTGCTTCAGAAAAAAAAAAAAAAAGTTTCCTATTCCATCAGAAGAGGTCTGAAGATAAATTTGAAGCAGGTTTGTTGTTTCTGTTTTTTCTTACTCATGAATACAATTTGTCTTACACAGCTCAAGGCTGTAAACACACTGAAGTGCCAGACTCTATGTTAACTTAGCAGACATCCTTGATCTGCCTGAAAAGGTAATAAACAAATATAAACAAAAATACTATTAACAAACAAAAAGGTTCTCCACCTCCACACATGTATATTTTAAGACAGAACTCCCTCACCCCCAAAATCAAGATCTCTAGAAAATTTCTGATACAGATCTGAATCTCTTCCCAAATACTAGAAAAGAGGGTACAAACACCCATGGGATGTTTAAACTGATACTAGCTTCCTTTCACTTCAATACTAAACACAGTTTCCATTTTGGATTTATGTAGGTGTTTCTCCCACAGTTTTGTAGTTGTGTGTGCATTTTGTGCCATAAACATAAAACTTAACTTCTAAGAAATAGGAGAAGAAAGAACTGAAATATTTCAGTCTATTAAGGCACAAACATAAAAAGCTAAATTTTCACATTTATTAGTGCATTAGTCAATGTGCAGGTTAGAAAGAAGTAAGACCACTAATATTTTGGGCACTGTTTGCATATCTCAATCTTAATTAACGACTTACTATAATCAGCATATATAGTCACAACTGTCCAAATCATGAGAGATTTTAGCAAAGACTTCAAAGGGAACAGGTGCTGGCACTACACAAATGATTGTCAGTTGAAGCATATGCAGGAAAGAACTTAAACACTTGCCTTGAATGAAATACGTAAGAAAAAAACCACACAGAGCAATTAATATTTAGTAACGTCCTTAAGAAAAGGAGAAACAGATTTCCTTCAACCCCAGAACTTCTTACGAGTTGAGCCCAGGCAGCATCTCTCATGTAAAGGTATCTGATCAGATGAGTTGCACAAACCACCATCCTGACACAGTCCCTTTCTATCYTTGAACGTCCCTCTACAGTTCAAGACCCCACACGGTTCCTTGTTCTTCATTCAGTCTCCTCTCACCAACATGGGTTCACAGAAAACACCTACATTGCTATCTGCCACCTGTCCAATTCAGCCAAAGAGCGAGCGTTAGGTGKGCTTGCTCTGACGCCGCTTCAGCTGTGGTTACAACAGTTGGCAGTCAAGCTGTAAACTGGACTGAATGAACTTACTCCACTTTACCAAACTGCCTTCTCTGAGGGGCTACCCCTATTTTTGTTTTCTAAAGCTAGATCAGCTCAATGGATAGCTGCATTAGCACAACCAAGGCAGTGGAACAGAGCCAGAAGCGAGCAGCCAGAGGCAGGAGTCACTAAGCAAACTCTGCTGACAAAGCCCCTGCATCCCTGACCCACAGACTTGTTCTTCATTGAGCACTGACCTGTAATTATTCTGGTGCTGATTTTTCACCATCCTCCTATTACTTAGCTGCTCCAACCTCATATTAAGCTTCTGCATTATTTCTGCACTGACTTAATCTGATTTTAGCCTTTTCTTCCCAGCTCTCTTTACTTTCTTTCACAAAACTGAAAATTGTTTAAATGCATCACTTTCCTCTACCTTGACTTTGACAGGACGTGAAAATCTGTCCTATGAACTGCCAGCTCTGGCTTACCATAATAATTGCTCTTCCAGCTTTTATTCTGAGGAATACCTATGGCAGAAATTCTACAATAAATCTCAATTCAAGACAGAGGGAAGATTAAATAACTGAAGTACTAAAAGCCTTTAATGTATTGTGTATATGTCACATGTATTAACCAGTTAAGAACAAAACCCATCCTCCCTCACTCTCTCTCAGAAAACAAGCCTTACAGCTTTAAAAATAAAAAGCTTAACATAATTTTGCCAGTGGCCCTTATAGCAATGTGTTCTGTTAATACAGAACACTACTAAGGGTTGACAATCATCAACTGAAACTTAGTATCTTTCTCCTTTCCCAACAACAGATTTTTTCAGTCTAAATATTTGTACTAAATTAAGGGCATGGAAGTAGTAATTTTTAATCAACTGCTTTTCAAAAGACATTCAGAAATTTCATCCTTATTTTCAGTAAAAGGTACRCTTGTAGACTGTCTACCTCCTTTCTCCCTCCCACTCAGACTACTACTCCACCAAAGAAACAAAAACAAAAAAAATCCCCAAATCTTTGTTTGCTCTTTTCCCCTTGCCTATTATCTTCATATTCTGATTTTCATTTTCAATTCCAATTACTTTCTAGAGGATGATACATATCTTTTTAAAGCCTAAAGATGGCAAATAGAAGCTGGTACTATAGAAAAGTTCAGTCACTTTATTTAGTTTGGTATACAAGGTTTCATTCTATTTCTGCCAGTGCAAATGACCTCAACCTACTTCAAGATGTTAGAACAGTCACTTCCTTACCCTTGATAAATTCAGCAAATACTAGATGACAACATAATTCCAAAGTGGAAGTTCAGGTACTTGAAACTCCTACATGATAAAGAGATACAATGAAGCAAAAGATCATGTCCAAGGACTTATCTTTGTAATTCATTCTCTCTCTCATCTTAACACATTAACCCAAAACATGTAATTAACCCTCCACCCCAAACAAACAGTATGCTTTTTAAGATCTCCTTTTTTTCCTGAAGAACAGTGAAAACTCACTGCTTTAAACACTTTTTTTCCCTTTACAAATATTATTCTTTATACTGAATACAACGATAACAAAAGCCCTGTCTCTGATCCAAGCGACAGACTGGAGGACATACCTATCATATTTAAGGACAAAGTCAGCTAGGCCTCCAAGAATTTTAAAGCTTAGGAACAGAAAGCAAAGTGATTTTAACACACCTGGGAAGAAAATGAGACAACTCTCAAAAGAGACATGCAAGATATTATTATGGGTAGGAATAAACAACTGAGCAAATTACCAAAGGGAGAATAACCGGCTATGGTTGCTCTGCAGAAGGGCAGTTTAGGATTATAGTGGATCATAAACTGAATGCAAGTCAATACTTCCACTCTGTTGTGTCAAAATGCAACATGGTGAGTTGTATTAGAGGGAAACCTGCAGGATATGAAAGGCAACCCTTTTACTCCATCTGAGATTGTTAAAACTGGATCTAGAATACTGAATACAGTTCCGAGTACCTTACTTCAGAAAAGATCAATCTTAAATGGCAGCAGGGAAGATTTCCTTGGCATTTGGAAATGACATTAGGGAGATGTTTCTACATGCAAGAACACTGTAACATTTAAACAGATTGCCCAGACAGGTTGAAGAATCTCAGTCAGTGAAGCATCCAGCAAAATGGGATTCAAACAAATGTCTAGTGGGACAGTCATTGCGACTCTAGGCTGGTAGGAGGGAAAAGCTGGATAACTTTATGAGGGCCTTCCCAGCCCTATTTTTGATGATTTAATTGTTCCCAAAACTAGCCCAACAGAATTTCAGTTATTTACTTCAGTACCATGGCCTGGAATCACAAGCTTATAGTAATGGGGTTCACAACATTCTCAGCTATGCTGNGGGGGGGGGGGGGGGGGGGGGGAGGCAGGGGGATCCCAACCACTATTTGCTTGCTTTCAAATAACTTGGAAAATAAATTGCAATTCTTCTATTGATCAACTTCTGTATTTATTATTCTTATGCATTTTCTAATATTATTTCTTCTAAATTTCTAAGAGATTAATGATCTAAAAATGCTATTTGAAATCACACCAATTTTTACTAGATGCAGCACAAATACTTGAATTTTTGTCATCTCCTTTTACAAACTACAATCTTTCATTTAAAACCTCTTATTCCAATCTTGGAAATGCTGTACAGATCTATTACCTAGCAGTCTAAATTACTCCTGTAGATCTCTGACTCAAATAACTGGTTAGTGTGTTTAGCTGTTTCAACATGTTTCAAAGAAAAAGGTGCTTTGATTTGTATTGTATATGTTTACCTACCATTTCAAGTGGATGATGAAGTATTTTCACTTCATCAACTTTTTAACAATAGACCCTAGCAAAGGCAGTGCTACAGCTAGCTGAACACACTAAGAAACCTAAGTTAATTTATTTCTATTTTCTGTGGTGTTTTCTTACTGCACATCAACATGAGACAATTTTTAAACCAAGTACCTTTCTAAATTTTCCAAAAAAATTACAGTATCACATCTTCTAAAACCAGTTGCCCAACTTTTTTTGAAGCTATGTTACCTAGCTACAAATACCTCGTTTACCAAATATGTGATGCAGACTCACTTATTTAAGATGCTGTGTTGATTACAAAGCTACTAACAAAGCAGGCCTGTTTGGTGTTTTGCTAATTTTTTAAAATCATTTGAGTTATGGAAACTTATCCCTTGATTATTTCAGAACTTCCACCTCTGACACCTGGCTGGCAGGGAAGAATATTTTGGTGTAACTGATTACCAATTAATCTCCTGAGCAAAATTCAAGACTACTGTCTACCACCCGGATCAGTACCATTTCACCATACTCTGCTTTTCTACAGTATCAACCAGCTGTCCCATTCCATACCCAATACAATTATCACTGTATTTTCTTCTTCTGCACAATATCTAGCACAGATGGATTGCAGATGTTAGAACAAAACTCAGGAGGGGTTTTAGCATCTAGAAAACTTTGGGGCCGTGTTTCAATAATTACACACAAATATGAAAAGAACACGCATGTATGTGCAAACCGGAATTCTTTTTGCTTCATAGCCACACATTTAGTTACCTTAAACACTGTATAAAGGTCTAGTATCAAAACACCATGCTTGAAGTTTATCAAATTCGAAAAGCTATTATAAAACTACTTAGAATGATTAACACCATTGGCAGCAGGGCCACTAAATGCTTCCCTCCACCGCAACACGTAAGCATTTAGCAATTCATTCAGCCACATGCTCCATCATCTTTGCAGTGCATTCAACTCATTACTAAAAGCTTGTTAGCGATTACCTCAATGTCCAATATAAACAAGTAACAACGTGTTTCGCAAATACCACAAAAACAACCAACCAGATGTGGCCTTTAAGGGAACAAAGGTTCTTGCAAGAGCTACTGCATTTCACACTTCAGCAGCTCAAGTAAGCGCCCATATATTAAATGGGTAAGCCATTACTCCAAACACTTCAGGATATTCCTGTGATAAACAGCATGAAGTGCGTTTCATTCAAGTTAAGGCTATCAAAAAACACAGAAGCCAAAGTTTCAAACTTCATCTGGAACTTTCCGACTGTGCTCAGGTTAATGTGTCGCGTCAGGATATTTGAAGTACCGCGTGCCTGCTGACATTCTGCACAGACCGCCAGGGCTAGCTAGCTTCCCCTTCCTACTACGTTTTGGGCTTACMTATTTTTATCACTTATTCAGACAAAGTTGTTTCTATAATGCCTTGAAACAACTTTCAAGTTAACTAAAGCTTTTAAATACATTTGCAAACTGAAGTAGATGCAAAGAAGATCTTTGGTATCTGTTCAAGTATGCTACTAAACATTTAGATAGAAGGTTGGCTCAAGCTTCATTATAATACTGTGGTGGACTGTATCAGACTTTCAGCCTTATCCACTAAAGAGCAGAGGGACTCATTAAAATATCAGTGAATAAACAAATTAGAACAAATTTATTTCTGATACTTTTGGTTTGTTCAAAATATTATTCAGAAACACTATGATAAGCCTTTATTGAAGTGTAAATCTTGTGCTCACAACTTCAATTACATTTGCAGTTCCAGTTATCTCAGATGCCAAACAAACACTACTTACACTGCAAACTATAAGCCAGAGATTGTCTTTCTTTTAAATGTATTGTGCTTTGTACAATGGGACTGTGGCCTCTACTGCTGTAGAGCACAGTAACAATTTTTGTTTCATTCAAGCCTGCAAAGGCATAAGAGACAAAGAACCAAACCAAACACAAGCCAGCAAGTACTACGGATTACATATAAGAGAAAGTACTTCATAAAAATGGTAACAATGCCAGCTTAACTTTTTGCTGCTAATATCCATCACAGTACTTGCTGAACTAATCTAGTACATCATATCAGTATTTTTCATTCACTACACTAAACTCCTTTTTACAGAAGTAAACATTTTCACGGGATCAGCCAACTAACCAGGGCAATAATTCATAAACATGTCTTATTTTGATGAAGATTTGATCTATCAAGAACTTCTGCACACTACTTTCATTGTCTTGTAATTCACTAAATTAGCAATGGAAATAAGAAAAAATAGACAGAGATCACAAAAAGTGAAGCAAGTCTATGCTTACAGAAAGTTAAGTTTGATATGTAAGGCTTCCAAGATTATTTCCAGAGAAAAATTCTGAGGAAATATAAAAGTTTCCTGATCTTATGTTTCAATGCAATTTCAAACTCATGACTTTCTAAGCAATTTTTCCAGACACTTTCCTTTCTTTAGTAGATGAGAAAGACTGGGAAATCAATTCTGTGCAGGTCTGACTCAGCTACAAATAAATACTTATTACATACAGATGCTTCAGGATGCCAGATACAGATGTAAATACGCACACTTCTCTTAAAGGAAAGTCACCTCTATAAAGTACATATTCTTCATGACTTGTGTATTAGCAGAGAACAATAACAGAATCTGAAAGCTCTTTATTGCTGTAGGACATCATTTATTTTTCCCAGACATAGTGTAACATATTTTTTTCAAAAACTGTTCCCTTAAATCATGTAAGGATGTATACACATATGAGTGCATATCCAGAACCACACTGAAACAAGTGTCTGAACATACTTAAGAGTATAGACAAAGGCCCTAAATACACAAGTCTCTAAGCATCCAAGATGTCCTATAAAGTACTCAGTATCACAGTTATGATACCAACTAGGCTTTTTATATCTTCCTGCACTGTGAAGATTCACACGCTATGTAACAGATATATATTCTTCATAACAAAATGTTAATTCACTTTCAGTATCCAGTCTAGTGTCTTGAACATATCTGCAGTGCACAATATCTTAAAAGATCTCAGTTGCACTGCAGTCAGCTCAACTGGACTGTGCCTAGCTGGAAACAATCAGTTCAAGCGAGCATACAGAAAGTGCAACGTTAAAGTGCAAAAACTAAACACCCTCAGGGAGAGTCTCATCAATGTGTAAAACCCATTCTGAGGGGGTATAACTGCAGTTTAACACATTTTCACTTCTAAGTCCAAATTGCACGTTTTTGGTGACATGTCTTAACACAGCTCTGGAGGAAAAAACAGATTCCTGTGGCCAAAGACAGATTCATTCCGTCCCCGAGCATGGGGGCGATTCTGCTCCCAGCTCTTTTCGACCACCTCTCCTCCAGCAAAGGGGCTGCATGAGGGCTTCCGAATCTAGTTCAAGCAAGGTCAACTGGCTTACTTGAAATGTGGGTGTAGTCACACCCACCTCATTTTGCCTGAAGCACTATAACAACAACGCAATCCGTTCCGCTGACCGGGCAGCTCTCAAAGGATAATCAGGAGCGCAGGACTAGGGAAGCGCGGTCCTCCCATACACTAGTCACTCTCCGCCCCGCGCAGCACGCAGCGAGCTTCCCCCCCCCCTTCCCCCGGGAAACCGAGTCACCTCCCCGTGGCTGCGGCAAATAAAAGACCCCTCTGAATTTCCAGTCTAACACCGCCTCGTGCCCGCTCCGTACCGGCGCGCCCGCCGCCCGCTCCAGCCTCACCCCAGGCCTCTCCCCTCCTCCGCACACCCCACCGCGGCCCGGCT
>NW_020448196.1:960710-981531 GCF_003343035.1 Apteryx rowi
CGGCGGGGCCCGGCAGCGGGCAGCGGGCCGAGCCGCAGCCCCCGGCAGGGCAGGGCAGGGCAGGGCAGGGCGGCCGGGCCGGCGCGGCGCGGGCTGTGCTTTGCCCGAGGTCTGCTCTGGGGTGGAGGATGCAGGGGAGTTGGTGCCTCGGCTCGTGTCACGCTACTGGTGCTTAACTCCGCGTTATTAAATGCTAGAGCGTGGTAGCGCTTCGCCTCGCTCAACACTAGCTCAGAAAGTCTGATGTACAGACTCAGACGAATTCGAAGGGCAGAAGTATAGCTAGTCCCACCTACTCCACGCTACCAGGCACGTGCAAGAAGGGAGCTTGAAGAAAGAAGCCTCCTCAGTGACAGGTTGCATCTCTCTCCGAGACACCCAGTGACACATCTTTTAGTTTGCCAGTGCTTATTATCACCATAAACCACTACTGAGTTGAACTGACCTGTCTGCTCACCTAGAGTGATGTTTCTGGATTTTAGTTTTCYGGTTTGTTGTTTGTTGCTGAATAAATTACTGTTAGCCTTTTAATCATTTAATCATGTGAGTTCATCCCTGGGCTGGTAATTCTTATCTCAATTTAAAAGGCAATTTTACCACTCAGAGACAGGCAGAAAGCAATTTTACATTTTGCTGTGGAAAAATGGGAAAGGGTGACATACAGGACAGAAAGATTTACACACAACACAGGGTGATATACATTGTACCGAAGAGGGAGATAAGCAAAAAGACATATCCTGTACAGAGCAAACAAAGACAGGGATAGAGCGAGGGAGAGGGAAAATGATGGCCTTATGTAAGAATATATAGAGAAAGTGCAGTGCAGTGTTGCATGTGTACAGAAAGCAGGAAGAGAAAGGCATAGCAATTTGGATACAGACGTGGCAAAGACTATACCAAGGCCAGAGAAAACATGCTGCAGTTTGCCTAAAGCGATGAAGCTTAGTTCAACTATTGTTTTTACAAAGCTTGAATATTGTTTTTTATTAATATGATTATTTCATTCCTTAGAGAAATGTCTCATCATCAGCTTTGTTTAGAATATTTTAACTAGTACACAATTATATTTTTCAACACTTGTGTCAGCATAAGTATCCTTGCACACTGTTCCAATAATAAACAGAATAAGTACAAAAAGAACTGAAGTAAAAAGTATTCCATGATGGTATCCTGGCATGTTTTTAACTAGAACCAAAGTGTTTTACTCATCCACTATTTATCACCATGTTTTGTACATGTTATATTGGCAAAACATAGTTAGAAATGAATCATTTACAAACAATGACATCTACTAGTTGAAAGATAAAACCTAAGATTGAGAATAAACTTCAGCCCCAAAGAAGAAAACAAGTTGATCTGTGAACACTGAACCTGATGAAATTTGGTTTCTATGAATGTATGCCACATATCTACTACTACCCAACAGCAGTAATCCCTGGTCATCCATGTTCTTATGACCCTCCCCCTCCTGTCTTACAGTATCAGTTCAGGTCTTGCTCCTTGGCTCTTCCGCCCTTCCTGTAATATTTCCTGTAATTCTTTTCCATGTCCCTCCATTTCAAGTGAGACAAGAGACAACATATATTGTGGATGGTTACTAGCTTTATATGTGCTAAAAGTTTAGTCAGTATGTGCGTGCCAGCTGCTAGCCAGGAAATCATATAAAACAGTTAACTGTAGAGTTCATACTCAACAGAAGTGCTAATTTTGTTTACTCTCTCCTCTGCATAACTGCCAATTTTCACAGAACTTACAGAGATCTAATTAGCACTGAGTTCCCTCCTTCTGCCAAATTTTTGTTAAAAATAGCTAAAGGTTCAAAGGTATTAGGAAGGAGTGCTGATAGATGTTTAGGCAGAGACTGATGGACAGACAGTCCAAATTCAGATATTTTGAGACAATATGAGTTATTCACAAAGACCAAGATAGGTTAGTGTTTGCAGATTCCCTCTACGTGTAGTAGAGCTTACGTACCTCAGTAGAGGATACAGCTCTTCAAGTTAGGCTCCTGTTGCAAATTACCCTCTAAGGAGCCTTCTCCCACACACCCACACATTGACATAAAAGGAAACAGGAGAAATTAGCTACTCCAAAGTAAAATTAGCCTCTGTGAATATTCTTCTTGGTGCAGCAACCCAGTGCTCCACAGAAATATAAGAAGAGTTTTGTCAGAAACTGTCAGTCTGAATAGAAGGATACTACTACTGTGCAAACATCAGAGTTTGTAGCCTCTGATGTGGAACAAGAGTGAATTCTTCCTGAAAATTTGCTTTATTGATTGCTGTTTGTATTTCACTAAAGACATAATCCAGAAATCTATCAAGTCTGACAGTTTCTAATGAGTTTAAAGCAGTCAGATAAGGCACCTCCACATCAAAGTATACATACTATCATTATTATTGCATTCAAAAGACTAAATAATATGGCAAATAAATATGTAAATAAAAAGATTTTTCATGTGAACAGTATATAGTATATTTAAGGGAGAGGCATTTACAATGCATACTCTGTTTTGCAATCTATTTTGTAATATTTTTAATCTTGGTAATATTCAGATCAAACTTTTCTCACAAAGACAAACTGTAGCTGCATGTATTGATGCTGTGCCACATAAGAAYGTACTAAGGAGTGTCACCTCTTTTCCTGATTTTAGATTATTAGGTTTTATAACAAGAGAGGAATATTATGATCATCAAGTCCATCCTTTACAGAAGAATTCAACGAAAAGTACAGAAGAGTACTGAAAGGCTGTGATGGAAAAAATACAGTGACTGATGTTAGAGAATATCGGACTGAAGCTGTCTAGAATTAATTGCTTAGCATAACTTGCTTAGCATTAGTAGCTAAATTTGCTGAAGCCTTAGGCCTCAGGCTGTGAACTTTTACTTAGATAAGTAAAAAGGGGCCCCAGAGCCAGTTCAAGCTGGAGAGATAAAGAAGTTGCACGGACGGCAGGAGTAGCCAACCTTGAAGATAAGCAGCAGCCTGCCTAGAGACAAYGAAGGGGCCCAGTGAAGAAGGGGAAGAACCAAGACCTATCTATTACTGTTGGTCCAAACTATCGCTTAAGGGGTGGGGAATTTAGACTGTAAGGGTATAATTGCCCAGGGATTTCTTTGTTCGGGGTCCCTCTTCAGAGGCACCCTGTAAATCAAGCTGTAATTACTGCATGGGTATCATTAAATTTTATTTCTCTCCAATCTGACTTTGAACTTCTGCCTCAGCAGGAACCTAGGGTCGGACCCTGTTATGGAGGCTGGTGAGTCCATCCTCCTTTACAGAAGAATTCAACGAAAAGTACAGAAGAGTACTGAAAGGCTGTGATGGAAAAAATACAGTTACTGATGTTCCTGAAACAGCATTCTACTGCAAACCACAAGCTATCATGCTTGTGTGTTTTCTTGGATACACTCCATTCTTGGTCTCTAAGTTTTGTCCAACAGTTTTCAAGGATTTTCTTTTTTTCCAGATGTTTAATATTCCTGCAGTGTGCATGAGTGGTAGCTTCAACTGGAACTACTGATATATGTTAGGAAATGTCACATATGTCCACATCTGCAATATATTTGGTGATTTCTGTATATTTCTGAGCAGATGGGATCTTACGTGTACTTCACAGCAGAGCTAATGTTTCTGAGAAGCATCAGAACTATTGTACATATACTCTACAAGTGATTTGTTCAAGCTCAGTAAGTCAGATGCATCCCCCAAACTCTAGATTTACAACAAAACAAGCTGTAAAAACACAAATAACAACATGGAACTGCAAATTAAGAATCTAAAAAAAATATTTCAGATGGCTATAAACTAAAGAAAGTATGGTGAGTTCCAGTTTAAAACACAGATAATGTAATTCCCATCATAATAAAATTCACATGCCACTCAAGAACAAGAAATCATTCAGTTTAATAAACTGAAGGCAGAAAATGTTACATCAGTTAAAATCTTTTTTATGACACGGTGTAAACTTAGCCCAGGGGACTCATTGCTACAAAATAGCATTATTACTTAGTATTACTATTTATAAGTATTGTTAGGAACAAGAGTTCAGCAAGATGCAAAGATACTTTGCTGTTTATATAGATAATGTTAATATTTAGGATTACAACAGTAGAAATAATAAACGCAGCCCAACACTTACGGAAAGAAGAATCTGTGCTCTGAATTTGAGACAGTAAAATAATTTTTAATTGATTAAGATGACTTCTTAAGAAATCTTAAGATATCTTAAGATGAGTCAGGAAAACATCCTTTGTCAGGAAAGCACTCAAACAGATGCTTGAATGTCTGCACGTGAACAAGGCAAAGGCTGCTAGCTCCCTAGATTCTTGTATTTCTTACACTTATGGTCAGCTGTGGAAATTGCTTCCTCTAATTCTTTTCTAAATGACAGCATATTTAAACAGAAAGAGCCAACTATTTCTGTCCTAAAAGCAAAACTGTTTAAAGACAATTAATTGCCTTTACATCTACTTTTACCTTTAGCAGTTACAGCTGTAGCTTTGAACCTGCTACCTCCTAGGCATGCAACATGCTTTTAAAAATATGCTTGGAAGATGCTATATAAAGAGGGATTAAAAAGCTTGTAACTGAGTAAGGCTTATTCCCCCCTCCCTCCCCAGACTTCTCAGGTGAGTCAGTGTGATACTGTAACGTGATAAAAAGTTGACTATGCATCCTGTAAGCACAACAAAAATGGATACTATCACAAAGATTGATTAGGTTTGTCAGCTCAAAAAAATGAAGTGATAGTAAGATTAGTTTTTAAATATATATAAAAATGTTTTGGTCACTAGTCTCAAGAGTTTGTAATTTTGATCATTTACAGTTAGCTAAAATAGCAGAATTGGATAGGCCTAAGTATTATTCTAAAATGGCTGATTTTTGCTCTTTGGAATACAACTACAAAATATGATTGCTGATATCAGAGCCCACAGTAGTTGAAGTAATTCAGTCAGTGGTCTATGGAGCTGATTAAAGTACAGTGTGTGTGTGTGTGTGTGTGTGTGTGTGTGTGTGTAGGTATGCACACATGTGCATGTGTGTGTTACACCTCCAAATTTTGCCACAAAGTCCAATTTTCTGGGGCCAGGAGTGCATTGCCCTTCTGGTGTTTAGGGGCTAAGTGAAGGAGTTTAGCTGTCTGAGTCCAAGGGGGGCTTCTTCCTTGACCAGAGCTGTTGTGAAGTAAGTTAGAAGTGAGGGCTGCCCCTCCTTGCCTTTGGGAATTGTGAGTCTGGCCCTGACATGGTCCCACCAGCTCAGCTTCCCGGCTTGACTCCGGACCTGCCTCATCACTATGGTCCTGCTGGGGGATCACCAGGCTATGCCGACCCCAACCACCATCTCTGGCCCTGATCCTGACCTGGACTTGCTGGTCCACATCCTGGCTCCTGGCTCACCTTCTGTTGCAGAGCAGCTGGCTCTCGCTGCACCCTGATGCTATCTTGGTACGCTGTTTCGTCAAAAATAAGCAATTTTAAAGTTCAAGACCAGCAAATTTTGTTTCTTTCAAAAGTAAATAAATAATAAGTTTAATCTGTTAGGAGCCCAAAAAGTCTGTTGTGTTAGCATTCTAAGTATCATGGTAATAATTAAATTAAAAAATAAATCTTGGACTAGTCAAGAAGAAAGTGCCAAAATTTTGGAAAGCTCTGTGTCTCCTTAAAAGCTCAGTAGAAGTGTCCTCTGAATTTGCAGGGTGTAAGAAACTTTGCTGCTCTGAGAAGACTGCCATTCCCCAACAGAGGTAAAGGTGCCTGTGTCTCAGGAACTCCAGCCCACAGTCTGGCATTTAGTTTAAACCATCAAAAAGGGGAACTTGCCTTAGCCTGTTGGTGATCTGTCAGATGKATTTATAAGTATTGAACCAAATACTGATCTCAGTTGCAGAGATGCAGGTTCAAGAAGAGACAATGTTTATGATTATTTATTTCTGACAATTACTTTAGCAAAGACAATATGATTCTGGCTGTTATATTTGTGTAACTAACAGTAAAGTCTGGACTATTGTATTTTTCCAAGTCCCAAATGATTCTTTCAGCCTTTAATATTAACACCTTTGAATACACAACTGCTCAAAATACTTCTTTCCCTTTTTGAAATAATAAAAAATCTGACTTCAGAGAAGGCACATCCTTAAAGTGCTCCTTCAGTTACTAGATGCTATGGGAAAAGCACTGGGTTCTAAACTGGAAAAAAACCTGTACGAGTCATACAGTTGCTGCAACCTTGTCTTTCAAACCCTTATGTGCAATAGTAGTTCAAAAATTACTAGAAAAAAATATTATTTTGAAATAAATACCACCCTTTGTGGTATTTGTTGTCACTCTTAGTGGGGACTTATATATTGTGTCAACAGCAGATTTTTTTTCCTGGATAGGGTGAACTGAACTTTTTTCAGTTCATACTCAGTTACTGATGTTAAAAATCCCTAGCTAGTACAATGACACAGCTTTTTAGGGTTTTGATTCTATTTCTCATTACTTCAGCATGTTTTCTTACTAATTTGGACACGATAAACAATTTTTTAAGTATGTCCACAATCACATGTGCCAAAATAGATCCTGGCTTAACAAAGAGGGAAAACCCATTTTAGATGATAACTACACCTGTGGTAATCTCACATGGAAATATTGTGTTAAACATTTTCAGACAAGCTAAAGTTACTGGTGCCCATCCCTTCACCACCAAAATATCTACTTTTAATAGATTCTGGCCCCTCCTAACTTAGTCTGGTTTTGAGAAAAACTGCACAGCCAGTCTGAATCCTTACTCAGCAAATCGTTCTATGCAGGTGGTGCATAGAACCAGTCTTCACGTGAATACCTAAATAGGAATTTAGATGTCTCCTAATATATGTTCATTTGTAAATACAGTGGCTTGTGCCACCATACAGAAATTATGACAACTGCCTAACACTGATATAATTGCTGCACAGAAAGAGCCATAAGGTCCTCCTTACTTAACACTGCATAGTGAAAAAATATTGGATACTCTGGACTAAGTTATAGACAAAGTTTACACTTCTGGAGTGTTGGAAACAAAAATGAAGTAGATGGTTTTCCTTTGGCATTTTTTATCTCTTTATATTAAAATAAGTGTAAGGAAGATAAATATTGTTGTAATGAAAACTAATTTACGAAGAGGGTAACATCTGACGGTTTTCAGATACAGCTTCATTAAAGAGTGAACTGATTCAAAAGCTGATACTGCCTACCTAGTAGGATTTAAAATATCCAAATTCAGTGCTTAAATGTGTCATATCCGTATTTGATTTCCTAATGAATCAGATTGTCAGTGTGCCTCACAGTTTTTAAGGTTCTACAGGTTTCATAGGCAGTGAGTAGGACAGAGACCTCACTCAGAAAAGAGCTGCACAGTCCACCCCATGCCAGAGAAAACTCACATTAGTTCAACATCAGTTCCCTAATCCACAAGAGGTCAGATCCATCAGTCTTCTCTTCAGGGAACAACCGATTTTAAAATGGTGCAAACAATATAATTAACAGAGGACCTGAAAATTCAGACTGTAAACTCTTTGAATTAAATAGGATGACATAATTCATTTGCTAGAGATTGATTTTTCACCACTGAAAATGTGTCTAGAAGTTATTATAGGAATTATCTTGCTCATTATCTTCATTCTGTTTCACTAACAGCACCTGTAATATCTTATCGATGTAACCAGCAAACCAGCTGGCAATTTTGCTAAATCTTGGAAAAAAAGAATAATTGATTTTTATACAGTCATTGTGTATGACAACTTGAAAATATTAAACTGGATATACATATTGACCTACATCCAATCAAGCCATCTTGTTACGTTTGTTGATAATCAACTATATTATTGATTTGCTAGATACATCCATATCCTCAGAAACCCCTGACTGTGGTAGTATCTTTCATGTATAAAACTTCAGGAGATCATTGAATGAATTTGAAAGTTCTGCAAAACTTTTACCACCTTTTCAGAACATACTGGGAAAGCCAAGACTATTTTGTTTGTTCTATTACACTCTTCAAACTAATTTGTTTCTTGGCAAAGAAAGTAGAACACATACACAATCTGCATTTTTCATATTTATTGAGCTCATAATCTTCCCTGGTCAGTCAGACTGCATATTCAAACAAAGCCAGTTAACAAGGAAACAAAACACAATTATCTCACTTAAAGCAATTGCTCTAACATGCAAAATTGTGGTCAACTTCCTCTGTYTCTTTTTACTGCTTCCCCACACTTTCAGATAAAATGCGTATATTCTCTCAGGAACAATATTTTAATGTATCATTTAGAA
This sequence comes from Apteryx rowi, assembly GCF_003343035.1. Classification (NCBI taxonomy): domain Eukaryota; kingdom Metazoa; phylum Chordata; class Aves; order Apterygiformes; family Apterygidae; genus Apteryx; species Apteryx rowi. The sequence goes on from NW_020448196.1 coordinate 969,008, forward strand.
ACTGAACAGTGAAAGAATGTCTTAATTGCAGCAACATCTTACCTAATTTCAAATAAGGGTGAAAAAAAAGTCTGCCAACAACCATTCTACCCTTATAAGCAAATAAGCTAAGAAAATTTCCACTTACCAAGCACATAGGAATGCAAGAGTTACTGGTCAGCTCTGGTTAACACTACAGGACAGATCTGAAGAGACAGCAGTCAGCCCTGTATGCCCCAGAGATAACACTAAGGAACGAAATCCAATACAATTGTCCACCAGAATAGAAAATAGATATGGTGGTACTAGTCTGGCTACCCGCCCTCAGAAGAAAGGCTTTAGAGAGAAACTAACCAACAATCACACTGAAGACTGGCTTGCACAATTGCCCATATCTTACTGTTTTTATTAAAATAAGTCATACAAAATATTGCAACCTACAATATTACTGTATGTAGGTACTCTACAAATTTCAGAAGGTCACTAGACCATGGGTACATAGAAAAAATGTCCCTTATTACAAAAAGAATTATAATAAAATAATACATCTCAGAATATTTTCAGACCTTACTAATTAAATTTGGAGTATCATTCACTTGAGCAGGAATTCCAGAAGGAAACCTTGGGGATCTACCTTGCCTGCAGAAACTCTCTCTAAGTCCATCAGCAATTCCTTACACAGCTAAAAAAAGTGAATAGGGATTCTGAATGGCTTGCAAATCAATGTGTGTTTTACTTCCAGCTTCCCTAAAATGTTAAAAAATGATAATGTATGTTTTTGAATCATAAAAAAGTTGGAAACACTGTTTTCCAAAATGATTGAAATTTAACGTTTTCATTGTATGAAACCAATACCTTATATACTAATTTCTAAACTGATTTTTCCTGAATGGAGAAATTTCTTGTGGAGGTTTTCACTTTGAAAAAATGATATTTTTTAAATAGAGATCATTTTCAAGCATCTCTGATTGGCAAACATACGCAAATCAGGAGCACTTTCTTGAGCTGTAAGAATCTGAAGACATGATAGCACATTGTGAAATTCATTATCTATTAATATCTGCTGTGTGGTTACTATTTTTCAGATGAAACAAAACAAAAGCTTGTCCCTATCCTGAAGAGTTCACAGTCTAAACATACTGAGTCAAGTAAAGAGAATGCTTGAAGTATAAAAGAAGAATGTCAGCTGGTGACTGGCCACAAATGCTCAATAAGAAGTTATAGAAATGCACAGATATTTTTTAAGGAATTCATTATGTAATGTATTGCTACAACTTGTCACTAATGGTCAGCTAGCTTCCTGCAGATGTTAGTTCAAATTGCAGCCAATTATAATGCCAAAAGAACATTCCCCCCTTTGCTCCTACTATAGATCTGTACAGACCAGAGAACTGAATTGCACTACTCTCTAACGGGCCTGTTAGCCAGCTATGTCAAGGTTTCCAACAGAGTCTCCACATGCACTTTACCCCTGTCATTTCCAAGAAGGAATACTAATACTAAAGGATAAAGCTAAATATCTCATGAAGCCTATGGATTATCATGATGTTCAGCTATTAAATGAGACAAAACTGGGAGTTCCCTGTCAAACATGAAGACCCTTAGTAGCAGATACAGTTCTTAGGACTTAAATTGTAAAGGTGCAGAGGCAACATCAGCTGGCTGCCTCCTAAATTAATTCTCTAAAGAGGCAACTTGAGCCAATGTAAAACTACAGACATCTTTGGCTCAAGAGAACAACCACATCTTGACACCTTAATATAGATCAAGCTCAGAAAAGCTGACCGTGGGTAAAGCTACACTGCAATCCCAAGAGAAGGTGAACTAACCCTTGCTGAGCTCCCAGCTGCCATAACTAGACTATAACCAACACCTGAACCAGCTAATTTAAAACTAGCCTGGGTATCTCTAATTTGCTCTGCAGCTATTTTCATGGTTTCTTCTGTACAATTCCTACTGCTGTGTGTAAGTATGGTATGCTAGTTAATCTGTAACTTCAGCTTCTGACTATTTAATACTTGAATACTTAAATCTTGAAAATTCCAACCCTGCAAAGCCATCTAAGCATGCAAAGACATTTTTACAATTGAAATGGCAAAGCTCAGACAGGGTGCGAGTCACAGTGAAGACGAGGAAATTGTTTTACAGAGCAAGGGTCATTTAGTGAGAAAAGGAGAAACCATTAGCTGGGAATTTAAAGAACAACTTTAACTTTGTAATTAATGAGCATAATTGCGCCAGAGTAGCAGAGGGCTCCCACCTGACCTCGGCTGCATCCGGTGGAGCTGAAGTGGAGGTGGCAGAACAGCGCGCCCAAGCTCACAGCAAAGCCTGGGGCTGCAGCGGGGCCGACTGCTCTGTGAGGCGACATACTGAGCGACACCTCCCGAGGGTACTTGGTGGCTGGGATGGGACTAAGCCCTCCGATCTCCAGGCTCGCTGAGGGCTGCCCTGCCTGCGCCTCTCTGGGGACAACGGTGCCGTGCGCGGCCCATGGCGCTACTGACCTCAGGCACCGAGCGGCGCGGCGGCCCGGGGCCCCGGCTGCCGGCGCAGCTGGAGGAGTTGCTGCTCCCGGCCGGAATTAGCCGCCTTCCTCCTGCGCGGGGACCCCGGGCCCCTGGCGCAGATGGCTAAATTAAGTGCCTGGAGCGGATGTGCCACTCGGGCATCTCGACGCCAGGCTGCGCGGCGCCCCGCGGCGGGTCCCGCTCACTGCCCGCGGGAGGCGGCACCGGCCGCCCGCCAGGTGGCGCCGCATCGCTGCTGCCAGGCCGGGGCGCGCGCGCTCGCCCCCCCCACCCCGCGGCCGTTGGGCGGCGGCGGCCGTTGCCCGGGCCCGCCCCCCGCGGGGGAAGGGGAACGGATGCGCGGCGGCTGTTACTGCGGCCGTTACTCCAGTATAGCCATGTCCTCCATAAAGGGGGGGGGGGGGGGGGGAAGGGAAACTCATGCTGACTTCCAAAAGCATGGGGGGCAGGACACATAATGGGCAGTCCCAACAGAGTATCACTTTCATCTCTGCGCACTTGCCCCTCACTGGAAAGTATGGCGCCAGAAGCCCCCAAATCACTCCCTTTGCGCGGTGCCCGCGGTGCTCGGAAGGGGGCTAGCGGGGGGAAGGAAGGCGGCGCCATGTTGGGAGCGCGGCGGCGGCAGGTGGCGGCGGGGGGGACGAAGCTCGGCACCTGGGTGTCCGCGTCTCTCGGCGCCGCGCTGCGCCTTATCACCTGCGTTTACTGAAAGAAGCCTTTTAAAAATGCAGAACACTTGCTAATAGTAATTTTGTAGAAAAGAAAGCAAGAAAAGAGTTAAAGAGAGGAACTGTTTCAAGTGTTTAGGTATTTCAATAAAAGACAGGATTATTTTCCTTTTCTAGGGAGCTGATCATTTGTAAGCTGTATCATTTCCTTCTTGCAGTGGTGAAATTTTCATTTGCTGTATTGTGATTTTGGAGGTACCGACTGATACAACGCTAGGAAAAATGTTATTAATGAAGAAACTCCTGTTCTGGAACTTCACCTTCAAAGGGCATCACGTTCAGGCACACTTCTCAAGTAGAAAAGGCTAGAAGGTATGGGGAGACTCTGGCATCTACGCACCAGTTACATGTGTTTCTGTAAACCTGTTGTCACTGTATGATGATTATTTTTGATCTTTTACCACTTTAATTTCTTCAAGGGTAGGATTTGGAAAATCTAATTTATTCCAGATTTTTTGGGGAGCTGGAGAGTATCCAAAGTATTATGATACAAACAGTTTAGTATGCAGTAATTTCATGACACTACAGTGATTTATCTGCCTTTTTTGTCCAGAGAGGAGGGGAATACTATATCAGTCAACCAACTCATATGCTACGTCACAATTTAAAGAGGATTACACATACAGATTACAGTTCTCTGTGTACCACATAAATATCTAGCACAAGCAGTTTATATCAGAATTAGAACTGCTATTGAAGAACTAAGTGTTTGGATAATTCTATGACTATCAAATAGGTCAAGTCTGCAACAGCTAGAGCACATCATGGAGAGGAAATCCGTGAGTGTTTGACTGCATGGATATTTGTATTGCTGAACTAGCAAAAGCAGTAACAATAGTGCATGATGTCAGTTCTTATCTCTAAGGCTTCTGTAGTAATCCACTGCTATAATTGCTGTGGATCCGGGCATATGGTTAAAACTCGTAAAGGCAACACTCCATAAGGTCAGCTGACACATGGCTGAAAGGCCAAAAAGTCAATACACTGAGAAGTCTGTAAAGCTGGAAGCTGAAAATAAAATAAGTATCTGGTGTTTCCAAGAAGGGAGAAAGGCTCTCTGGAAGACTGGTGAGAAGCTTCTTATTTCAAAAATGTTTTTGTTTTGTTGCTTTTTAATGTAGAACAAAGTTTTCATGTAATTCTTTTGAGGAGTAAATGTCATTAAAGAAACAAAACACAACACCAATCTTCTGAAAAGTGAGAGAGGGCTAGAAAGCAATTGCTTAGCCATAGGACATACATTAACCTTAAGCCACTGAATATTTATGCTGTTTCCAGTTTTCTCACTTTTGGATACCCCAAAGTACTTGACTTTGCAGGATGCACATGGTGAAAACATCTATATTCAGAAGTATTGTGTAAAATAGGAATGTACACAGTAGCATTAGATGTTACTTGAGAAATTTTCTAACCTCACCACTCTGTTTCAAGGCTCAGAATATATTTTTAAACTAGAAATATGCTAGATTGCTAAATGGTAACTGGAATCTAATTAAATGGCTTTCTAGTAATTACAGAACCCATTCTCAATTAGCAGGTAGTGTGGATAGCTAGCAAAATTTAATTTGGTTTCTACTGCTGCTTCTTTACTGGCTTCATTTTGGAATGAATGCCAGAAAAATGCTAAATACTGCATCTTACAACAGTAAGGAGAATTCTGAGGAGAATGCCACTTGCTTACTTCTCTCTGACTTACCTCACAGCCATGGAGTCCTGGATCCTAAACTATCCTTCTTTTGCCACTGCTGTCACCTGTTTCTGTAGGTTTGAGAGCTCTTTCAGCTGCTTAATAGTTCAGCTGCAGTGTCCAACAGTGTTGAAATCCTCTGGCTTATTTGCCTTTGTATTCCCCTAATTACTTCCCTTTTGTCACCTTTTGAACTCCTTCTCTTTCGTCTTCTTACCTGCAGAACATTGCAACCAATCTTATCACTCAAACTAAGAACAGAAACATCACCTTGAAATTCCTCCTCAGTCCTTTAAGAATCCAGTTCAAAACCACCTTTTTCTTTTAAAAATCTATACGGATTTTCTGMAATTTACCTCTTGGATATAACTCCTAACTTGTCCTTTCCACCATCCCTTCAATTTTTTAACCTGCTTCCTTTCTTTTTTCCTTGCATAGTCTGCAAGCTGTTCATGTCAACTCTTCTCTGCCTTTCCTACCATCTGTATCTTGCTGACTTATTAACTTCCCACCTTCTTTCAAACTGTATTGTATAACATATCCTTTTTCCTCATATCTGTGCTCCCTAATTGTTTTTTCCCTCAATAGTTTCATCTATATCAAATAATTTATTCATTAAATGATACTTTATATATTTCTGCAATATATACCTTATACTGTATATCATTACTGTATTCAGTGTGGAATGTTTTCTCCTTACAGATGATGGACTGAGAGAAAGACAAAGCATCTTAATCACAAGCAAACAGTGCTTTGAGATGAAGGAACTTCTTACCGAAGTGTCTGCCAGATGACTCTGCACAGTACTCTGCTCATTTCACAGCTATCAAAGCTGTCCATACTGTCCATGTTCTCCAAAAGTTGACCTGTCTTTTACTGGGAGCAGAGGTCAGGTAACAGCTGTGGTTTTCAGTGCTGCCATCGTTCCAAAAGTTATAAATTACAGTCTGTAAATTACTGCTATCAGTAATGGACAAATGCAGTAATGGAGTTAGAAAGAGTCAAGAAAGCAACAAAGTGCTGTCCTAAGTTTCAAACAATTTGTTCCTAATTTCCCTATGGATGTTTAGTCTCCAGTCATTCTCTTGACCAAATGTTCTCACTAGGACTGTGTCCGGGACACAGGACACACTCAGGAGTATATAGCAAGATTTTCCACAGAGATCCTCCAAGGGTAAGTTATTTTTTGAGCATTTTAGCCCGGAACAAAATGAAACAGAATGACCTTCTTGGAGCAATTTTCTGTTTTACAGGAATACTGGTTAAAATAAAATAGCACCGTAAGTTATTCTTTTCCAATATTTTGGTGATGTTTTGCACTATGCCAGTATTAGATGCAGTGCTACCTTTGAAAGAAAACACACCAGTGGCAATTCTTGCACCTCTATTTTGCTACAGACACGGTCTAACAAATTCTCGGTTCCCAAAACATTAAAAAGTCTTTTCTAACATCTGTACTCATTTCATCATGGAAATATCCTCCTACTGGTATAGCTACAGATTAATTCCCTCTGAATAACACTGCTTTATTTAGGAATAGTGGCACTTGCAAGCTAATACGCTATCCGTATTCTCAGCTTCACAAATACATGAGGAATGTAAAATACAACTGTTCCTGTTGGCATAGGTTCTGCAGAATGAACATTGTATCTTGAATATTGGGGGGTTTAGTGGGACTTATTTCAGGACTTTATATTTGTTTTCGTAAATAAGATTTGCTTACATTATAGGTGGACACTAAGGAAAGATAAGTGATGAAAGAGAAAAAGGCATTATCTACTATTTGCTGCTGAAAAGGAGTATCTCATTTTCAGTGCTTGCAATAGGGATGTCCTTGTGACTCAGCACTGCTATGCTGGAAATAACTGTAAAATTTTAAGCAGTGTGTGTGAAACACTGTTATGTTTATCAGAAAGAGGACAATAATTTTGTTAAGCCTACAACAAATACAAACGTTAGCTTGTCCCTAATCTGCTGTAAACCTAAATCTTTTTAAAGGAGGGCTGTAAAAATGATCAAAACAACCTGAGTTGTTTTGATCCACTTTTGTTTGAAGAAACAGAGTTGTTGGAAGTTGTAGGAAGCTCACATTTAACTGCAAAATTCTTTGCAAAAATAAACCCAATTATATAAAGATTCATGTTTCACTTTTGTAATGACAGAAAAATTATTTGGGAAAGGTTTAGTTTAATCAGGTAAAGGAGCTGAGTGATATCATACTTCAAAATATAAGGGTTGTTAGCTTTTCAAAAAAGTTTTTAAAGTAATCTTAAGTAATTCCATTCCATTTCTCAGTATGGGCTAGCAAAACAGTTTCAAAAGGATTATTTCCCCTTGGATTTCCTGAATATTATGCAAATTTTAAAGATACAGAACCTCCCCAAAAGAATGTAAAAAACACAGGGAGTACCATCATCATTTAGGCAATCTGACAGTTTGCAGCGCCTTTACTTATTTCTTTTCAGCTAAGGTGTGAGGTTACATTTAGACAAGAAAGAGATGTGCACAGGTGGGCTTGTGCTATTTAGGGTTTCAGAAGATGCAGAGCAAAATGTTAAAGTAACATTGGAAACTTAGAAGGCCTTTGACTAACTTCACAGCTGCAAGAGGATCAGATTGTGCCCTAAGCTAGGAGGTTTCTTTGTTCATTTTATTTATTGTTTATATTTTTTTTATATGTACATCATCTGTCATACCAGTCTCTCTTCTAACCAGTATACTCTAAAAATCTGTAAGAATGAAACCTGGAGAACAAATTGTTTTTTTCCCTCTCAAATGATGTTTCTTTTGTTAAGCCACCTGGTCAAGCCCATCAGCTTGTAGGTAGTTTGCGAAATACATTTATCAAATGTTTATGAAATATAACCAACCTGAATGTGCTAAGAAAAATAAGGACCTACACATTAAACCTATACATGTTCAAAAAACTGACTTTATAGCTTTGCAATATTTGAAAGACTATATGGAATTTGAAACAAAGCTGAGGTATACTTACACTGTTATGTATTGTAGAGATGCCCAAATGAGCTTTATATGAGCCAGCTGGGATATCCGAAGCAAGGTAGCTGAAGCCAAGCTTCAGATGGTTAATTTCCCCTTCAAGAAACCTGTTTAAAGTGGACTCTGGTAACTAAACTTTTATCCTAGCTGAAAGAGATTTTTTTGAATTATGTCTTTTTTTTCTTCAACCATTTGCTGCAGGAGGAGTTCTTTTGTTTTCTTTTGAAGCAATTGACACTTGCTGCTGTCAGAGCATGGCAATTCCAGTGAAAAAGGACCACTTCTAATTTTTGTGTATATCAAGGACATTTATTATAATGCAACCTAAGAGAAAAAATAAACRGTTTTCTGGTCCAGACAGAAGATAAGCTGTAATCGTTCACTGAGGTCAGATGTYATATAAGAGCTCTGACAAAACAGAATAGTATTTCATATGGTTCCTCACATTTTGCTTCTTATTCTTCTCTGTCATTATAAAAAAAGCACTTTACTGGGTCTTGTTTTAAAATAATCCTTCAGACAAGAAACACAATTATTCCATCTGGTATATTGCAAGCACTTTAGAAAAAGTGATTCAAATTGTGATGTATCTCAAAAAAACCTATGTAAATTACATAAGCACATACACGCCTGCAAATCCTAGCTCATATCCCAAACAAGCTTATTCAGCACCCCAGCTGTTAGTGTGACAGTAGTTAAAACTCACATTAAACAAGAAACTTTATTTAAAAAGATGATGTCCTCTACTTGAACCATTCTGTCCTTTCTCCATGCTTTCCTGCAGGACCTCTCTAGAATTTTCCTGTCCTCCCCTTTATGGTTTCTTGGCACAGATATAAAAAGTACATAAATCTTCACCTACAGTTGCTTCCTCAAAGGTGAATTGTAGGAACAGGATTGACCTTCCAAAAGCAATGTGAGAGTCAGCTCTCTCCATTAGTATTATCACATCCAAAAGTAGCATGAAAAAGAACACAAGGTAAACTTATTCAAAGCATTGTGTTTTGCCACCTGGTCCAGGAAGCCCACCAAGCATTGGTGCTGTCTCTTGAAGGACTGTGTCTGGCCAGGATCACCTGAAGTAAAGATGTCATACAGCTCTGTACTAGCTGGGCAGATAGTAGAATTGCTGTGCGTTCGGATGTGAGGCTGTAACTGAGTGTGGAATCCCTGACTACATTTCTTAGTTTTTGCTGAGCAGGTCAGACGTTCATTTGATGTTGCTGTAGTCTGCATTTCTAGTAATATAGGCATAAAAAAAAAAGAATTATGTATTCCAAGGCTGGCAACAGAAAAGCAAAATATCAAAAACAATACTGGATTTGTACTCGTTACGTGGTATGTAACAGTGGTATTCACAAACATTCACATCCAAGTGACTTTAGCATTTCTTACCGTTGGCTTTCCTCAGTTGTTGCAAGGGATCTCTTCTGGAATTTCCATTATCCACTTATCCTCTACACTTGGATTACCTGTCAGCTGCTGCTGCCTCCGTAATACATTTAAGAGAGAAGTTTGACATTTGAACTAGTAGCTATGGTTGCAGGCAATCTGCTTTGTTCTTGGTCTAAAGGAACCACAAATTAAGATAGCTTTGCAGCATCTGGGTAAGCATTGCCTTTCCCTTATATGGAACATCCATCTTTACAGTGACCACATTTACTGGTTGCTGAACGCATTGCAAATTTGCATGGATCAGATGAGTTGATAGAAGACAGATTATGCTTTTTGTTTGGGGAAAACCTTTTGCCTTCTTTATCTGCTCAAGGGATATTGTCTCACCCTTTGCACCCATATCTTATCCCTACTGTAATACTGGCTTGTGGGTGAAAAGGATACAGACCCTTTACTTTTACACAAATAAATCTTTTGAACTCATTCAGGCAATGAATATTTCTCTATCACAGATACTAGGTCTGAGTGTTTCTAACTTAAGATTTCTTTAAAATTGAGTGCAGACTGTGCATCACTGAAAAAAACTAAACTAGCAGTAAAATATTATATAATACTGGTTTTAAAATGACACTAATGAGAAAGGAATTAGGTACCTCATTTTGATCTTTCATTGAAATAAAGCATGGACACCATATGGTTTAGTGAGCAAATAGTTTTGTTCCTTAAATCAATGCAGGACCTTAAAGATTTTATGGAGCTAAAAGAAAAAAGGATATTGCACACAGTATCATAAGTTAAAGAGAATGAAACATTAGTTTAAGTGACAGGAAACAGAAAAGGGGGGCAAGCATTTTTTAAGCATGCTTAGGTATTAAGGTGATATGAACTATGCAAAATTTCAAAAAGTGTTCCGTCTGTCCTCACACTTACCCATGAATCCCCGTGCCTATTGCTAGGGGGAAATGGCTAAAAGATGGATGCTTTTAAAATCTTCTTGCTCCTCCTCTCCAATTTTTGCTGGAATTTTTCCATTATTAATTTCTGCAAGTGTCCTGTCCTCATCTTAAACATAATGGTACCCACCACATAAACAGGAATTATAGCCAGTTGAAACCTCAGAAGTCATGTGTTATGGGAGATAGGGAACTTGGAAATAAGAAACAGTCACAAATCACTGCTCTTTTTTGTGCCAACATCTTTCCATGGATCTTGAATAATCGTAGAACTGATGGAATTCATTCTGTCCTTCTGTGGACACACAAATCCTGCACCTAGCAGACTCCAAAGGTGTTTTTGTGGGTTCAAACTGGAGAGTCTGTGCAATCCTCATGGGAGAATTTGACTGCTAACAGACATACATTAATGAATTAGTTTGTAGCCATCAGACTTTCATTTCACTTTAAAAGCCTAATTCTGTGTTTTGCGACTGACTGCTATGGAATTTTTGAGAGCAGTGAGATGTATTCAGTACTGGCTTCTTTTTTCTTATTTGCTCCGTGGTGACACTTTTTTAATTCAGAGTTTTTTTCTGCATGTTTACATCATTATCATCAAATACATAGTTTGGTCTTTTGTGTTGGTCTGTGTTGGTATGTTTATTCCTGTCCTGGATACCAAGTCAGGAGTTATGTAACCTGATTTTTCAAGGATCCGCTTCCTGTAAGCAATGTATATAATATCCTTTGGCACATTTTGACAAAGAATGCAAAGTACAAGGAATTTCTGATAAAATAATGTACTGCTTAATATTAATGTGTTTACTCTGTATGAGATTTACAGAACTGCTAGGTCTACTCTCAAATTTTCTTGAATAAATAGTTGATAAAATAAATAATCTCTTATATGAAAAAACACCTGAATACCAAATGAGGAAACAGAAGCATTATTTCACTAGGTTTTATCCAGATTGGTCTATATCTTATACTCAAGTTTATTAAGAATTATTCATATAGTTACTGTTGTATTTCATGCTGATAACAAGCTTAATCTGGAATGAATTGAGAAAATGCACTCATAATTTCCATACCTACCTTGTTATCCTTAATTTGAATTGCAACCCGATTAGTTAAGTCTTGCACAATTTAAGAGTTGAAATGACTTCACCACATCATATGGAAGAATATGCATCAAAATATGCCATGAATATAATTCATTAGATTTTACAGGAAAGCAAAACTTACCAAGGGGCGTGTGTGAGTGTGTGTGCACAATCTGCCAAAGCTAAAAAAACAACTGCTTGATGAGTGTTTCTTCCTTTGTACCAGCCTACCCACTGAGCTGGTAATTATTCTTGCTTTTTATCTAATCATTATAAGACAGAAAACAATCTTTTTTCCAGCTCTCTTCCCTCACTAATCACACATAGGCCATTAGAAAGGCTCTGTATTCTGAATCCATTTTTAATTTTTCCCTATCTTTCACAATTTAAAATATTTTAAACAAATAATATATACAGCAATTAATGCTGTTGAAGAAATAACACTRTTTTCATGAGATGGATGGACTGATCTGCTATTCCATGCTCATAGACACAAGTCTGAATCAAAATTCGTGGAAGTTAATGGAAGAATCTTGTGTGTTGAATCAAAGCGTGTCAGGAAGGTATTAATGAAGAAGTGGCTAATCACTCAGTTCTCTCAAATGGAACAAGTTCATTATATAAATAACATTGAAAGGGGTAATGACAACTCATTTTAGATTCATAACTGTGACATTTAATAAAATATGATTTTACAAATCACAAAGCTTGAATTTCAAGAGAGCCTATGTGAGTTGGGAGACTAAATCCCTTTAAAAATATATTTCTGGAGTGCTTTGGTATGGACATTCTTTATTTATAAATCATCTAGAGTATATAAAATTTGTGCAACTATATACTGGAACATGTGTACCTGAATGAAATGAATATATTATAAGCGCTTCAAAACAAAGACTGTTTCTTTTCTGTATAGTTGTACAGGGCTCAATATTATCAGGACCCTCAAGCTCATTACACAAGTATAATGACAACAGTACAGTGTCGCGGKCCGCGGGAGTGACGGGAAAGAATCATACGCATTCACAGAATGCAGGTTCAATTCCAACTTTATTCGGCARTTTGCCCATCTTATATATGTTTGTGCAGTCGTACACTTTGCTAGGCCAATCACCATGCAGATTATGTCACAGGGAGCCAATCATGGCACCGATCACGCACGCAGC
>NW_020448196.1:981592-1056245 GCF_003343035.1 Apteryx rowi
GTATCATTTCCAGCTGCACCAGTGTCCTTGGTGGACTACTTCAAAGCACGTAGCAGTGGCTATAGCCTGAGGCCTAAGGCTTCAGCAAATTTAGCTACTMATGCTAAGCAAGTTGTGCTAAGCAATTAATCCTAAACAGTGTTAGTTCCATGCTCTATATCTCATATAGATTATTGTTCTGAAGCACCGCAAGGGCCCCAACAGTACAGGAATAATAATACTTTATTCCAAGATGTAAAATATTATATTTCTTCAAAATTTTACATTGTATATTTTACTAAATACAATGTACAGAATATATCAAATGTATAAGAATTATTATATTAATTATAATATAATTATATTATAAATTATATTTTATTATATTAATCTATATTATTAATATATGTTCTAATAATTTTATTAGAATTAGATGCAATTCATTATTATTCCATTTAAATTGAGAAATACCTGTGCGCCAGAAAACAACGCAGGTATATTTTGGCAATTTAAGAACCAATTGAGAAGAAAAATGTTGCTGAGCATAGTTCAGAGTACTAAGAATCTGAGTGCCCCTATTCCCAAAACACTGATTCAAGATGATATTTTAGATGTACATGCTTGCAGAATGTATTCAATTTCAGTTTCTCCTTGCAATATGAATGGAAACGGGATAAAAGAGCTGTGGAATATTAAAAGAGTTTTATAACAATACAGATAAATGAAGTGGGAGAAAAAGGAATGTTCAGGACAGAAAGAGAGAAAAAAAGAGGAAAAGGGGAGAGAAAAAAAGAGCAAAAGAGAAAGAAAGGTAGAAAGAGAGATGTACAGAAAAGGAAGAAAGCAAAACCAACACAGTACTTAGGATAAAGATTACTGTCTGAAGATTCTTCCAGACTATATCAGTCAGTAATGTATTATCCTTCTTATTTGACCTTTTTCTCAAGCAGCTATTGAAATCTTGCTGATTGTTACTGCCAGGATTTTTAAACACCTCTCAGTTTTTCACAGAGGTTTCTGTCTTACCAGTAACCAATCATTATTCCTCCCATAGAAGATTAGTATTTTTCTTTACTTGCATAGAAATCTTAGAGTCATCAAATTTGATTTATCCTATTTAAATTGTTCGTATTTGGAAGATATTGAAAAAGCATTTCCAAAGTCTGTTAGTAACACTGTCACAATAACGTCCTCCCTCCATTAAATCATGATTGAACTGGTATTACTAACATTCAAAATTTCCTTGGTACATCTTGATTGAAAGTAAATTGATTAATATCTTAATGGCCAGTCATCACTTTTAAAGTAGAATTATGAACATTTTGTAATCTTATACATCTAAAGTAATGCCGGACCTGAACAACAGAATCAAAAGCCAGAATGAAATGAGTCATGAAGAAATGCTGAGAAAGAACAAAGCAACCAACATCCAGAAAAGAATCCAGGGAAACCACATGGCTTGAAACAAAAGGAAAACAAACTGGGTAATGGAAGGCATGCTGTGCAGAACAAGCAAATACAAACAGCATAGAATAATGTACAGAAATGACTGAAATAGGATATAAAATACAAGAAAAGGATTAATGAGCCAGAAAAATGGGGTCCTGAAGTGCCTAATAATAATAATGAAAGGGGAGAAGGAAATGGAAGAATGTTATGGCTAAAGCAAATGTGTTGCACAAAACTCAAAGTTTCACTGTTTTTACTTTAACACTTCTTGAAAACAATGGGAGTTTTGTCTAGGAGTCTAAACTTAGGCTGAGATACAAATAAGGCTGAAAAAAAAATCTCTTGCACCCTGCTACCCTTATGTAAAAGGAATCCAAAAGGAATATTGAGCTCTATCATTTGGAGACCACCCACATTGCCGAAGTGTAGAATTATTATACAGGCATTTTTTTAACTGCTTTCTATTGACAATGCAGCACCAAGGCATCTGTTTGACATGAGAGAAGGATAAGGAGGAGGATGTAGAATAGTAAAAGGAGGCACATTAAAGAGCTGTTGGGAGAAGCAGAGTGCTACCAGGCTATTTTGAACAGCAGTTTCATTTCCAAACTGACTTCTAGAAAAATGGTGTCAAGCGTATTTCTCACCAGCCCAGATTGCATAAAAATCAGCAGACTGTAGAAAAATCAGCAGGCTCCAGCGGAATGATGGCTATACAAGGTGTAAGGAAGTGGCCAAATAGAACCTGAAGGTTTATAAATTGTTGGCATGAAAATAATGAACTGATTAATTGCAGAAGCTTTAACAGAGACCTAGAAGATGTAGGGCAAGAATTTTGAGGGAAAATTAAAATTTTCAATCAATGATAAATGTGTCACTGAATCCAGTGGAAATTTTATACTTTAGTACCCATTTCTCTAGTCCAGAAATTTTTTATCAAAATCAAACATTTTTGAGTTACTCTGTGAGCAAATGCTTTTAAAATAATGGGATTAGGACCTGTAGTGGTACAGATCTGCTAGGCCTAAGGCTAACGTATTCATGTAGACTGATGTAGATGCCGACACCTTGTGATTTATCTCTTCTTAGAGAAGGATCTAGCATGACCAGCTAGACAGAAAATGAAGAAGTGAGTATTGGTAAGAGTGATGTTAACATCCTGATGACAGTGAGGAAAGAAAGAGCAAGTCTTTGTTTTATTGCTTTATTGCTAATGATGGAGGTTACTCTGAAGGAAAAGTGAGAAAAGCATATGTCCATGGTTCAAGGTCCAGACTGACAAGGTGCATGGCCAAGCATGCAGAGGCTCAGGCAGAAAACGAGGGCCTGAGCTTAAAATCATGATAACATTAATGTTTCAGAAGGCTAAAAAGGTATCCGAAAGAAAGAAGTAAAGGGCCAAGATGAAAGCATCTGCTGCAAAGATAAAGGCAGCTGTTCAGGCATGGTCTGAAGACAGAAGCCCCTGTCTGAGGAAGGACAACAGCATTTTCATAGCTGGAGAGCGTGGAGTTCCCACCGGAGACCACCTGTGAATGAAAGAAATGGAACCACCCTCATAAGACATCAGCTTTCAGGTAAATGCATGGGACATTGTTTTTCTTACCCTCTAGCTGTGTCTTAGCACAGTCTTTTACCCTGTCTCCTCCTCAGTATTTGAGCCATGACCTGTGATCCAAACTGATTCCTGTCAATAACGGAGGAAACAATTCTACCCTTTCATTTTTTAAAAAGTATGACTATACAGAATCCACAGTGGGAACAGTTTGTTTTATTGTAGGACTAATCTGCAAGTATCACCTCATAACTGCACATCCAAATGGATCATTACATCTGTCCATTATCACATGCAAGTACTAAATGTGTCCTTAACACAGTTGTAGAAAACCTAAGTTTCATAAGAATGAAGCCCAAAATAAGCAGCCAGAGTCTATGTTGCCACTAGCAAAGCCAATGAAAACAGAAAATGGTGGACTGGAAAAGCTGTTCTTTACTGAAAGTATTAGTGGAACTGATTTCATGTTTAAATTTCTCTCCCTTCATTTTAATTTTAGTTGTTTTCCATTAATGGAGACTATATTTATTTATAATATTTGTAACAAGCTTTGAGGATCCTTTCATTCAAATTAACCAAATCTGTCACTTATAATCCCAATCATTCTTTGTGGAAATGCAACATTTTTTGTTAATATCAAACACTCCAAATGCTTTGTAACTTCAAGTAGGCACTATGTATCACTCAGCTGTTCAGTTTATAATGCAGGCTCATTAACATACTCATTGTTGTGAATTATAGAAGTTACTTGGCTGGCCTTCATTAACCATCTGGCAGTTAAACACTGATCTGTGTTTATATATAAAGTTAATTTTACAGAAGCCACCTGAACATCCACTGGAAAGGTGTATCTAATCTGCTTTTCAATATTTCTGCAAGACCTCAGTGACTGTTGCAAATGCATGTTTTGCTTTACCTTTATTATTTTATTCATATACATGGATAACCATGCAATTGCATGCATACAATAACAGAAAGAATATGTTTTTCTCCTACTGTCTATTCAGCAAAATGATTGTTTTCTCTATCTTAGCCAGTGGCTGATTTTCTGAGGCATTGACCAGTATTAGCTTTTCAGAACACGCTTTTCACAAACCAGTAGTTTTGGTCCCAAAACTTTACAGCTTAGCTTTACTGCTTCAGATAAGTTTGCAATTTTCTTTTGTAAGTCGCTTCTGAAACATTCAGGAAAATACATTTCAAAAAGTACAATATTTCAGTAATTCAATTCTAGTGCTCATAAGGCACTAGAATCTAGTCCTAAAGGATCTGAAGAAGAATTAATGCAGACTGGAAATAGCTTCTTTTTCCCTTTGACTTCTGTAAGATTGCTTTTCCTTCTATGACTTGATAATTCATAATCTTAAGTGGAAATAAAATCATTTATAATTACTCCACTATCATTATCAAATATATTAAATCATCAAGGTTTCCAAACAGCCATTTTTAAATATTACGAAGATATCTTATAAATATTATATTACGTTAAAAGCTTGAAAACCTCTGTAATGTCAGAATCACTCTCTAAAACTCTTGGGAAATGTATTAACCTCAAATTACAATGTCTGCATCTTCAACAATCTCCGTCATTCTCAGTTGTATATTTCTTCACATTATTTGCCTGAGCCTAGAGACTAGTATTTTTTCATCAGCTTTTCCAGCTGAACAGTTGCTTTATCTAACTCATGGCCTTGTGCTTCTGTGCCATTAACAAAATTCAACCTAGCAAAGACAATGCATATAGTTCCCCCTGGACAGCAAAGCCCCATATCATGAAACTCAGATGAATCACTCATTCCTGAAGGTTTCCACAAAAGAGGACCATGAACAGACTCTCTGTGACCAAGAAAAGTCACAGATTCATTTAGCCACTTTGCAACACAAGTTAATGAACTGAGATATCAGAGCCCCATGGAATTGGGACAGACAGTTCAGGGAACTGGCTGGGCCTTGAGGCAGGCTAGATTCGAGGAAAGATTTATATGCCTAAGGTGGGACTTAAAGCGGGGTGGAGGGGGGGGGTTAAGTGCCTAAATCTAAAATTAGGGTAATGAAAAGTGATCCTAAACTGCTGCCTAATCCTGGATGAACCAGGAGGTAAGAGCAAGAAGCTGCTTAGATTCGCACTGTGACACAGATGCCTCAGTCTGTGCCTCTGACATAACTGTGGCTGCCCTTTATAGACCAATCCAGGACAAATTCTCCGAGCCATTTCAGAGCACTCATGTTATTCTGAAATGATCCATGGTGTTCTGTTTTCATATTAAGTTCTGTTCACCGCCTCAAAAGATGTAAACACACATTTTATGTCTTTCTTAAGAGTTTGCCGTGTATAGGCTACTGTGATTAGAAAAGGAGGTAGTAGGGAAAGCTGCTGAAGTTGTGCCATTGTGCTGCAGAAAATGAGACAGCACATGTGCCATTATATAAAATAGAAGTTGGAGAACTTACATGGGAATATGGCTTCAGGTCTTTTCTCATAAGATGTCTGGCTGAGGCTATCCTATAAAAGGCTCACAGCCAAACCCAATCAGCACACACACCCAACAAATGCACACACTTCTTTTCCTAAGCCTGTGTTTAGAAAAGAGAGAGCCCTCCTAAGAGCTTTTAAAGAAGGACCACTGGCATCCTTCAGGAGTTGATCCTAGCAGAAGGTGGTGTCTCTGCAGGGCAGGATTTCATTTTCACCAGTGACCTCAGCATATCCTGTTGTCCAGCTCTGTGTGGCTCCCTGATCAGTGCGTTGTCTATTTTTGAATCCAAATCTCCCCCCATGGTCTGTACACAGAGTTTCACGCATGACAGTGGATTCTGTATTCCATTCCAAGGGCCAAACAGCTAACCTAGCTTCTACTTTGCTGTGTTACTAACAGTAGGAAGGGTTTCTTTTTCCATACTGCAAACACTTTCTCCATTACATTTCCTTTTCGTTCCYTTCTTCCATTTCAATTTCCTAAATGGCACATGGGGATATATATGAGGCATATATTTTTAGAGTAGAATGCTGTCCAAAGGAACAAAGAGAGAGTGTGAAGCTATCAGCATAAAAGTCTTGTTGTAATGGTGTGTCAAAGAGCAGTGGTACAATAGTAAATCATATAGTTGGTATATATAAAAAGTAGATAAATTCTATATTGTCCATTTTTAAAGCAGATAAACTTCACTTGTCTGCATTTTCCCTTAACTGCACTATCAAGTAGATATATTAACCATTTTTCCACTGGGAACGTGCAATTTATCTAGGAAGTTACTGATTACTTTGGCCTGAACCGACAAGGTGAATGAAGTAGATATTCAAACATTAGGCTGGTATGGTCAGACTATCAGTACTGTAAGTAAGGCTGACATTAAAGTAAACTTAATATAATTAAATAGTGTACTGCAGACACCCTACAAAAGCTTCTTTTTAAATTGAATTACCTTTGAGATGCTATATTAGTGATCTCAGCAGGTATGCCCTATTAACTAGGATTAGGACCACTGCTAGTATCATTATGTAAGAGTAACTGATAAGATCAGAGTGTTAGCTGAGAACCTGTAAACAAACCCTGGGTCTTCTGACACTTAGTAAACTGTCTAGGACTCTCAGCTCCTCAACGAGGAACACTATTCACCATCCTCACCAAAACTGACTAGGAATTTGTTCCTAATGAGTACAAAAAGGACTACAAAATCTGTGTGAACTTATTTTCATTTTTAGAAGATAGCTCTAAGTCTTATTTAGACATTTGACTGATAAAATTCAAGCTCTAATGTTTAATCTTATCTTTCCACTGAAAAAAAAATAAATATTGTTCACTAGAAATAATTTCTCTGTGCAGACGCTGCCTGCCTCTTAGGCATTTTTAATAGTATTTTCATTCTCGTGCTCTGTTCTAAGAAATCCACCGGAGGCTATTGAATATAAAGATGCTACTGTCAGGGAGCAGCAGGAGCATGCTGCTCTGCAGGGGAAGGGAGCCGGGAGCTGAGCATGGCAGTGAGGCCTAAGGCCCATCCCAGAGCCCTGAGCGGGGTGAGCAGGCAGGCCTGGTGCTGGTAGCAGGGTCAGCCGGGAGTCCAGATCGCCAGCGAGGCTGCAGTAATGGGGCAGGGGGGCAAATCCAGCCAGTGGCTTGGGGTCTGGATCAGCAAGGTGCGTGGCTGAGCACGGCACCGCTGCAGCCCAGCTCAGGCGATGGCGAGGTCCTGAGCTCAAATGCAGCTCGGGATCGAAGCAGGAGGCCCCATTTCTCACAGCTCTTTCTTGTGCCGCTCTCTCTCATCAGTGAGGGCCAGCCCGCACGGCAGTGCGGCAGCGCTGGCCTTGAGCATGGGCAGCCCCAGCCCTGCGCTGGGGACGTGCAGGTTCCCGCAGCTGCCTCTGGCTCAGGAGTCCCCAAAGCCAAAACTGCTGGAGGCCTAGAGAGCCTTCAGGGCAAATATCACTGTATGGCTCTATTCTGATACTCTTCTCTAGCTGTCTCCTTTTGGCCTCTCCTTTGGTCAGATAATGGTCTAGATGGGCCTTGAGTCTGATCCATTACGGCTGTTTTTTATGTCCTTGTGTGCCAGTGCTTTCTGCATACAGAAAAGAACTGTG
The DNA here is from genome assembly GCF_003343035.1 of Apteryx rowi. Taxonomy (NCBI): domain Eukaryota; kingdom Metazoa; phylum Chordata; class Aves; order Apterygiformes; family Apterygidae; genus Apteryx; species Apteryx rowi. Next base: position 989,161 of record NW_020448196.1, read on the forward strand.
CTTATTTCTTATTTAAATAACATAATTTTAACTAATGCTTTTGTTATCTACTTTCTGATTTTAAGTTCCCCCTTGTTAGATTCTACTGACAGCAGGAATAACACAAAGAGTACACCTCCTGGATTCACTGTTTGTGTGAAAATTATCTTGTTTAAAATAAGGCTATATATAATCAGTTCATTGCAATAGACAGAATAGATTTCCATTCATAATAGCATCTAATGATTTTTTGTGCAAGCTTCATTATTTGTTAGCCCTTGTTCTGCCTTCAGATTCTCAGAAGTCAACATTTCAAATAAAGGATTCCTGCTATTTGCTAAACTAATACATACAATTAAGCTTAGAGGTTAATAGGTCTTCAAATTGTGATGGAATCAATTAGCTATGCTATTCCTTTAGGTAAATTGTCAGTATGATAGAAACACACTGATAGAAAATAGACAATTGTTTGCTTAAATGAAAATATGCTTCTCCATCTTGTATTATTATTAGTAGTGCTAGCAGTAGCTGTGGAGTAGTAGTAGTAGTAATCATTGTAGGAGCAGGTGTATTTATTTAATATCAATTGAAAAATCAGCTTATATGTAGTCAGCGGTGACATGATTTCAGACCAGCAAACAGCTAACCTATAATGAGGACTGCCATAACATTCTGTCTGAATTACTCTGTTTCTCTTAAACCAATATTCTTTACTTCTTAAGTCTTTTTAAATATAATACAATTTTTCATATAATCAGCACTGAACAATTACTAATTTAAGCACCTTTGAAACATGAATTGCCATTTGGAATAACTATAGCGTTTTCCAAAGAATTAAGCCCCTAATGTAGGCATATACAGAACTTTCGATTACATTTTATAGTGCCTATTGCAAACCATTTTGTTCTACTAGAAAATCACATTCATTTCTGAATTGTACTGTCTCTTTTATTGATCTTTATTGCTTTAGTCACTGCTGCCATATCCTCCCCCCCCTTGTTTAACAGAGAATATCAGCGTAGCCCTCTCCTTTGAAAGAAGCCATTGTATTTTATCAGAGGTTAAGGCTGTTTTTGTATAAACAGTTGTTACTGTTCCTGTAAAACTTGCTTGTTTGGAGCCTGACCAGTTGTGCATATATTTGATCTGAAGCCTGAATACATTTTCCATGAAACATTGTTATTGCATGGATAAACTTCAAATTAATTTAACTATTACTCTGTGCAGCTGCACATTGTGAATAGGTGATACAAGCCAGTAATCACTGGCTCAGCACTATTCAGTGTATTTTGGAATATCTTTTTTCAAGAATATTTGTGAGAGTCATTATAGCAAACATTTCTGGAGAGACACTTTTGACTAGGTGCCTTAGTCTTTGCCTCAACTGTTGATTTGTACAATGCTTTTCATGCTGTCTTCGGGCTGCAAGTTCTTGGAGAATGACTATTTATTTATATCTTTTATGTATGCAATAGCGGAGGAGCAATCTCCGGAGAACAGCAGTATTACCACTGCTGAGTGAGATTTGCCTTTGCATAATTACCTGTGTTCTTCTTTTTGGATGCACTTGTTCTGCTTAATTTTGCATTGCTTGCCAACTTCAGGTAAAAGCAGTTAAACGACTAGTGCTGTGTTGTGTAGTCACTGTGCTGGCTGTGCACAGACTTCCCACTGAGTCACAAAAGCTGTCACTCAGCATTTTAAAATCTTATCTCGGCCTTGCCATGGCACCACTAGCTTTGTGTGCACTTCATTTGCTCATGTTCCAAATGAACTTCATATTGTTGAAAGTCAGGAGGTCAACTTCTGCCTCCCATATGTGAACATATCTCAGAATGAATCACTCAGAAGTGCACTGGGTTGCAGAATATGGACTATAAAAGCAAAAGTTTGGACCAGGTCATCTGTAGGAAAGAGTTTCATTCATTAGAGTTATAGATAAATAGTGACTATGGCAAGAATATAGACCACAACTTGCACTGCTTTTCCTAACTTTTTATCTATTTAGCAAAATATATATATGTATGTGGTAATCCAATTTTAATCTAGGATTCCTTTCAGGTACCTGAATGTCATATGATTATAGTGGGCATTATTATCTTCAGACAAATGATTCCATCTTTTTTGGATGTTTTACAAATTACATACATATGCTTAATGTACTTCATCATTATATTATACAACCTTCGATCAAATGCAGAGCCAGCTGAAACTAAATTGCATCAGAAAACTTTCCATAATTACACAGGACAGTATATTTAGATATCTCATGCATTATAAAATAAATGACTCTTTTGCAACTCAGTAGAATAGACTGGCCTTTAGGTTTCATTTACAACAATGATCCAGAATGCTGGTAATTAATTTGCAGAGCCTGTCCCTGAATATACAGTTGGAAGTATCTGCACTATTTTGAGGAAAGCAGATTTAAAGGGAACAGAGCACGGAAAAGGGCACATTCATTTTTCTGTCATGTTTTGATAGCCCAAAATATTCAATGAAATTGCTTTTGTATATGGACAAATACATTTACACTTAAGAAAGCCTGCCATATGGATGCTGAATAGTTGAGAAAGGAAATCTGGTGATACACTATTTCAATAGATTAATAATTATTTTTTCTTACCAGTGCTATTTCATAGTGGTGGTATGAGAAGCTAATTTTCAAAGTTTTCTATAAACTTCTTAAGCTTAGCTTTCACTTTCAAAATTATATTTCTTGAGTTTTTCATTTTTGTATCTGGGAAAAGCTTTTATGAGTGCCAAGATCCAATATTTTAATTCCTCCCTCCCCACCCCCCAACAGATCTGTCTTAAAGCTTGATTTTGCAAGGTACAGAGGAATATGGTGGCCACGAACCAAAAAAATTCTTAAACACATGCTAAACTGTCACTGAAGCCAATGGGATATAAATGTGTTTAAGTGCTTTGCCAAAAAGGGAACTTTTGTGGAAACAGGATTTGAATGCAGCATTATTGGTAGCAATTTCATTCCAACTTCTTTTATACAGGAAGTTTTATTTACTCACCATATTGTCTATCCTCTTGCAAAAAAAGTCATTAAAAGCTTGCTTTTACAGATTGTTTAAGTAATGATATGAGCAATAGAGACAATAAAAAGCAAGAGCTACACATATCACCCTCCACTCTGAAGAGCATAAGAGATAATTAGAAAACCTTGCAACTTTGAAAATGGTGAAAACCAAACTAAAAAAGAGAAATAGAGCATTTTTTGTGTGGACAGCTGTTAGGGGCAGTGAACCCGACATGTACTAACAAATGCTGGTGATTATGATGATAATATATTTCTTTAAGTGTCATCGGCAGTCATGAGGGCACAGATAAGCACTCCAAGAGTCATTTAACTGAGGAAACAACTATGTGAAGTCTTCTGTCCTCCTACTCACTGCTTTGCTGAATATGGGGTAGATCAGATTCCAGTGATGGCCCTGGGGCTGCTGGTGAAAAATTTCCATTTGAACTAGGACAATGGGTACAAAGAAAAGAAAGAGGTAGGTGTGGGAAAAGCTCTGGTTACCTGTTACCTAAGGAAAAGAGCTCACTGGCTGTGATAGTGGATTGTTAATTTACTTTGGTGAGGAGAAGTTAAAAGATAATTTATTTCTCACAAGTTGAAAAGAAAATAGTTCTGGAATTTGCTTCTATCCTGGGACACTCAAATATAACAGTGTGCTGAACCCAATAGGTTGATGTAGCCTAGAAAATAAAATATTCTAATTTTATTGGATGGAAAATTACTAACTCAATAGAACCGTTGTTTTTATGCTGCATTAGAATTTTTCCCACAAGCCATCACCAGCTAATTACTCACCCTCACCTGGCCCTGATACCAAAGACTTCTCTCTCCTCCTTTCCTCCAAGTACTAATGACCATCACATCTTTCCTATTGCTAATAAGCTAAAAAGCTCCTTTGCTCCTTTATGTCAGCAAGGGCCTCTTTTTTTCCAGTTGTCTAACTGACTGAAGGAACTAGTTTAAATTCATAGCAGTTGTTCCCTGCCTGAGGAGAAACCTGTTGTTTCTCTTTTAGACTTGAAGAATGGATTATATGCCTGATGACCTGTTTTTTCCAACAGTATCAGTTAGTATAATACAGGATGTAACCTCTCCCAGCTAGTCCACAGGGACTTTAAAACTCTTTCAAGTACACTTGCTGAATTATGAGCATTGTGCCTGTAAGACACAGATGGACACTTGCACTGTTTGTTTTTAGAATTATGCTGTGTCTAATGGCAGTCAGTCACTGGGCAGACACTATCTGGACTGACAGATAGATGAGAAAGCTTAAAAAATTGTATAGACATTAATATTGTCATGGGCAGCAAGAACCTGTCAATTCACTGTATTTGGAGACATGTTGCTAAAAAATGGCCAACATGAGAATCATAAAGCCATTTGGCCATGTAAACCAAAAGATAAACCATTGCAAACAGATTTTCATATTTATCAGTCACACATCCATTATAAAACATGGAGGTCTCATATGCGGTTGGTCAACAGCATTAGCTGTACATAGCTTATGTTTTTAAGAGTCCTGTATGAGGCAAAGGCTGGTAATCTAATTRTTAAAAAAAATGCAATATTACAAAGCCTGCACTTGATGTAAAACATATTCTTCAAAAAAGGCAACAATAAGCATCTTGATTTGCTGTTGGACAGGAACTAAAGGCTAAAAAAAGTAAAATACATTAAAAAGTAGYCTCCAGGTTGTAGCCAAATGCATTCTGTAACTTTTTGGGGCTCTTGCTTTTCATAGCCAACAAACTAGGTATGTAAACCATTCGCTATAAAAATAGCTTATCACATGAGTGATTGGACCAATTATGAACATTAGAAAGTCATGGCCACAGTTTTTTTCTTTCTGCTCAGTCTATCATTAAGAGGATTTATTACACTACATTTTGGTTCTATAAGTAATTAAGAAGAAAGCAGACCTCTTATGTTATGCCCTTCACTTCTTTTATTTCTTATTTGAGGTTAAGGGTTACTACTGCTTTTTTATTTTCTTTTGCTAATCATAACCCAAATAGCAGTACACTTAAAGCCATACTTCGAAAGCTAGTTGGCTAAGAATTCCAAATCTGTACTGTATTTTTATAACAGTCTGTATGACTACTTTTCCATGAATGTGCTCAGAACTCAAATATTTGCACATGCACATCTAGTAAATCTAGTAGCTGCCTGAGCAAATATGAGCACAGTATTGAAACTTCCCATGAGCTTTTTTTAGAAAATCTGCYATAAGAAACTGATCCAAGTCTAACTTTAATAAAAATTTTTAACAAAATACTCAAAGTCCATGAAGACCAAACCAACACTGTTTTACACTTACTCAGAGGCTTTATTGGTAGGTATTGTTATTTGCCATTGTATTATTTATTATGTATTTATTTATTATGCATTTGTATTATTTTGAGTGAATAATATATTACTCTCTCACTAGTGTCCAGTCACATTCTCCTTATTATTCCATACAGACCGGTTCTTTTCCTGCCTCCTCCTCTGATCTCTCTCTTCCTCTTCTCCAACTACCCTTGAGCCTTGTCTTATTCTATTTCCACCTCATCTGTGGAAAGCTTTTGAATCTCCTTCTGTTAGCAGAAGGAAAGAGAGGAAATTGGGCAGATCAGGAGTGCACCTTTCAATCTCCATGAAAGTATTTACAGTCTTCCTCTTCCCCTTCCCTTTCCTTTCTCCTGGGGGTGGGGGGCAACTATTAACCAGTTCATGTTTTTATATCCTTCAAGTATGTGGGCCCTTTCAGTGAAGAACCTGTATACTTCTAGGAGCTTTGGAAATACAGGAGAAGGGAAGGTAGTAACATTGCATGACTGACTCTCTAGTGATCAATGCGCATCATGTTTTTAGCAGGCTTTAGGCTTGTAGCCAGAACTGCTAATAGTCCTTTTGGTATTCCACAAATACTAGAACTTCTGAAGCATCATGTTGAAAGGTGCCATATTCTGAAACAGTATGACCTAGAAGACTGGTGAGCTATTGCTTGATGTCCTGAACTGATAAACAGTACAGATTCTAGGTGAWAAATGTGACACGATATTTTATGTACTGCAGACTGACAACATTGCTGTAATGAGGAGTGACATATTTTTAACATCCTACAGTTCCTCAAGGCTAACTCCCTAACAGTGATATTCGCAGCATGTGACATAACCAATTTTCCTTCTGGTAGACAGAAAACCTTGCTGTTACAAGTCATGAATTCCTGGCAATTGGACGATAACAACTCCTTAAGCTGATGTGCTAGCACTGATGTCCATAGAATGAGTTCCTTGTTTGGTTTGGGGTGGGGAATAAAGAGGAAGGTAACCTCTGTGTGTGTGTGTGTGTGTGTGTGTGCATATGACTGTGTCTAGAGGGATTCATTCAGTCACTAAAAAGTTCTCATATGTTCAAATTCTATAAAACATGTCTTTTCTTAATAGTCTACAAAAAGTACAGTAGCCAACACTACATGTTCCTGCATGGTAATTAGCCATGAAAGTTTTTAATTTCTTATTTTCTGAACAGGTCTTTTAATCATTAAGGTGTTTTCTGTTTGAATAAAAATGATTTTTGCAAGCATAATCGAAAAAGGTTACAGTGTACTTTATTATTATTATTTCCTGCTATTGTATTTATAGATTGTAATATTAGAAATATGTACAAGTAAGGATGAAGACTCTCTTGTGTTAGTCAGCTCTGTATTAGTCATTAGGTCCTTTATTTACACTGTGCTTTGACTAGTCCTACTAGCACTTACAACATAACAGTGACTGTTGGATGTAATAGATTCACAGTGATATTTTGAACTGATATTGTTAAGTCTCTGAAGAAAATTAATCTCTTTTATTCCTAAGAGATTTATGCTTGTTTGTAACAATTCTTGAATCTGACTGGAAAGAAGACAAGACTAACAAGGGCATATGAAGTTAAAAAAATTGTTATGATATGGTTTCATTTTTCCTCCTTAGCTTCTGATATGCTGATAGAAAAGTAACTTGCCTTAAGAAAGGATCACAGACTATGCAAATAAAGATATGAAACATCCAGCCATGCATGTATTTATAATTTTATATTCTATAAAGCATATTTCTAGAGAGCTCATAAAAAGCAAGGGAAATATCAATGAGTGCACCAATCTTGGGCAGTAATCAGCCAGGGCTGCTTTTTGTCATTTCTTATTTTGTGAACAGGCTAATTAATGCCAGAAGTATTTTTAACAAAAGTTTTAACAAAGATGCTCACAGATGTTTCCAGTATTAATATATGTTTGCATACAGATGTATAGCTACACATGTTTATAGATGTATGTGTATGTGTACACATATGTTTGAATATAAAGAGGAGACTACAGATACGCAAATGTTTGCATCCTATATAAGGGTCTGTAGTGTCTGTTCATACTCATGTGTTTTGGCTGTTCTGTAAATAGTAATGTGGCATAAGACTCCTGAGTCTTGATTTGGATGTTTTCCTAATCAAATTGTTTGCTTTTAATTTACACAGAAGGCACTAAAAATAATTTCAGAAATAATCTTACCAAATTTTAGAACCTGAATAATTTTATAGTCATATTTTAGAGCATGACCCTGAAAACCTTTTRTATCTGTGATGTCCAGTGAAGGATTGAATGATAAATATACTGCACATTGGAGACAGAAGAGCTGTTAACACTTCAAATGCTTTGACAGCAAAGTGATTTGTCAGAAACAATAAAGGACTTAAATATGTCATCCAACATGAAGCAATTGTTCTCTGGGTGAACTTTTCTAAAAATCACACTTAGACTGTGCTAAATTAATCCATGGGATTTCAAGAAGATAACACTAGAGGTGAATATGACCTGGTGTATCTAAAGCTGTGATTTACCTGAGCCCCTAAACATACAATTTTGAGACTCATCCTGGCAATTTTCAAACTCAAAATTTTTCAACACTTTTTCAACACAATTTCTGATGGTTAACTGAAGTTATACATGTTATGAAAGAGAAAATACACACATAACCAAAAGCTTTTCTTGAAAGGTGCAAGGATGTAATGCTTTAATTTTTATGTTATTTTATACAACATAATAATCATTTATGTTATTTTATTTATAAAAATAACTTACAGTATATATACATATGTAAGTATATATGTTATTATATATTATAAAAAGTTAATTCAACAGTTCTGTTTAATTGCATTAGATATGGACACACTTCCTCTTACTTCCTAAACTTCAAGTACTCGAATCTACACAAAGAAAACACCTCTTTCCCTGGGAGTTCCTGGCTTCCTGACTTGCAAAGCTTTGGAGGCAGGGACCATATTCTTGGGAATTATTGCTGTGTAGTTGCCCTGTTCTTCTGTGTTTCCCTAGACATCTGCTATAAGCCACTGCCTGAGACAGGATACTGGGTTAAATGGACAGGATACTTTGGTCTGATTCATTATGACTGTTCTAATTTTATGTTTTATCACAGTCCATTTGAACTCACCTTAGCCCAAATAGAGTATAGCTCTTCAGGGAGATAGTTGCAGTTAATTACGCCATTTCATGTAGATCTGGGGGAAGTTAGACTTGCTGAAGTCAGTTTTAACTTAAATCACTGCAAGAAAAGGCAAGAACAGAATCCATTACTCATTGCACTGTCACACCCCAGTATTCTTCTTCAAAATCAGAGGATCTCATAGAGGCCATGTCCTTTTGACAAGCTTAGAGAGAACTGCATTAACGAAAGCTTTCTGCTGGTGATTTCTCTTCAGTTTATGTCTACCTAGTTCAAAAGGCTGGATCTAGTAAGTCAAAGAGTTCGGTTCCATAGGTATACCACTAACTGCTGAAAAATACATTCCTTACTCTTCTAAAATGTATCTGTATTTCCTTACTCTATACTTGCAGACATGTGATTATATTTCTGAAAACATTTTCCTAACATTCCAGCCACAATAAGTGATTACTTTTATTTTTTTTACAAGCGCTTTCAGAAGCCCCAGTCATGACTTCATTACTATAGGCATAGCACAAATCCCTGGGGCTTTGGCTTTGCTACACTGAACCTACATTTGATGGGAAGTCCCACTAAAGTCAGTGGGGCTATTTGTGGGTTAAGGTACTGTTCACTGTGAAGAGAAGCACTCATCTGATCATACTATGGATAGAAATAGGAATGCAGTCAAATGAAAAATTTTTTTGAAGATTATAAAAAATGATTATTAAAATTAGATAAAGTTTGCTGATCTGCCATCATAAATTGACTGACAAACTTTGCAGGAATGTAAACCTAAATTAAAACCTATACATTTGGCTTTTGATAGGAATGAGAAGTTTAGGGGGAATTAGTATATTCCTATTCTTGCACAGATAATAGAAATTAACCATCCTTCACTGTCAGGTAGGACTATGGTTGAAAGTGGTTGGTCAGTCTTGAATCTTTGTCAACAAAAGATGTATGTATGGAAGTACGTGAACAATAGTTCTTGCAAAATAAGCAACTGGAGATGTCACACACTAGGTAGGCATTTGTGTTCAAATGCCAGTTAGGTAGGTATTGATTTGTGTGTTCAAAGCTATAATTCTTGTCCAATTTTGGCATATGTATCCAGATGTCTACCTGCTGAAAATTGTTTCTTTAAGATTATTTCAGAAAAAAAAATCAAACAGTATCTTGGTCCATAGAATCATACATCTAGAGCATGCTGAACTCTCCACTTTCTACTTATCTTTTTTGTGGGAATTTCTCATGAGTGCAGGATACAGTACAGTAGCTCTTTAAAATTAACCTTGTAGTTCTGCCAAAAGGGAAAGAAGCATAAATGCTGTGAGAGACAGAGGAACTAGCTATAGAAGTAGGGTTATGTCTGCCCAGTATATTCTACTGGTAAGCCTAAAGACTATCCAGTCCTATGTCCAGATGGCATGAGGGCTGTCAACTCCACATGACAGACATATGGATGACAGCACTTTCAAGAATATGGTTAAATCCTTTTTCCTTTTATAAACCTTGCATGTATCCTACTTGAACTCAAAGAAATAATGTCAAAGCACACTTAACTAAAAGACAGGCTTTGTAAAACAGATTTTTACAAACTCTCAGATAAGGAAAAATGTTTCCTTGTTTTTTTTGCTTTCTTTCATTTCTTACTAGGGTTAGGACTGATTCTTACAAGCATGACCCCTTGCAATGTTCACATCCTAGCTAATATAGCTCTGTCCTAATGTACAAAAACTTGATGGTACTATTTGTTAGAAAATGACTATCAGCTTAGTGGCTATAACTACCTTCATTATTTAGATCGAGAAAAATACAGAATAAGGAAGGATAAACAACATGCAATTTGGATTTTTACTTTTATTCCAGTTTTACAATGTAAAGTACTTCTGTTAACACAGAAACTCCACCATACTCCAAGGGAACAAAAAATACATGACAGCCAATTCTGCAGAAGAAAGGAAGACTTGAAAAACAAAGAAATCCAATGTTCTATTCCTATGTAGGTCTGAGGATTCCCAAATCTCAAAAGTTACGCATTCCTGCACTTAAATTGGAGCTAGTGAGCCAAGAGAGTCTTTGATTAACCAGTGAAGAGAAACCAGACTTGCACAAAATACTTAAATGTTCAGGCCCTGAGAGAAGGGGTTATTGCATCTCTCCAGCTATCCCTGTTTTGCTGTCACTGGAATAGAAAATTCTATTGTCTTCTATGAAAGCTAAAGGTAGGTTTGGCAAGAACATATTTTCTAGAGAAAAGAGAGCCATCTGCATTACATTTTTGCATGGAATTTATTGCTGGAGTAGAATAACAGCTTTTAAGGTACTTTTTAATTAACTGACCTACAGGAACTATGCTAACATTAGGCACAAGTCTTATCATTATTCATATAAAAGAGTTGGAGCACACAAACCGCTGTAACTCCCATGTTTGGGATATTCATGATCCTAAAAGAGCACATCCCTTTCAACATGTTTACTTAGAAGAACTGATAGTGAACTCAAGTTGCTTAGGACAAAAGGCCCAGTGAAATTAAAGGGAAAGCACAGCAGTTAGATTCTATTCAAACCAAAAAGGAGTCCGCAAAGGATTATCAAAGCATCATGCCATGTAGGTGGAAATAATTTGTGCGTGCAGATGGTCTTTGGCTTGCTATTACAGAGAAAACAGGTAGTTACATAAAGATATCTTATATAAACATGTTGCTTTTTGATCATTTACAGTTGTTTTGCTTTCTTCTTTCACTATAATGCATCAGTTAAAAAGTACATTTAAGCAACTGGTCAATTCAGTCATTGAGTAAATTCTGTCCTACTAACTGAAATGTTCAGTACCTAGGAAATATTTTCTGAAGCTGTTAAAAAAATTGGAAAAGCTATTATATTCTCCAAGGGAACTTATTACAGTTTCCTAACAGGTATGTTGTATAGAACCTGGACTCAAAAGAAAATGTGGATCATTATAAAAAAAGTATGGTGTAGGACCTAGTTAGGTACATATACAAACTCCCTCCTGTAGCAGCCACCTATACTCCATATCTGATATAGAGTATATTATGCAGGTATTTCTATTGCCCACTAACTGTTGATGATAAATATCTCATTCTGAAATGTTAACTATGAACATGTTGGCATAATAATAACTTGGGGATAATGTTGGCATTTGCTTCCCTGCAATTCTAAGCAGTCTTGGGAATATTTTTTCACTATAAAGATATGTTTATAATTCCTTCTCATTGACTAATGATAGTCTCCACGCTGAAAGAATAATATATGTATGGTCTTCTCTTACTTTCTTTGATGCAACAACAGGGCAAGACTTAGGGGGGGGAAAAAAAGTGTGAATGTTGTAACTTTGCAAACTTTTCTTCTTATAGACCAGTCTTTTGATTTCTGTGGTTCTAGTGCTTGTAGGAAAGAAGTCTTTCTGCTTTGTCCTACACTACTGCGTATATTAAAGACCTAGAAGCTCTTACCCAGCTGGAGTTTCTGTCATTGTTGATGGGGAGGCAGAGAGGAGGGATGGTCTAGCCATTAAAGAGAAATGTTGTAAGAACAACACAACACAAACACAGCCTGATTCTTATCAGAAATACTGAATCAATCATTCTAAGTTACTTGGCACTAATACGCAAGAAGAACTACACTCAGCTTTGGTGAGAAAGAGGGGATGCTGAAGGGAAAAGTTGGTGAAATAGTATTTTATAATTACCCTTCCCAAAGAAAGAGACAACAATAAAAGAAAAAGTAGGTCACTAATTCCACTATCACCAAACCTACAGTTATGATATTTGTTTTTTATAAATTATTTCAAACAATCTGTCATCTACCATACACATTCCTTTCTCCTCCATATAAGATATATGGAGCTCCATATAAAGTACATGGATTCAGCTCCATATAAAGTTTATGGAACTACAGCATGTGATATAGAGAGCTCCTTAAAGCAGGTGGAGAAGGACCATGGAGAATCTCCCATGTGTAAAGGAAATATTCATGTAAAATTCACTATAGAGGGCAGGGTGATTTTGCTGAGGAGACTGAAGCTTTTCTATTGACATATCCCATGAGGCACATGCTCTGCATCACCTGATGTGAGGGTGATTGCACCAGATTTCACCCCTTCTATCAGCATTCTGGCTTTGTTGCCATTTAATTTGTTCTCTCATCTCTGGAGAGAAGTGTGTTAACTAGAATGTCTTTCCGAGGTGGTATTTTTTGTTCTTTCTATTATTTTTAAAATTTAATATAGCAGAATTTCCCATTTTGAAACAAATCTTTCTCAAATTGATAATTATTTGCAAGGATTATTGTTATTGCTTATGTGTATACAATTTCTTCATTCTCATCTGATTTCATGTGTGTGGCAGTCTTGATCTTTTTATGCTACATCTCTAAAGTTATATCCTTCCTGTTATCTGACTGAACATCTATTTATCTTCAGGCATCCAAATTTGCCTGTAATCTTCTTTCTTTTGTTTTACTCTACATTAGTTGCTGTGTGGTACATATCCTTCCATTATTTTAATACGAGTGCAAGAGAGACATGAGCATGCCCATTTGTATAATGCTATTGTATACTTGTATAATATCATGGAGCTAAGTGGTTTCTGGAGTAACTGTTAGAAAATAAGATTGGTATGACTCATTTTCATAATTTCTATTCTATGAAGTCACCGTAATAATAATTTCCTCTGATTTGAATTATTTCTAATTTATTTTCTATTATTTCAATGTATTGTGTTACTTTATATACATACACAATTCCTTTAGCTACATTTCTGCGTTCATCTACTATGGGCAATGTTTAAAATCTATCATTTAAAAAAGCCCTGAAAATCTTAAACCTATGAAGACTTTGAAATTCAGATATACTTTTTCCACAAGGCACATTCACTCAGGCATGAGTGACAAAATGTAACAATTCAATTAATTTTTGTATAATGACATTCATACAAAATTTCATAAAATGCTTCTGAGAGACAAGCGTAATAGCAAGATAAGACCTTGCAGAACTGACAACAGTGACTTTGGTGCAGGCAGAAAGTGACAATGAAGTGCTGCGATAGATTAGAAAGAAACAAAAGTTAAAATATAAAAGGGAGAGGTGAATATTTTGTAATTGAGTCAATGGAGTAATATTAATATCAAGAGGAAGTAAAAAAAATGGAGAGGGTGAGCGTGGTCCGTGTTACTTGTGGGCTGATATGAACAGACAGTTGAGGCGGATATTAAAAAAGGAAAGTGGCAAAAGGGAACACATCCGATACACAAGAAATCACAAAGAAAGTGTAGTCCCATGCAGTCATGGGAGGACCAAGAGGAAACCAAGACAAGGGAAATAGATGGCTATCAATTGACAAGACCAGAATGGAGGAAAATGGTAGGGAATTTTCTATTAAGAAGGGAAAATTTGCATTTGTTGTGGTGAAGACAGGAAGTCCCCTGTGATATGCCACTCTTGTCTGGAAGAAGAGAGATCTGGCTTCAATATTATGAACTCTTCAAACTTAGGGATTAATTTAGGATTAATTATGACAGAAACTACTGAAATACAAACCTACCCCTGTGATAAGAGAGGATTTCTGTTCTCAGAACAACTGTGTTCAAAGATTTAAGACAGAGGAGGAAGAAGGGGGGAGCAGAAAGGGGATGCAATCACAGCTGTAATCTGCATGAGGAAGTCTGAGAAATTCTTGACTGGAATTTGCTGGCTGAGGGTCATAAGGGGCCCAGGCAGTTATGAAACTGCATGAATTATGACACTGCTATAATATCAGAGGGGTAAAAAAGCCAGAAATGCACAGCAGAATAGGTAGAGAAAGTGGTCTCAGGAGCATGAACGAAGACAATGGAAAACGACCTCTGGAAGAGCTCATGGTGGAAGAAGAAACTAGCAAGAAGAGTTTTTAAGGCTTTTGGTAGTCACTAATGAAAAAAGAATCCTTGCAACTCAGGAGAAAATTATGTTAGGAGAGATGGAAAAACACTGTCACTATTCAAGATGGGAGCCAGAGAAGTAAAAACAGGACTTCTGGAATTGGAGGAACAGAAAGTGAGTTGGCCAGGCCTCTACTCTGGAGATACAGTGATGAAGGGGATACAGAGATGGCTGACTCCCTGACAATGGAGTTTCATGAGGAACAGGAGGAAGAGGTAGAAGTGAAAGATACATACATTATTTTGTGTATTGACCATTTTGGAGAAAAGTGATTACCATTAGTATACATTTTATTTAGTCTTTGTATCTAGAATATTGGTACTGGTGTTTCACAGATTTTATATATGTCTGCTTTTTGGTATGTGGATTTTCTTTTCGAAACAGAGTGGGTTTCCCCAGCTGTGGTGAAGTGAGGTGTTTGGATGCACATGCAATGCATATTTATGTGTTCATTTATCTGAAACTATTGTAGCTTGCTTTGCAAGATAATGTACTGAAATCCAGCATATCCATTTCAAAAGAATGAATTTGTCAAATTAGAATTATATAAATGCACACTAGACAAAAACAAACATTCTGTATCAAAATAATCTCAAAATATAATGGAATAGATGATTATAGTTTAGATTTCATTACTCCTTAGTGCTTGTAGCATACCCTTAAAATTTGTGTGCAGTATTTTGCAAATATAATACCATTCCAGAACTAGATTGTAATCTCTTTAATTACATAAATACTTCCATTGATTTATATGAGATGGTTCATATAAATAACCATTAAGAAATGCTTGTCTATTCCCCATGCTCACATTCTAGCTTCTAGTTTTATAAGGTTATGGTAGTACAAAGTGTTTGATATTAAATCTTTACTGACAAATGAGGAGAAGGTTTATTTTATTGACCATATTTCAATGTGTGCAGATTAATAAAATACGACTTAGTGGGTTCCATGTCCTGTGTGTATGGGAGCAGGAAGAATTTATGCAATTCTGTAGGGGGGATGCTGTGCTCTGAACAAGTTTATGAGTCCTCATCAAGTAGAAATGCACAAGTTACGAGCTTCTCTTTAAAGCACTGCTATTTGCAGTTGTAAAAATGACCAACTTCCCTGGCTGTATGAGTTTCATACCCTATACTCTGGAGAGCTGAGGAGACAGATAAGGGTCCAGAGCTGCTACTGAGGGGGACCTAGGCAGGCTGGAAGAATGGGCCAACAGGAACCTCACGAGATGTTCGTCTTGGCTGACCCTGCTGTGGGCAGGAAGTTGGACTAGACACCTCCTGAAGTCTCTTCCAGACTGAATGTTTTGTGATTCTGTGATTCTTGATGGCTCCCAAGTGGCCATTGCTCTGCTAAGATTGGAGGTCGGTCGGGATGTGTACCTGCATCCTAGAGAATCCCCATGAAAGACCTCACAGCTCTTGCTTGCTCATTTTTTTGCCATAAAGAAGGATGTGGATTACCCAGCAACCTCACGCCACAATTCATCCTGTACAATAGCCCTGGTGTGACTGACACCACTGCATCGAATAAGAGCCACAGCCTCGCTATCCCTGTGCTATGGTCTATCATATAAATGAAAGAAAAACCGTAGCAGTTGAGATGGAAGGACTTGTGCATCTCCCTATAGTGCAAAAAGAGAGAGGGGAACACAGTTTTTCAAAAACTGCTTAATGATGTAAGAAGCATGGAGACTGAACATTGTCCCTCAGTCGGAGAAACATAAAGCTGGATAACCAGTATGGCTGGAGAAAAGTTCATAAGCCTAGGACCCATGTGTATTCTGGGCCCAAGCCTATAAAACTTCCATCAGCAATATGAAAGGGCTTTATGTCCCCATTTCCTTTTATCCTGGTTATACTCACCAACAGACAAGATGGTGCAGTAAATTAGTTACTGTTCTGCCTTTGACTGCTATTCTTAAGCTAGGATCCAAAGGTGGCACTAAAAAGCAGGGGAGAATTTAATATCACTTAAAACCAGCAATAATATACCACAAGTGTTACCAAACTTTGCAATTCAAAGGAAGCAGTATCATCACGTTTCTCTTCCGTTTGACTCTTTCATGGCTACCTTTTATTTTGCTCCCATCAACCTTGTACATGCGCAGGGAGGGGGGTGAAGGAGTAAAGAGAAGAAACCACTGAAGATGATTAAAAATTTAGACACATGTATGATGACAGTAAACTGAAAACATTATTGAGGAGGTGATAGGAAAACTTAGACAAAACCAGCGAAGGGTTCAGAAAGTGATTTAAGAGGTAAAATAAAGAATCACTAAGCTTATGACAGCTGTGCATTCTCAAAACAAGATTTTGGAGTATATATACCCTAGACACCAGAGTTCAGATTCTTTTACCAGCACTGCATATATCCTTGTTGTTTCTGTGCTTCTTACCAGTTGACGCGAGGGGCATGGCAACTCCTTCACTCTTTGTCATAGAAAATCTGAGTTCTAGGCAATCTGTAGTAGTAGAGGAAAAGTCATAGTATAYAGCTGTGTAGAACATAGCCTGAGAAAACACAAGTATTTAATGCTAGCAATTGATGCTTCTTCTTGGTGCTTGTCTGTATTACTAAACTCTTGTCTATTCAAAAGCAGTGTTTAGAATTTGGAAGGTAGGTGGCTATATAAATGCTTGAACTTGTATTTAAGCACTTAACTCCCCTTGATTTTCTGCTGTCTAGACAGAAGGAGAATGCTCATGAGGATCTTTGTTGGAAGAAGTGATTTGGGGAAGAAGATAGAGAGGAATATTATTTGAACTGGAAGACAAAGGTTACAACTGGAAAAACTTTGGATGAGATTTCAGCCATCAAACTATGCTTATGAAATAAGTATGTGGAAGCTATACCGAGAAAGACTCCTTACCTTTCTCATACTTTTTTGGTGCATGCTATTATCATGTTTTAAGGGATACCTGTTTTAAGGAGTGACTGAGAAATAAAGCATAGCTATCAATCTTACCAATATTAAATTAAGATTCCTGTCTCCTTAGATAGGGAATATGCTTACATGTACCATTCTCCAAACTAGCTGTTGTGAAAATACTGTGAATCTATGAATGGGGTAGTTTGATGTTGTTGTCTGGTGGATTCTTAAGAAGCAGTGACAGCGCAGAATAAAACAGAGCTCAGAATAAAAAGTAGGTAAGTTTTGTCTGGCAACTAGTGATGTTGTCTGGCCCGGACAGCATTTTTTTTATCCATTAAGAGAGGATATAAGGATTCTGTGAATCAGGGCAGAGCTCATGTGGAAAATACCTGTTCAAGGGCTGCACAAATTTCTATATAAAAAAGGGATGTTCCTCCTTTCTGGTTGATGTAAAACATTACTGGGATACTATTGTCAGCCATGAACTAAGGTCAGTCCTCTCATTATTGCAAAGGGTTATTCAAGTTCCCAAATATCTGTTAGCTCTAGGAGTGAAATGCATAGGTTAACTTTTAAATTCCCTGTCCTAAAATGAAGGCATCCATGACCAGTGGATAGTAATGGTAGAGAAGCAGAAGCTCCTTTACAGAGCACTAGAAGRTCCTTATATCAAGTGAATGTCAGGAATTCTGGAGAGGTGGCAGCCTTACGATTTATGGATGTTTGCTGAGCAGATACACAAATTCAAAACTGTTGCATACTCTGTACTGTTATCTTAACTAACACTGCATGTTTGATGAACTATTTATACCCTGTGATTGAAAGTAAGAACCAAATCAGATCCTGTGCCAGATCTCAGGCACAGGTGACTTTCCCCTTTTATGCCCTGTGAGGGAAGGCCCAAGGGCATCTAGAGCTCAACATCTTCTTCAGGGACTATAGCTGGCCAAATGGGTACAAGCATGACTGCCTGGGGCACCTGGGCACCAAGAATATAGAATACACATGGACAAGCCCTTCACAGCCACCAGAGTGGCTCTTATGAGCAAGGGTTGTAATAAAACAGCTTAAGACCTTCAGTTGCAATATTCATGTAGCGAGGAGCTAACAAGCCAAAGAAGTCATGGGAACATACTTTAAGATAAGCCTATGGTAAACCTCAGCTGCTCTGTTAAAGAGCTCTGATTCAGTTCAGTCCCAACAGCTACTCTAGTGGGGTTGCTTGAAATAGCACTTACTCTCTGCTTACTATATGCTGTACTACCAAAGTTCCAAATTCCACAAATACATAACATTGAAAATAGCATAATTATTAACAAAAAATCTTGCTCTATGCAGCCTTCAAAACTGGTAAAACATGATTGGATATAAATAAAATAAGCTCTCCAGCATATTTAGTAGACTGAAGAACAGTCTTGCAGCATACCAGCAGGCACAGTAAGAAGCCTATTAATAAGTTCTGATCAATTTTGCCCTCTCATGTAAAATGTGATTCTTGCTCCAGTGGAGCATTTCCTAGAAAGAAGGAAGTTACTACAACACCCTTTGCCAGAAAAAAGTTACACTGAAATGAATAGAAAATGTTTCAACAGTAATCCAGTTGCTCAAGGATTTTTAGTTAAAAATTGGAATAATCAATTCAAGGAAAACCTCTGCCCATTTTCTTTTATTATAGTTAAGTTACAGCTGTTATTTAATCATTCTAAATAATACGTCTGAAGACTACTACACAAATAAAATTATACAAAAAGTACTGATTAATTGTGTACCTCTTCCTGCTTTCATAATCTTTGTCAAGTGAATGGAATAATTTGTGCCATTTCTATTTCTTATTAAAGTATTTGTCATTAGAATGAGGTGTCAGGAAGCATTAAGACTGTCTCACATTTTATGAATTAAAATAGTGTGCCAAACTGTTGTGACTTTTTTAATATTCTGCATTTTCCTCTATTCTGTGGCGTTCCTCTCTCTCTCTGCCTGTCTTTTCCATTCTATGATGGGAAAGGTGAACTTATAGGCAAAATATGAAGAAACAAGGGGAACAAAAGAGTATTGCTCAAGAGAATAATTCAAAAGTGAGAATGGCCATGTAGTGTGGTATTGCAAGGTGTAGACCTTGCATCAAAATAAGGTTGCAGATATGTCAACAGCACTGATACATCAATATTGTGCAGCACAGTGCTGTAAGAACAGACCGTAATTAGGAGGTAGAACTTGTTGCCATAGGATGTGAAGGATACCCAGAAATATTGCGCTTTTATATACCTATCAAGTCTATGGCACAGTTATACAAATGATTGTTAGCAAATATTGGAAAGGTTAAAAAATCTCTTTCTTTGAGGTTTAAACTAGTGTCTGACTATGAGAAATTAGGATGAGACCTTCAGAGAGGTAATTTATCTCACACTGGCTCAGTAGAAGATTCTTCTGCATTGAAGTACCTGATGCTTGCCAGTCTGAGAGACAATATTAGATATTTGAACTGCAGTTTTAATTCCCACATACAGCTAATGGGAAAGTAGAGCGCCTATCATTGTGGCTGAGTCAAACTGCATACAGATCACAGCCATCCATGACACAATTAAGAGCAGAAAGATCTGAATAAGTGGCATAGTAAATTATATAACTGCTAACAATATTTCTTTAATTTATATATAATTTAAAATACAGCCTGAAAACTGACAATATGCTTGTCTCACTTGTCCTTTCCTTCACAGATGGATGATGATGGAAAGATAGCTGCAGAGATCATAAGTATGCTTAATACAGTTTAAAGCTTCTTGATTAAAAACCATATTAGCTCACTGACAGCAAGATACTGTAGCAAATTCCAAACATTTCCATCCAGTCTTTAGACATCAAAATGGGTTTTTCCTACAATATGGTTATATTGTACAAGAGATACAAACCTACTATTTCAAAGGAAATATAAACAACTCCTATACTTTAGCTAATATCATCAAGGTATTTGTTAGAACAAACTAGTAACTATGGCTCCATTCTAGTGGCCAAGACTGGATAACTGGGTTGAAGCCATTTTAAGTTTGTGTTTCGAATCAGTCTCACAACAAGAGGGCAATGAGCTGAATACCATTTCTTCAGATTCAGCATGGGAAAACTTGCAATTGATACCATAAGCCCACTTCATCATGTTCCTCTTGATGGCCACCGTAACAGGTTACTTGAATAAATGGTCAAAATTAGCATTTATATTGCAAGCGTTATCATGAATCTATATCACAAGTCTCCCACAACAGGAGAAACAGTATGCAAAACTAAGAGTGGCTAGATGACTGATGCCTGGTCCTGAAATATACCACAACTGGGTATAAGATAAAACAGTCTAATGGGAACAGCAAAGCTACAAAGTATGTGGTATTACTGTTCTGAGAAAAGCAAGATTTGAAGTGTTCTCCCTGCCCTGACAGCAGAGCGGGGCAAAGGGCAGGAGCATGGCTAATGGTGCATAAATGGACCAGACTGGTGGATATGGGAAGGGAGAGGTGCATGAGACTCTCTATTTCACAGGGGGGAAAATTAAAGCAGGAGAAGGGAAGTCTTTGAGTACACTGTTATTGTGCCTTCCCCCCTTGCAGATTAGATATATAATAGGTCTTGTTACTCTTCAAAGCAAAGTTTTTACATAGCTCTATTAATTCTCCTTCCCCCTCTGTTGAATCTCCTTTAATTTTGCAATATGCTGTTTGAGTTGGAATATACCAAATACACTAAAAGTATACTGAATAACTACCAATATGTTTATCTAAATAAAGTGGACATATTTAAAAAAGAAGAGAATTTAAAATTAAATGCAAAAATATTACCATCTATGTTAAGGCCTAAAACTACTATAACCTTGACAATTTATTTTAATAAATCATATAAGGTACATCTATGATGTTCCCTAAATATGAAAGTTAAAGGCTGCATAACTATATAAAAAATAAGGAAGGTGGGAAACATTTAACTTTTGAGGTTAACTCAAACTTTATGAACACATCCCAGCGTAATATATTTCCTGAGTATCTATATTGTTTTCAGTATTTCCAGTGCAGTAAATACTGGCATTTGTTTCACATCAAAACCAAATCTTTTTGGATCCTCATGTGTAGAAAATGTTTTGCCAATACTTTTGCTGTAGCTAACCCAGCTAACCACTTCAGAGTGAATACTTCTTTTTTTTTTTTTCATTTGGAGCAGTTCTTCAGGAGTTAAGAAATAGACTGGAAACCAARGAAGCTAGAATTTTTGATTTCTACTTCCAGACTATAAATGAAGAAGAGGGATTGCTAGCTATGCTCTTGCCACAAGGGCACTCCGCTGACTCCTGTCCTACGTGCCCACCAGGACCTCCAGCTCCTTTTCTGCAGAGCTGCTCCCTATCCARTCAGTCCCCAGTCCCTGCTGCGTTGGGTTATTCCATCATACGTGTAAAACTCAGCATTTTTCTTTATTGAACTTTATGAGTTTCCTTTTGGCCCTCCATTCCTGCAGTTTGGCTAGCAGAATACTCCGGGAGACTGTACAGAAAGCCTTGCTTAAATAAAGGTAATGGCATCCACTGCTCTCCACTTGTGCACAGAGCCAGCCATTTCAGCATTGGTGGCAATCAGGTTGGTCAAGCACAAATTCCCCTTCGCAAATCCATGCTGGCTGTTCCCAACTGCTCTTTTGTCCTTCCTGTGCTTAAAAATGTCTTCCAGGACAACCTGCTCCCTAATATGCCCATGAACTAAGGTGAGACGACCTGTCCTGTTGTTTCCCAGATCCTCCTGCTTGCCTTTTTGACAACATGTTTAACATTCGCCTTTTTCCAGTTATCGGCTGTTTTTCAAATTTTCTTTCTTTATTAATTTAGTTTTTAAAAGGTAGTTTTCTTTTAAAATGTACTCATTTCCGGTGGCTTTTTTAGAGTAACATAAACAATTCAAAATACTTTTGGTACATTTCAGTTGAATTCCAATTTCAATCCAAACGCAACTTGATCCAAACTTAAAGTGTCTAAATGTAATAAAAAAATTAATATGGATATGATAAAGAACATGAGAATGTAATAAATACAGGTGAATTGTTGAACATTTTCTAGACTAATAAAAATAAAAAATAAAAAATGTGAATAAATATCTACAAAGCTACATAATAATTTCATTAAATAATTACAGATATAAGGTGTCCTAATTTTTTAGCAGAGAAAGCCACTAATGGATTGAAAAGGTTAAATTTCCTTGCAAATCAGTATGTTTTAATATTTATATGAGTCAATGAGAATGAAGAATTATTCAGGAAAATTATTAAAAGTACAAATGCAGAACTTGATTAAATAAAAGTTTCTTGTCTGTTGTTATAAATCGGTTTACAATGAGTGATTTCAATTTTTTGCTTAATCAGCAGCGCTCCAAGTAAGCATCTGCTTCAGTCTGGTTAGCAGAAGATAATTTCTCTGCATTCTTTATTATGTCTCATATTTGCTTGCACCTATTTCCTTCTCTGTCCGCAGCTTTTCATTGTAGTGATGTCCAGAGTAATGCCCATGTCCTTGTGAGTTAATACAGTTAATTTAGACTTAATACGTACAAGTAGCTTATTTTTTCCCCTTCAGTGTACATTACTGTTGCATTTATCATCACTGAACTGCCCCTGTCCTTTTGATATCCAGTCCACTTCACAGTCCCTGTGAAATTTCTTGTGGTCTTCTCTGACTTAACTAAATAATTTTGTTACCTCACTGTCTATATACTAAACAAAATTAGGACTTAATATAGATCTGCTTTTATGTTTGTTATGCTGAAGAGTTGCCTTACATTTTTTACTGTTTTCTTATCTCTTTCCTACCTAGCTTTTGTCCAAGACAGTAATTTGTATTTCTTCTCCTGACTACTTAGTTTCTTTACTATTCGCTTGTGAGAGATCTTGTTAATTTACTTCTAAAAATGTAAGTTAATTACATTAAGTAGGGTTTGCTTTTTTTCATTTTTGACACATTGAAGTGGTTTCAATAAATTAGTGAAAAGTATCTGGAAATACTGGATTAGTTATTTCTTATATCATAATCCTCCAGCCATTCTGATATTCTGTTTTAAAAGTCATTTATTTCAGCTGTTTACCTGATACTTATGTATTATGTACCTATGCACAAGCATGAGTTTCTGTATCTTGGGCAAAAGATGAACTCAGTTACTATTGTTCTTATCATTATGCATATATCAGAGACAAAAATGATTCATCATTATCCTTTTACTAGGAACTCTTATTTGTGATCACAATCAATCTGCATATTTTAGCACCAGTGGTTTATGTAGATGTGGTTGTGGAAGGGCTGGTTTGGCCTATTCCTATGTTCCCAACACTGATAGTGACACAGAAGTAATTATAATCAAACTTGGCATAGACATTGATCTTTTTATAACCTACTTCCAGGTTTTCTGAAATTTTAGATTTACAATATTTTAGATTCATTATAAAATGTATTGTCATTGCTACAAACATTTGTACAGAGAAAGTTGTGGTAATATATGTAGTCAAAATTTGTCAGGGCCAYGTTACTTACAAGTAGTGAAAACTTGACTGAATTAAGCTGATCATTCTAAATAAATGCAGATCATAACTTTAGACCAACTTTACACTGTCAGATTTATATATGTGCATAGGTGTATATATATACATGTAATTTTTTTTTAAATGTCACATAATTTTAAGTAACTTTTACAACTGATGTATTTATCAGTTGTTTTTGCATATGTTCATGTAGCCAAAATTAGGTACATGTAAAAATTGACAGAACTTAGATGGAGCCAAATATTCATCTTTAAGATAGTATTTTAATATATGAAAATAAACTTATTTCTGCTATATCTAGAAAACAGTTTCTTAGTTGTTGTCATTCCTATAGCAAGATCAATGTTAACATAGTATCTATTTTTAGAATACTGGCTATTAAATAATCATTTTGTGTGTAGAAAACAAACTAAATTGGGAAAACTAAATATTAAGAGCTGATAGGAAGATCTTCAAAGTGGGCTTATGTATAACATCTATGTCAAACAACTTGTAAGGAAAAAAGGTAATTGTGTGCACAGTCATTGCATATCAGACATCTTCTTAAGTCTGTGCAATATGCATGTTTCTTTCTTTTAAAGAGAGGTGTGTGTCAATGAAACATAAACTCTTGTGGAAAATCTGAGACCTACCATGATTAGAAACTCAACAACTAGTATTTTAAACATCTACTGTATTGACTTTTATAGATTTCTTTAGCATTTGTCTTTTAGTATGTCTAATTTGCTTGATTCTCTTCTAAATGTTGCCCTAGGGGGAAACTGATTATGCAAATCCGATATTTCTTTGATGTTATCTTTTTGTTTATATGGAATGTACCTAGTGTGTCCTCTCCCTAATCACAGTAGAAGCAAACAGCAACAGAAGAAAACCTCCATATGCATTATATTTCTTTCCTTGTTGTCAATAGCCTTAAATAGGGATCTTTATAGTGATAATTTAATGAGATCTAGAGTAATATCAGGACATCATGTGAAACTGAATTGTACACAGCTTCAACTCACTTGCAACAGCTTAGTCTTCACCTGGGAAACTACTGCCTGAATCCCTTTGGTTGTAATTCTCCCCAGGATAAACATTTGAATCACATGCCATACATCTATTCAGGTTTCCATGTGACCTAATGGTTATTACTACATTAAAAAAGCATTTATTTTTGCTCATTCCCCTTAAATTTAATCTACCCATAAGCTATGTCCAGCTCTGTGACTCATGGTTGCAGTTAACACTTTCCAGTATAAAAGTACCATGCAACATATTACATGCTTTTATGCTTTCATGCCTGAAAGAAAAATCCATGGATCTGGCCAGACTGATTACCGAAAATATCATCAGAGGAGTGCATCTTTTGAAGTTCAAATATTTTTTGAGATTTACTGAATGATTAGCACCCTTATATGAATGTTAGTGATCCTAAAGCTGTATTTTTGTCACTTGCTAGTTCAGTTCTAGAGCTCACACCAATGAGATGGGCCAAATTAGGAACCACTTCAGTTAGGTGCACCCATACCTTTGCAAAACAATCACTGAGGAAGGAAGTACTTTGGACTCTTAAATGAAAAGATTAAACAACAGAGAGTAGAAACTTTGAAAGGGGACTTGAAAGTCTCTGATTAGTAAGCTTTTAAAATAATTCAGCGTCTTCTCTGTCATTTGTCTGCTGAGAATGATTTCCCCATTTCTCATTATGTATGAATGCCAGTGCATTGTGCAGCTCCAATGCACAGTTGATTAATAAGGTCAGAATTAGAAACTGAGATCTTTCCTTTTCTTAGCATCTACTGCAGTTTTCCCTCAACAAGATTTTCTTTGTGGATTTTCTGCGAGCTATAAAATAAAACCTACTGGAATAGAACCTATGTATTTTATCWTGTGAGGCCCTGAACACTGTCTGGCCTTCTACAGCTTTTTACAAATATTATGCATTAGATTTTTAATAGTTTACATTAGATACTACTGAACAGTATAAAATATTTTAGAAAAATAATTATATTCTTTGTCTGGAGAGACATTTTTTCAATAGATACTGAATCACTGTATATTCAGAAAGCATTTTGTTTTCAGAAAGATAAATCTTGGCTTTATCTGAATCATGAAAAAAGCAACTTTCCAGTGTCACAAAATCATGAAAAAAGCATCTTTCCAGTGTCACAATGTCATCAATCCAGTGGGCCTGAAATTTTTTCCACACAGTGATTAAATCTGTGAATTTCAAACCAATTAAATTATTTTTGCTGGTTACAAATTACACAGCCTTCTTTCCACCATTGCAGCTGTGCTTTTGCATGTGTACTTAAACTTTTATCCAAATATATTTTTATGAGCATATCCCTGTAAGCATATTCTGGGATATTCATTAACTCTTCCGTATAAAAGTCTGTGTCAAGGATTACAAATATATTTTTTTCAGATTCCTCCTTTTTTACTAGTTATAGCAGCTGATCTTATGATAGTACCTGGTCTGGTACTTCCAGCTGTTTCATCTTTAAGCACGTAAGATTTTTGATTTGATCAACTTCATGAAAAACAAGCTTAAAACTGTAACAGCCCAACCAGACCAGCACATAAAAATAAAGGAAACGTAAATGAAGAGGGTATTATCCATCTGTGCCATCAAATAACCTATGCAGAAAGCAGAGTTTGGGGTATCAATGACTCACAGAAATGTTCATTGGAAGGGACCTACAGAGGTCATTTAGTCCCCTTTCCTGCTAGAAGCAAGATTATTGTGAACACAAGAATCAGGTTAGCTGTGATTTGTCTAGCTGAGTTTGGAAAACTTTAAGGATCAGTCCCTCTGGATACCCTATTCCAGTGCTGTGCTGCTCTCTCAGTGAAGAAATTTATCGCAATGTCCAAACTGAACTTCCAAGTTGCAAATAGTGACTGTTGCCCCTTGTTTTTCTGTCTGCCACTGTAGGGAAGAGTTTGGTTCTGTCATCTTGAAAGCATCTTTTCAGGTAGCTGTAGGCTCTTAAACTCCTCTTTGCCAGATTAAACAAGCCCAGTTCTCTCAATCGCTCCTCCTTGGTCATATGCTATAAGCTATTAACCATCTTGGTAGCCCTCCAATGGACTCCTTTGGGCCCTTTGTTCAAGAGCGATGCTGAGAAACTTCTCAACAAGGGGCCCAAACRGCTCACAACATGCTAGCTGCAGCCTCACCTGAGCCAAGTAGAAGATAACTTCCATTGATCTAGACCAGGCTCTTCCAGGGTGTGGCAACATTTTTCTGTATTCGCAAAGACAGTACACTGTTGGTTCATATTCAGCTTGGTGTCTGCTGTAACCCCCAGGACCTTTTCACCAGGGCTACTACTCAACCAGCTGTTTCCCAGTCTTTACTGATGAAAGGGGTTATTCTGTCCCAGGTACAGATTGTTGCCCTTCTCCTTGTTTAACCAATCCATTTTTGGGCCAATCCTTAAGCTTCTCAGGGTCCATCTGGACTGCAGCTCTACTGTTTGTTGTGTCAGCCATTCACCCTAATTTCGTATTGTCCACAAATTTGTTGATGATGCATTCTGTCTCTTACACAGGCCACTGATGAAGTTATTGAACAATATGGACCTCAGTATAGACCCCTGGCTCAGCAGGTATTCCAGCCAGATACCAAGCTATTGATTATTTCCCTTTGAGCCTGGTTGTCCAGCCAATTTTCAATCTAATTAGTCTGCTTGACCTGCCTATCCTAATTCAGCTTCCAGGTGAGAATGCTGTGGAAGACAGTGACAAAAGCTTTACTAAATTCAAGATACATTACATCCACCACCCTTCCTTCATCCAGCTAGCCAGTCATTTCATTGTAGAAAGCAGTCTGGTTGGTCAAGCTCAATTTGCTGTTGGTAAATCCATATTGAGTTTTTCTGTTTAACTTCTTGTCCTTGTCAAACTAAATTCATCAAATCTATCTTTTTACTTTTGGGGGAAAGAGTGACTCGAGAAGACATTTACAGATGACCAAGTCAAATTTAGATTTCTGGTATATGACAGTAGCACTCTCCTTGCAATGAAAAATTACTGTATTAGATCAACTGTTGAGAGTCACTGCAATAGTTTGGAAACTGGCAAAGAAGATAGATTGACTACTGAACTTTGTAACTTATCTTTGGACCATATGAGGATACAATACATTAATAATGTAGCCAAGTAAGTGCTAGTCAATGTGGTCAAATCACTACACCCTTAAATAACAAAGAGTTTGGAATCAGCTGCAGAGATGCTTTACCAAAGATATATCTTCCAAAAATACTGCAGTATAGCTTGGGATCTGGGCCACTGGTTAACTCGCTGAATCATTTTATTTGTGTCTTCATTTATTATGGCTTTAAGATGTATAATTCATTTTAATGCACCTTTCTATATGCTATACCCACAGCTATATATTCCCTGGTTGTCTCTAAAATTAACTGGTTAAACCAGGTGGTCCACAGTTATTATTAAACTAAAACATATGGGAACAAAAAATCATTTTACAGTATCACCATCTTGTAGGCTTTCAGGTAGATACATGATATTAGAGCAAAAAGGGGAAAACGCACAACACATTTTGATGTATAACCTAACATTCCTGATGGCTTAACAATCATCATTTTCTGTAATATCACTAAAAATATCTCTAAATTTTCAGAGTATTGGGAAAACAGACCTCTATGCTGTTGAATAATCCAGGTTTCCGATATACTTAAATCTGCTTGTAGGGTTTGACATAGATTGGGTTAACAGAAAAGGTTGAGTAGGTTAAGTCAGAAAGTTATTTCTAAAATTAGATACAAAATCAAGTCAGGTACAAGGTAAAAACTATCCTTTCCACTGTACCTAAATAGGACATTACATAGTAAATGGCCCAGACTTTTCTGGGTATCAATAGCTTCTTCTGAAGATGCTGAGAAAATACTATTCCCATATTATATATTATATTTGTTCATCTAGTTCAAGCTAAAGGCTAGTTCTTTCACAATTATGACAGCTACTGGGAATTTAAATGGCAAACAAACTTTTTTCGTTTCCCAACCTATATGATGGAAGTGCAAAAAGAGAAGACGTGCTAGTTTTAAAATCTTCTTGGTTCTCCTAGTTCAATAACTAGATAATAATTTGTTTTCATTATATCAGTCTAACATACAACCTATTTAGGACATTAGATGTCTACATTACATAGGTTACTTAAAAGTGTCTTTCCAATCATCAATAAAGTAAAAATGTTGCTTTATGCACATTTAAAATTCCACCTCATTTTCTACATTTCTGTATTTTATCCCAAAAAACCCTGACTTAAACAAAGACAAGTAACCTACTGCTCATCAGGAAGGTAAAAGAGAATAATTTTCTAATTAATAAAACAAGAAAGTTTAAATGCAGATAAAATTTATGTTAAATTGTATAGTTGCTTAGACAAATTTTACAGATCACTCTTGATAGTAAAAAGTATCACATATACTATAAAGCCTGTACTAGCTGTAAATAAGCTGTACAAGGGCTTTAACAATTAATGAGAATCAATCTTCCCTTGTGAAAGTAACTAAGAAGTACCCATGAAAAACAAGATAATAAGGTTAAATAAAGCAAGATTTCCTGCTTACTGATTTAAACTATGATTAAAATGATTCAAATTCCTCCACCTTGCTTCTTTCCTTGCCAGGTTCTGCTATGGCCATTGCAAACATGGGGAGCAATAAGCGCTCAATATATATTTTTTAAACTCCTGTGAGACTTCCTGGAGGCTATTTGAAGGCCCTACTACATTTCAAACTTAAAATAACTAATTATTGCTGTAACCAAGGGAAAATACAGCCAGAGAAAATGGTTTGTCTTCTGGACCAGGAACACATGCAAAGAATGAGCATTCGGCCATTGGATGGGAACTCTTAAGCAGAGCAAGAAAAAAAGTTACAAGTGTGGAGTATCACAGATGTGTTACCAGCTCCTACCCTTGCTCTGTCTACGTCACTTTGACAAACAGTCAAAAAGACATTGTGCAATAATGGAATTTGGCAACTTCTCGCTCTTCTTTTTTGCTTCTGTTGCTCATTTCAGTTAGATTGTTTGCTGTTTATTAAGATGAGTACATTCTGGCTGACAGCTCAATCCAGCTCTTCAAAAGAAGGCTAGGTTCTTTGTTGATACTGCAGATATTCACAAAATATTTCATCCTATTCTACAGAAAATTCAAAGGTTATTTTTCTTTACTGTTGTAAGCAGTCTACTGAACTTCCCATCTTGCAAGGTGAACATATCCCATCAAAGCAGCTTATGATTGCACTTGTCAGAATTAAACTCACCTTGGATATGCCTTTCATTCCAGGTGGTAAGCTAGGTCTTAGCTTTCCCTCAG
Source organism: Apteryx rowi (assembly GCF_003343035.1). Taxonomy (NCBI): domain Eukaryota; kingdom Metazoa; phylum Chordata; class Aves; order Apterygiformes; family Apterygidae; genus Apteryx; species Apteryx rowi. The sequence continues at coordinate 1,019,341 of NW_020448196.1, forward strand.
GGTAAACATATTGTCCTGACTTTTATTCAGCAAAGAGGTAATAGATTAAATTCTTCAGCTTGCAGTGTCTAGCTACTTACAGAAGAGTGTGAATGGAATAAAGCAAAGTGTAGAATTTTTAACAAGGGTGGCTTATGCAGACACTTAGCATTGTGGCCACTGACCTCTCAAGGCATTAGCAGCATGCCATAATTGCTCAGAGGTAAGTGCTGCATGCATTTTAGGTACTCAGATGCGYGACTAAAGAGAAGTGGACATTTTCCAAGGGATGACAGAAAAGGGAAGGGATGCAAACAACACAAGCTTTGGTGTAAGTGAAGACATATGAAGACATAGTGATTCCCAGAACACCTCTGGAGAACTAAGAGCCTGGGTTCTTCATGCCGCGAGCCTAGCACACCCTCTTCAGCCCAACTCCCAGTGGATGTGCCCACATAAGCATTTCCATTTGGCTCAGGTGTGCACTTTTGAAGTGTATGTCCAGATTGTCCCCACTTAACCATGCTCTGGTTCACACTGTAGAGTGCACATACTGGATCTGTTTCTGATGAAGCTAAAGCAGAGATGTGGTCTAGGACAGCAGCTTGTGTAGTGCAATGGCTAATAGGCACTCAGACCACTGCTAATCTGAAGTAAAAACCCTCTGAAATGCATATAAAGCAAAGTGAAGATAGGAAAATATTTTTTAATTTTCTTAAACGTTCAAGATCATGATGCAAATCCCATATCACTGACATGCTTGTATATTTTCACATTTACTTTATTCCCATGAGTCAAAGGTTACAATTTACTCAGGAAGACAAATATTGATTCAATCTTTAAACCCCAGTTGCATTAAAAATACCAAATCCCCCCAAATTCTTATCTGATCCTACAAGCAGCCATGCAGATTTCATTGCTTTGTCTATGAAACACATCAAAGGAACACTCCTTTCTATTTGTTCTTTTTATTTAGTGCACAGAGGACTTTAGTATTTTCATTATGTGCTTAATTCTCCACTGTGTCATGTCCCTTTGGTATCTGATTAGTCAGGATGTTTTAATTGTGCACTGCTCTTAGCTGTGAATATTCATTATCAATATGCTGAATATTTGATTGTGCTGGTATTACATGTGCAGTAGACCCTTCGTACAACACAAAAAGCAGTTATAAAGCACATTATTCTAGGTAAGTCTGACTGAGACAGCAGAGCAGGCAGTCATACTTAAATCATACTGACATAAGTCCAGTTATCCATAACAGAAACTTAAATTAGTGTTTAAATACAGAACAGATATTTAGGTGGACAAGTTGATGAACAAGTGCTTTAATTTCAGTAAATATATAAGTTCAATTGAGAAATATAGCCATGGGATTACAGTCTCAAGGACAAAATAATGGTTTATATGATTTTATTTTTTACAAAATTTTGCTGAAATTATAAAATTGCTGTAACCAATATGCAGTATGATGTAAAACGTAAGAAAGCCACACTGATTTCACAGGATTACTACATTATTTTTCGTTATAAATTTCAGTGTTGTCATATACTAAAAATCAAAAGTGAAAAGCAGATGGTTGCTTCATATTGCAATGTAGCACCTTTTACATGTTCAGAAACAAATACAACAAATATGTTCTCCCTGTAAAGACAGTGGATAAAAYATGTCCACAAATACTATGTTTTTATCTGTTTGTTAGTCTTTTGTTTGATTGGATTTGATTTCAAATTTTCAGTTTTCTGGAGCAATTTTCTGGATTGAAGGTTATAAACCACAAGAGTCATTTTAGATTTTGCATACAGGAAATATGATGTGGCAATTTTGTCTAGAAATTTATTTTTATGTTATAATTTGCCTTATAGTTTTTCACTTTCTATAGCAAAAAATTCCTCTCTCAAATGCTTTATTTTTAATTTATAAAATCAAAATGATCAGAACACTTCAGCATAATATCCATATAAGCAATGCTTAAAAAGAAGTAAAAAACAATTTTATACATGAAAATTTTTTGTGTATATTCATTCAAAAGTAAATAATTCCAGACTGTTCATTAAAAATAAAATTTTCATGTGTCTATTTAGTTAAAAATCAGAGTTATAAAGTATATACCTGATCCAATATAATTAAAAAAATTCTTGAAAGAATCACAGAGAGGCCCAGGTGTGTTTCCCAAACAGAAAAAAAGTATGTCGTCCTAAGTTCAGCTACTGATATAAAAAATACTGTTAAGTTCCTTGACAAATTTATCATGCTGAGGGAATGATTTGAAGTGTAAGTATGAGCACACCTTTGTGCATGGATTGTTGAAGGCTCTGGTATCTAATTAATAATATAATTAGTAATTGATAATTTATTAGTCAATTATTAAAAAATCATATTATAATATTTTACTCCTGAGGATATCTATATCTCTCTATCAGGCAACATGAGCTGTTTATTTGATGGATAGTAGTATTATTAATCAGTGCTGTTCACACTTAGAAACATAGCAGGCATTGGCAAGAAGACTAAATTGTCATTCTAATTCCTACGTAGCATAGCTGAATTTCAGTGCAAAAAATCAGATTAAAAATTAATAGAGTAAGCGAAAATATTTCATGCTTATTTTACATTAATCATTAAGTATGTTTACTTTAGATTTATTTTCAGATTTTAATTTTCTACGATAAATCACAGCTTTAGTCAGGTACATGTAGAGAGCAAAATATGAAGTACAGTTTACAAGCATTAGCAAAAATCTATTAGATTTTAATTCAAACAATACCATGATACATGTGGTCAATATGAAATAAGCAAGGTAGCCTGAATTTTTATAGACACATAATCTAATAACTTTTTATAAAAGATGTGTCACATAATAGGCTGGATACATTCTTACTCTGTAGGTCATAATCCAAAAGATATTAAATTGATTAACTAATTTATTGAGTGTGCTAGTTCTTCAGCTCTAGAAATTAATAGAGGTCTTTTCTGAAACAGGCTGTTTTGACAATCCCACTATGAAATGAAGCTTCGTTTGAACCAACTGTACGTCAGTTGTGAAGGTGCATGTTCTCTGCAGGGTGCTGCTAACACTACTGAAACTGTGTCTTAAGGGTTTTTAAAAATATGGTGGGTTATCAAACAGGGCAATAAAAATTTGCATGTGTGCATTTAGTTATGAAGTAGTCATATGAAAGAACTAAAACAAAATCAACAGCGAAGTGGGAGAGTTTCCAGAAGATACTGTGCTTTACTTAGAGTACATGATCAATTGAAATACCACAAGGACAGTGGCCCAGCAGCTACCTGACAGTCCAACCAGAACAGTTACTTCTGTCCCAGACTGTATACCCTCTCCTTTATCAGGTCCTTCTCCTCTCAAAGGAGCACTTCTTTTGCTTAAATTTAACAGACAAGAATGAGCGGTACTGTGAAAAAATGTACTGACAGTCCCTATTAAGCTGTGCCTAGGCTATCAACTCTACAGTCCACAACCTGGCATCAATCCATCTCACAGATCTTGATAAACCTGGCCAAAGTAGAGTGGAAATAAGGACATGACAATAAGCTTGAGAGGTGATTGACATTGGGAGTGACAGCAAAGAGGCTGGGAGGGCAGGAAACACAATAGTAATGGGAAACTTCAATTACCCCCATGCAGCTTGAATAGATGTCCTATCAGGCCATGAAGCTGAGAGTAAATCCTTAGATACCATTGACGACAGCTTTGTGGAGCAGTTAGACAGGAAACCTCAACAGGAGAAGTAACACCTGAGCTGTTCCAGAGCAGTATGCAAGACCTTGTTTGTAATGTTACTATAAAATGCTATAGTGACCATAGGGTACTCACACTCAATATCCTTTGCAGAATCTACCATACAAAAAAAATCTATGCTTAATTTCAAAGAGAGGAAATTACATAAAAATAAGATTTATTAAAAATGGATAGGTTAAAAATCTTTTCAAGTGACATAGACAATTTAAAAACAAAATTAATGGAGGCTCAGACCAAATGCTTACTTCTAATAAAAAAAAAGACTTTAGAAAGCCCATAAAAAGGCCTGCATGGCTGAACAGCAGAGGTAGTTATGTATTCATATACAAAAAGTAGAAAGGATTGTAAGTTCTTGTAAGTTCAGGAGAAGAACATAGGACAGGTCATGAAAGAACTTGGGAAATAACTTGCAAAACTAATAATAGACAGAGCATTAGTAGATGAGGTTACAGAACATATGAGCAAAATGGACCAAAAAGGACAATAACAGATTGCCAGGACCAGATGGTATTCACCCTTCAGGTTCCACAGGGACACAAGGAACTGTCAGCCACGCAATGCAATCTCTCTTAAAACTGCCTCTGTACCAGATGACTGGAAGGCAGTTAATGTTATGCTATTTTATTAAAAGATTCCAGCAGAGACTTGAGAAACTACAGATCTGAACTGCATTACCCCATGCGACGACATATCTAAAGAACAAAAAGAATTGGACATGGATATATCTAACATGTTGGGGAAGAGTCAACACAGCTTTGTAAAGAGAAATCATGCTTCACAAAACTACTGGAGTTCTCTGAAGGTACTAATGGTCAGAGGGACATGGAAGTTCTAGCACCACAGGCACTTAACGGAAGCAAGCTGTCATAAAAGAAAAAGGAGGATTTACACACAGTTAGAAGGTAGAAAACTAAAGGTCAGAATATATGCTCAGTTTTCACAGATGCAAAATGGAAGTCCTTCTTCACAGATCATGCACTTAAGCTTGTAGAACTTACTGCACCAGAAAATCGCACACAACAAAAATCTCCATGAATTTGAAAAGCGATTAGAAAAATCTGTAATCCTTACATGTACTTGCAGTTTGGGCAAAGTCTCTCTTTTTTTAGAAATGCAAATAAAAAAACCTGTTTCAAAAATCAGAATTCACATGGATAGGGCTTCTGAGTTCCCACATCCATAAAATGGGACTATGTACCTGAGGAAAGTGAAGGATATGAAGATTAATTACTTACTGTTTACACAGTACTTAGAAGATTTTAAGTGCTCAATTTGAAACAGAACAACAACAAAAAAGAAGCTTATAATGATGTTTTTCTTAATAAGTTTATGAATTCTTTATGGGCTTCAATCAGTGCTCATCTTTGCCTAGCAATCAAATTCAGATGCAATTAGTGACAAAACTTATCTTCCTAGAGCCATCAAAAACTCTAATGGGATTTTTGTATGTCTATGAATTCAAGAGCAGTATCTCAATTTTTTGAAAGACTGCAAATTTTTCTTGAGATTTCATATGCAACTACCTTTTAAGATCACTGATATTCCATGCCCTTCAAAGGAAGAAGTAGAGAAAAAGCAAGACTTCAAGAAGGAAGAAAAAATTAAAAAGTCTAGATGATCAGCAAGAAGTAGCAAAGCAGAATGAATACTGATCAGACAGAATGCACTCCTGCTTTCTCACTTTATGAGCTGAAGCATGTAGGAGTCAGGGCCTGGGCTCGTTGAACTGAGGAGTAGGCATTCACTAGGAAAGTATGTCCAAACTGTGGGTCAGATTACACTTTAAAAGGGTTGCCATCTAGGCTACAGTCTTTTTGGAGAAGATGATTTCAGCAGCACAGGCAGCTCTGATAGCGTAACACCTCTTCCTGTACATGCATGTGGTGAGGTGGTCAGAATGCCAGGTATTTCCATCACGGTCTCTAAACGGGAGGAGAAGATGGCCAGAAATACCTTTCTTCTTATGCATAAGTGCAGCCAGCACCTATAGACTGGAGCTATCCATGGGGGAATCCACAAATCTGGTCCTTGCAACTCTTATGACTGTACCAGCCTGCAAAGGATGCTCCTTCTGTCTTCACAGAGCTTTGCAAGGGGCAGTAACATCCAACCCAAGGAGAAACTTGTGGAATTTCTGGGGAATAGCAACTGGCCTGAAATTTGAGGGATCATGCAATAGATTTTATATAAGGATTAAAACCCTCTCTCCCTTCTTTTTGTAATCCATCAGGATGAAAGATTAACAGTACTCAACTGTACAATTAAAAGGATTCAAAAAATGGCTCTTTTACTGTTCTTCCAGTGAGAAAGAACTATGCAAAAACAACAGAAGCGTGACAATACTATATGCTGAGAACAATCAGCTTCACACTTTCTCACTTGTTCAGGGTGGCTGAATCAGCTGCATCAATATTTGAAATGAAAAAAATAATTCTGAGTCCTAAATAGGTCATCACCTAAATACCAGGCCTTGTAAATAAGGAGCTGAGGGAAAAATTTTGATCATGTTTAAAATGATAAATATTGAAAAACGTCTAAAGCCCCCAAACTGTTTGCACAGAGTCAATATCACTGAGGCAAAGCGGCACATAGAAGATTTATGGGACTGTAATAGGAAGTTAAACCTAAATTGATTCAACAAATTACTGCACATAAGGACAAGCTGAATAATTTAAAAAATCAATATGAATAATTGGAGTAATTGAAGGGTACAGAAGAAAAGTGTTGCATAGGTTAATGGTTATTGTTCATCTATTTAGTGACTATCTTGAAGCAACAATTGTTGAATTAAAGTATGAATATCAGATATATTTAGGTATATGAGATGGGGAAGGATAACAAGCAGGGGCAGACAGTTTCCATCTTGCTATCTGAAAATTGTGCTATACATTTCTAATAACTGGACTAAATATTTGCAGAGGAATCCAGTTAATATAATTACAATAGGGTTAAGTCCCTTACTACTTTTCATTACTTCTGTGCAATGAGAGAAACTTGGTAAATATAAACTAATAAATGCTCTGGGATGAAAGGTTATCTGAATTTAAAAATTGTTGTACTCAAAACAAGTACTAGCATAATTTTGGTAGCAAACATCTACAAAGATTTATTCTAACAAATAATATGCTAATCTATTTATTTTTTGTAAAAATGGTAATTACTCATGTGTATTTTAGGATTCAACTGCAGAATGGAAAAAAGGAAAGGAACAAAATGAGACCCATTAAAAATATATTCCTTTTTTCCTCAGGCACCAAAAAGATAGCTGTAATGCTTAGGAAAACATTTACTTTAAGATTATTATGGTTTTAGAAAATATATAAAAACTATGGTTTACTGTTATAAAGTAGTACTTGGGTCCAAACTTTATGTTAGCAAATGACTGCTCCTTTTTTCTAATGTTATTTCTTTAGGATTAGCTAAAGGCCACTTAGGATGGAGTGCTGGAGCATAGGCACACACAGACTGACTTAAATTATTGATGTATGTGGGTTTTGTACTCAAACAAACAGCTAATTCAGGGTTTGTTGTATATCCTTAACATAACTTAAGGTCTAAAATTGTCACTTCTGTCCACAAGGGAAGAAGGAAGAAAATATTGTGGTCCTGAAATAAGGGAAAATCAAGTCAAATTATCATTTCCAATTCCTATTATACTGTGGAGATAACTCTGCATGGAATTTGTATGCACTGCAATCTTCGTTTTAGGAAAGAGCAAGGACAAATAGTTAGGAAGTTTTATGACAATGGAGAATCCCCAAATGCAGGCTGGTGCACAGTGAAAATGGTCCATTACAAAGAGCTGTAGGTGGGCTACAGTAGTTACTCTGTTTAATTAAAATCATGAAAACCACGTAAACTACAAGCCTGTGGACTTGATTACAGTTATTTGGAAGATAATAGAAACAATAAAAAAGTTTAAAGACCCAGCATACAAAAAGCTTTAGTCCTGAATAGGAATATACTAATACAGATTTTGAATGGAATCTTATTCTTTGCAGATGTAACAGTCCACATAGGCACATCTGTTCATATAACACTAGGCTCTAATTTATTAATGAACATTCATTACAAATTCCTGAAGGGGAAAAAAAGATGTCTCACTGTTGCGCTTGAATTCTTTAATCATCTTGCTGATTTAGTGAAAAATGTCTATCTATAATTCATTAAAGCATTTGATTCCATACTTAAGAACAGAATCATTTTAAACAAATACCAGAACACAACACAGAAAGGTAGAACAAATTGAATTAAAATATAAATAATTGAAATGACATACAGTAAAAGATATGTCTACAGGATCTTGGAGGGCAACTTGAAGGTTGTCCACCAGACCAGAGTTGCAGTTCATGCAGACATCAAAGCTGTGATAATTATCCTGAATACATCTGAAAAGCAGCTCTGAGGGCAAGCTCGACTCTGAATATACTGAGCATGATACATAGGTTAACAAACTTCCAGGCATGTTCATACAGTCCGTCCAAAGGCTAGACTTCAAGCAGCTGTGTGGATAGGAGGCAAATGTCAGGCAAAATACACATAGATACACCCACAGCGTGTCAATAAAATGAAATAAACCATTCAGGATTGGGAGAAACAATAAGCTTGAATTATTTGCTAGAATTTGTTCTTTCTGATAATTAATATCTAAATCTTATAAAACTCATTAATCAATCTTAGAGCACTTTATAGTAGAGGCCATTATCTGCACGGTGACATGGGGAGAAACTGAAGCTGAAGAGAAGTGAACTAAGTTGCTGGAGGCCACCGAGCAGGCTGGCAGCAATGCTCTGCAGAGAGCCCCCTTTTCCCGGACCGGCCTCCTGTACTGCAGCCACAGGGAAGACAACAAAGTACAGATGTAGCCTGAGAGGCCACTGGACTAGGCTCCACACACTCACTGACAGAAAGAAAACAGTGCGAATGCAGTGATAAATAATATCCAACAAATAAATAATACTTCACTGAAATAATTTGGCAAGCCATGTGCTAGCCCAGAAGGAATACTTTTATAAATCCATTTTCATTACTAGAGCAAAAAAGAGAAAAAAATACAAGGAGTTAAAAACCAGACAGTTAAATTCACTTTTTTTATGACATCTGTTTTAGAAAAGATTCTGAAAAAGGCAACTTTTAAAAGATGTTTAGGGGTAAAATTTATTCTCCATAAAGAATCTTTCTACATGAAAATGCTTTTTTTCTAAAGAAATTATACAGAATAATAACTCTACAATCTGAATAGGGCAGTCACTTCAGGACTGAAATGTTACAGTTATTTCTCTGGATATCTGTCCCCTGCTTGCAAAGCTTCTTTTTCCACAGAAACATGGCTCTATTTGGGATCCATTATTCAAGATGCTCCCTGCACATGGTGGCACACCATGGAGTGGACAAAGATATCCATCTTTAATAACATTTATGTCCCTGAATGTCCTTTCGGTTTGACCTCTCCTTCCTGCTGCTCGGCCAGTCTCCACTCCTTTTCCCTGTCAGGTCCACTATGCAGGGAAAGAGAAAATAACTGTGTTAAGGAGGTGGAGATAGTAATTTCTTTGAAAATTGAACCTCTTTGATGTCATTATACAAAAGCTATATAACTGGTTCTCCCAATGGTCCTCTGTTATGAAAAGACAGCTGTCCAGATGTGCTCTTGCTTTAAAACCAGTCATGTAAGGATATCATTAATTTATTATTGCTTTACTAAGGATAGGTTAAAGGTTGTGAGAGAAGCAATAAAAAGAAAGAAAATCATAAACAAGACTGAAACATACCAGATGCCTTTTTAAATTAAGCACAACAAGGTGCCACCTGAGCAGCTTTTTAATGTATTGTTTTGTACTTTGGTATTGTAGTACATGCAAGGTACATTTTAGCTCTGAATTTCATTAGTTTTATTTTATCTCATTAATATTCTTTTTTGCAGGTTTCTTTGTGGACATAAATGACCTCAAAGAGCGTATGTAATTTCAAATGTACCTAAATTCACTGATAATGCTAAATTGGGCTTAACCACTAAATAAAGAAGAGAACCAAGCTTTTGAAAATTGTATCAGACCGGATTAGGCTTAGAAGCTGATAAAATAGTTCATGCAGCCCAGTATAGAGAAGTGTAAGATAATGAGRCAAGGTGTTAGAAACAATCATATCTTCTAGGCTAAAATGATATATGGTTCAGAACTTGAAACAGAGAGACAATTTAAGAGAGCTTGATGGTAATTAAGATTGCACTTTTACAATTTTACATGTTTACTTTCAGCTCTTTCCAGTTCTTTTGAAAACACATGAAGAACATGGGTAAAAATCACATTCCATAAACAAGATCAAAGACTAGGTATGAAAAGAAAACATTGGATCTAAGAGCTTAGTTATTCATTTAGTTATCTTTCACTGGTTGAAGCAGTTTCCAGATTCATTTGAAATGTGCAATCTGTCCCAGCAGCACCAAGACATGGATTTGACCTCAAAACAAAAGTGTAAAGGGCTTGATCCTTCAAAGGTCATTAAATAGTTTGATCTAGTAAAAGGAGGGAATATTTCTAGTGTGCTCATCATAATTTCAAATTAACTCCTGATTCTACAGGCTGTACATTTGGTACTGAGGTAAAAAAGATCCACCATGCTCAGCAATTGTTATTATTTATATCGTCCCTCTTAGAAGTCCTAGTCATGAACCAGACTCACTTTGCTATGCACTAGATAAACACCTGTGTAAACTGCAAATGTTCTATTAAAGCATATTTGATTTAACTGTGTACTTTTCAATGCTGAGGAAGGTCTGAAGATAACTCATTTGTTTAGCAAATAAGAAATGCTGCTGCAATACTGCCAGTGTTCAGTGTCTCAGAGTGAAGTTACACAAGACAGATGAAATGATTTAACAGTCAGAGGGGAGGAGGTCCTGCTATCCTCCCTCCTCCTGCMCCTGCTTCCCATGTCCACGCTCCTGGCCAGAGGCTTTCCCTCCCTACTTTGCTCTGGCTCTGGCCCCTCTCCTGAATATTCAGTTCACTGGCCCTACAGGAGAGTCTTCACTTGCTTGTCAGGATTGTTTTCTGTTGTTTTAGGTAACTGAATTGGCATAGCACAAGGTGGATGAGTGCCAGAGCTGGTACAAGGGGGGTGCAAGGGAAGGAAGGATGCAGCCAGAATCAGGGTGGGGAAGAGCTGGGTATGGAAAATTGTTCCATTGCCTCAGGCCATACTGGATAACTGCACTCTCAGGCTATTTTCCAGTTTTTGTGTGCAAGAGTTTGTATGCACCAAAGAAATGTGATGTTGCACAATATCAGATAACACACGGCAATATTACGCCTCCTGATAAAAAATTAAGCTTTTTTAGCCCAAGGGTCTCAAGTATCAGTGCTTCTGCTAGGCTGTTTACATAACATATTTAAATTGTCAAGTAAAACAAAATGGTTAAGCCATTTCTACTAATGTGTGAAAGAAATGCTCAGTCTGTCCTTCCTATCTCTTAGCTACTCATCCAAGAAAACATTTTAATATTGCCTAACTTGGATATTTTTTAGATATGAGAAATGTTCTATGTAGGTCAATACTTCTTAATTTAATTGGAAGAGTGGCAAGAATTTAAACAAATAAAAATACAAGCTTAGTTACATTAGAATAGATCCTTCAAGTCTTTCTGCTGTTTGGAGGACTAGTCTTAAGAAGCAAAGGCATAAAAACCTTTTATTTTATAACCAGGCCAAAACCTAAAAATATTAGATGTGATTAATTCTTTTAAGTGATCTGAATTCAACCCTGCTGTATTTCTATTAATCAAGAAAAGAAAATAAGTCTTTGTATTTGTTTCTGGGGTCGATGGAAGACATTCTAGAATGTTTTATTTAAAGGCAGTGAAATATGACAAAAATAGTCAAGAAAGAAAATGAATTATTCTTTGGAAAAATAGAAGGGCAAAAAGAAATGTATCGTTTCTAAAAAAGACCCCAAAAATTCTAACCGAGTTTTTCTTTGTTATCTTTGTGTTCTAAGACAGTTATGTGATCAGGCTGCTCTGTCCTCCATGCCATTCCATGAGAATTTCCATTTGTTTGGCCAGCGCAGAAATTATTCACTTACAGATATAGCTCTCTCACTGCTATAAAACCTACTGACTAGTACAGACAACATAGATTGAAAATAGATTTAAAAATACAGTATACAAAGTCCAAGCAGGTCCTGTTTCCTAACTGATGCTACAGTTAAAGTACATTCAGTTTCCCTTGCAGTAGAGATTCAATTTATGTGTTTGGTTGCTTCAAAAGTTAATGATAAAGATAGATAAGAATATATCTGCCATACTTTAGCTGTCAGGTTTCTGATGCTGGATAGTAAACTGGAGGTGAGTAGCTTGTGACAAATGTGTATAGTGCTAGTGCATTCTCTGACCTGATCCTGAAAATAATTGACACAGTACAATTGCTGGGTCAACGGAACTGGCTCCAAATCTGTTGGACACGAGTGTGTAGAGCTCTTAACTCTGCTGTTTCATACAGAAAAATCATTAAAATGTCTTTTCATCCTTAGAGTGGACAACAATATGTACAAGCCTCAACTCTTACCATATTCTGCCTGAAACTGCATGAGTTACTTTAGATTTACATTTATTCAACGCAAGCATATTTAGGGAGAAGAATGAGAGAGATCTTTTCAAATGAAACCTGCTACCAAGACACAATAAAAGAACAATGTCTCTCCAACTGTTTAGACTGGACCCTCTTTCTTTGCTGTAAAAGTCACTGAGCCACAATTCGGGCCCTGAGGGCACTAACAGCCCTCCTTGTCCCTGCCCACCCCCAGGCCTCCCAGCCCCAGGCCCCCATTTCTGCCCAGCCYGAGTCCATCAGTTCCTGCCCTGAGACCCTGCAGCAGTGCCAGCTCGAGCCCTGCCACAGCCCTGCCCCTGGCTGGCCATGGGCCATGCTGACCCTGACTCTGATCCCCCATCCTGTCCCTCCCTGTCTCCATGGAGGTGCCCAATGCCTGGGGCTGGGGCTGCCCTGGCTGCTCTGCTCCCTTGGGGGCGCTGGGATGGGCCTGGGCTGCCCGGCCCTGCCCTGTCCCATGGGGAGCCCCCATTGATGCCGGCCCCCTAGAGCTGCCAGCCTCATGGCACCCTGACAGCCAGCTCCCTGACCCCTGCCCTGCCTCTGCTGCTTCCTTCTCCTTCTCACATATGCTGTATGTTTCCTGGCTTGTGCCAAGCCCTGCAGCCTGAGGCAGCCTGAACACTTACTTAACTTTCAGTAAGGGATCTTCGCATACCCACAGTTCCATACTGGCTCTATGCATGCTCTCAGTGCCTCCTGTTCCCTCTGGCCCAATGGAAACATGGTATGATTGATGTGGCTGGTGGAGATGCAAGAATTTTCAGTAATGGCAGACATGGAGAGAAAGAAACAAGAAAGGAGAGGCAAAAGGATGAATTTTTACAGGGTTTCCCATGTTTCCCACGCTCAGAATACATTTCAGCTTGATAAACTTTACCATGCACATTGCTATTTACTAGATGAGAATAGGAATAAGATTAGAATACACATCTGTTGTGGCAGGTGTTTAGAGTCATGTAAATCCAGGTGAATTCTCCTTTTATAATTTAAGACAAGATTATGCCTGAATGCACAACTTACATTGAATCACCCAGACTTGTTGCATGGTGACCTATCACAGTTTTGAATAGCTGGGAGGGGACCTGACAAATTGCCTGAGAGTATAAGACAAATAGGCAAACATATATAGTATGGATCTGCAAGTGGGTTCAGTGCAGAATGCATCAAGACATTGACTATTCAACCCAAAAGTATTGGCAGCTTTATATTTTGAAGAAAATATGGAGAAGGATCAAAAGAATATACTTTGCAGATTCATTAGACATGTTAAAAAAAGGGGGCAGATTGAAGATAAACTTTGAAATACAGTTGAAGAACTTTTAAAACAAAACAAGTACATACTTCTTCAAAGGCTAGTAAAAAGTTTTGAATAAAATTTGAAGAATTTTAAGAAGAGTCCTTCTGCCCTTACGCTAATAAGGTCAGCAAAAGGGTGGGATGGCTCAGGAAGATTTGAATATATCCCAGCATAGGAAGTATGCTGTGCCTTGCCTATTGAGATGTACCTCTTGTGTGCAGGCTGCTGCCTGAAACCGTAGAAAGAACGGTATACAGGCATGGGCAAAGGGAGTGGGGAAGGGAGGACTGGAGCTGGGAGAGACTCCCTGTACTCATTTTCTGAGCCTGGTCTGGTGAGGATAGTGGCTCGAACATCTGGAAAGYGGAGCATGTTTTACAGAAGAGTCTAGGTATGCTCGCTTATTAGCTGCGCTTCACATCATTTAGCCTGCCTGAAGCTAACACCCAGCGCATGGTGCTGCTCAGCATCACCCAGATTCACAGAGGGTAAGCAGCATCTGCCATGCTGCTGCCCCTCCAGATCCAGAAGCAATATGGCAGGGGGTGCTCTGGCTGGGGTGCTCCAGTCACTACAGGCAGCCCCTATTGTTAGGTTACCAGCAAGAGTGCAGGAATATGCCAGCATCCCTCGCTAAAGTTGATGGATGCCTCAGGGAGCATCATAAACACTAGAAGACTAGGATCCCAAGGAAACCTTAATTGCATATTGGTAGAACCTCTTCCTGAGTTATGTGTACCTATTTCTTCCCATGCATCCCAAGCCTGCCCTATCTGAGAAGCTACATAGTGCCCACACTGCTCTACAATAATTGATCAGGCATTGACCCTCCCTCACTGGCATAGTAGGCAGCTATAGGCCTCACCAGGCATGGATAGSGCTGTCTGTGAAGTGGGGTGGATGTTGGGCCTGTGGAAGGAACACTGGGGTGAGGAGAGGAAGGCTGAGAAAGCTGCTGGCTTTGCACGTAGTAGCCTTGAGCTTGCATTAAGAAAAATGGCTGGAACAATAGAAAAGGGTCACAGCAAGGGAAAACTGGTACATCTCCAGGTGTCATGTAAATCAGATACATTCTTTTTTTGTCAGCTCTGTGTGTTGCTGTCAGGGATACATAGAAGAGAACTAACTTGTGCTATGGATGGAGTATCCAGTGTCACTTTTAAGAGTCCTACCATGTCCTTTGTTGCGAGGAGGCAGAGGAGAGAGGGACTGGATCATTTAGTATGTGTGCACATGCATGGACGTATGAAAATGCTTGCCAGGGTCATTCTTGCTTGGGAGGCAAGTAGGCTTGGTTGTGTTTACTCTAATTGCACTTGACGAGATCTGGCGGTAGGGTCCTGCAGTGTGATTTAACTGGCAGCTAAGGAGAGCTACCTCTCAGCAGCTGGTGTTTATGTCTGCTGCAGTTGCTGTGGGAGGCTACCAGCAGAAGAGCTGTGAGACTTYGTTTCCCTCCTCCCACAAGGCACATTCCCACATGTCCCACATGGCTCTGTGCATATTGCCTGCRATATCCTGGACTGGAATTCACCACTGGGCCTGATGGTGCTAGCARTGATGGCAGCAACAGATACCGTTGTTCCTCTCCTGAGTTCCTCCATCCATTGCTGAGGTGTTCTCGCTAGAAGCTGACACCTCAGAGTAGGAGACAGGAGTCCTGAAGTGCAGTCCTTGAACTCTCAGGCCTTGGTCATCATTTTGGAGGCTCTACAGTGCCTCCCTCTGAAGAATCAGTTCAGCACAGCTTAGTGCAGATAAGTATGCTGACCAGTGTTGGATCTATAGTTCTGACCCTTGACCTCAACAAAGGCCATCTTTAATTTCTTTAGTATATCTAAGCATGCTCTGAAACTCTGACATTTTCACTCATCTGGAGATCTTCCAATAACACAGAGAGGGAACTAGCCAATACCCTAGCTGGATACCCTTGGTCCTGGACTAGTTCCTCAGGGGAGACAGTGGTCTATAGTTCATGACATAACTTTCTTTGTGAAAGGGGCTGCTTTGCAGTAGACTATAAATATGATGCTGAAGCATAGCCTGCATGGTGTGAAATAGTAGAGGGAGGGAATGTGGTAGGCAGAAGACTAAGGGCAGTGTAAGAGAAACTGGCAGATCAAAAATGCCCAAATGGTACAGTCTCATCCAGAACAGTGCAAGGAAATGTTCCCTTGAAGTTGCTGAATTATGCCAGCGAATTATTTAGAAAGGGTACTACTAGAAATAGGTCAAATCTGTGCCAGGAAAACTAATAAAAGTTTATTACCATAAATTAGTGCATCCAGTTGCTGGGAAAAGTTCCCAAAAATACTGGACTTGGAGGGAAAAAGGCAGATAAAGCCAGCTTGATACTGGATGGTATCAAGGGACATGGAAGCACTCTGTGAATAAACTGAAGGATAATAACACAGGAGCCTTGGACTAATACATTATTTCAGCATTGTTTGGATTGCTATTACATTTATGAAAATATAGAGTGGATTAACTAACACTATTGTTAAATAATCTGCACATAAATAGTGAAAAAATAATTACAAAGAACAAATAAAACAAGGGCTAAATCTGAGCCCAGGACTCTGGATAGAAAGGCACCCAGCCTCCAGCGAGAGGAAAAAAGAGGCATTCTGCCTCCTCAAGGAACCTTCCCTCCTGCCACGCCCCTTTTTCCTCAAGTGAATAGGACGCTTCAACTTATTCATCAATGACCTAGATGAAGGGACAGAGTGCACCCTCAGCAAATTTGCTGACGATACAGAACTGGGAAGAGTGGCTGATACACCAGAGGGCTGAGCTGCCCTTCAGAGGGACCTCAACAAGCTGGAGGGATGTGTGGAGAGGAACCTCATGAAGTTCAACAAAGGCATGTGCAGAGTCCTTCACCTAGGGAGGAATAACCCCATGCACCAGGACAGGCTGGGAGCTGACCTGCTGGAAAGCAGCTCTGCGGAGGAGGACCTGGGAGTGCTGGTGGACACCAAGTTAAGCATRAGGCAGCAATGTGCCCTTGTGGCCAAGAAGGCCAATGGTATCCTGGGGTGCATCAGGAAGAGTGTTGCCAGCAGGTTGAGGGAGGTGATTCTTCCCCTCTACTCAGCCCTGGTGAGGCCACATCTGGAGTACTGTGTCCAGTTCTGGGCTCCCCAGTACAAGAGGGATGTGGCACTACTGGAGCAAGTCCAGCGAAGGGCTACAAAGATGATTAAGGGACTGGAGCATCTCTCTTATGAGGAAAGACTGAGAGAGCTGGGCCTGTTTAGCCTGGAGAAGAGAAGGCTGAGAGGAGATCTTATCAATGTGTACAAGTATCTGAAGGGAGGGTGTCAAGAGGATGGGACCAGACTCTTTTCAGTGGTGCCGAGCGACAGGACGCGAGGCAACGGACACAAACTGAAACACAGACAATTCCATCTGAACATGAGGAAAAACTTTTTCACTGTGAGGGTGACAGAGCACTGGAACAGGTTGCCCAGAGARGTTGTGGAGTCTCCTTCTCTGGAGATATTCAAAAGCCGCCTGGACGCGATCCTGTGCAATGTGCTCTAGGTGACCCAGCTTGAGCAGGGGGGTTGGACTAGATGACCTCCGGAGGTCCCTTCCAACCTCAACCATTCTGTGATCCTGTGATACTCCTGAGAGTTGGTGACCCAACTGGGATAAAAAGAAGGAAGAAGCTGTGGGCACCTTCTGACCACAGGCCTCATCCTAGCCCCAAGGAACCCTGAATCCTGACCTGGTATTCTTGTATTCTTCCTTTTCCAAACTTTAACTGTAGCCCAACTGGAACGAAAGGACATTGTGAGCCCTTTTTATCATTCAGTGCCTGTGTCTTGACAGTTCATCTGGCTCCTGAATCATGATCAGTATGTGTAATGTTCTAAGTTTTTTCTTGTGAAGGTTTTCCCTTATTTTGTCCCATATCACATGAAAAAAAGGGATCTAGTGGAAATTGCTTGCCATTGTTTCTTCTCTATGTAGTGTCCCTTTTGCCATACATATCACTAAATATTTATGAATATGCTGGCCTCCACTACCGATTCTTTTACTCAGTCTGATTGTGAGGCTAATCTATTTTTAATTACTTGAAGAACAGACTGGCATTTTGGTAAGGTTAGGATTTAAGAAAGGCTTAAGTGTATTTTGTTGCCTTCTCCATGTCTCCGACTATTGTAGCGTTTACAATAGCTGTAGGTTTAACAACTATCATTTTTGTTATACCCCTCAGAAACTGGATTAAGCCACCTGTAGAAAAAAGAAAATGTTAAGCATCAATGTTCATGCACTCCTAATTAGGCCAATCCTAATTGTGTGGGTCTCTTATTGTTCAATAACCACTGTTCCATCATTCTTCCACCAGCTTTATATGGTATTTCTCTTCCCTATTAGGAAAGAGTATTCCTAACCCTGATTGAAATTCTTACTATGTACATRATAGATGTCTGAATTGGTCTTTGTACGTCATTGTTTAGTGTTAAAGTAGAGCAAAGCTAAAGAGAGAAGAGAATTAGCAACAAATGGAATGAAGGTCTGAATTAACATCCTCTGAAAAATTCCCATTCTCTTTGGATTTGAATCAAATTCTGGGAAAAGGAAGGGGTTACAAAGGTATGTTTGACAGAACTGACCTCTAATGGGAAAAAAATTAAGAACATATTCTTTTGTGCTCTGTTATACTAATTTTTGTGAAAGATCTGCATGAGCAAGTTGTTGATGACATTCTCTTAGAACTTGTGTGCAAAAGGACCCTAAGAATGGTCTGAATTACTCAAACTGCCTGAATTACCATAGYCAGTGTCATTCTGAGTACCAGTATATATAAGAGGCTTACTCTGGTAAAATTAAAGAAATTCATATCTTTAGTATCCAGCTTAACATTCTTGATTCTTTCTAAATCATGACTGTTTAGATTTAAAATGTCATGTAACACACATCAGAACATGAAAGAATTTGTTCTATAATTGCGTGATAATTAGATGGTATTAGATGAATTGATGATAACACCACTCATAAAAACAAGAATARATTTGTAGTGTTATGTTTAGATCCATATCATACTCATTTTTTATGTTACCTATAATAAATACAGTGTAAAGAAAATACATTCAGCATGAGCAATAAGAATAGCATTGCTAGTAAAAATGTATTTAAAAGAAAAAAATGGCTAAAGCATTTCTGGTTTTCATTTCGTTATCTAGAGGACAAGAGCAAAACGGGATGAAAGACGGAAGTTGTTTTCTGTATTTGGAGGAAGAACTACCCCCCAAAAATGTATTTTTTAGTTCAGACCTATGAAATCTGGTAGAAGGTCTGACCTCTCTTTTACACTTCCATCTGTGGAAGCCCAGCTTATTTAGAAAGTACTGAATGGGCTTTTCTTTATTATCTACTTCTTGGTAAATAGTTCTTGATAACTGGGCAAAAAGGAAAACAAATGGGGAAGATAATTGCAATTCATTAAGCAAGACCTAGAAAACATACAAAAGTAACTAGGTCAATGCAGTATGTTAAGATATTATTTATCATGTTATAAAGTCAGTGTATCTGGATAATATCCAAAAATCTGAATTGCAAGACATTGCCATTTCTGTCGACCTTTTAAAATACACTGTAGTTTTCAGAAGTTAATTCAAATGTATAAAAGCTTAATAACAGTGGTGAACTATGCTGCTGCAGCAGAGGTACAGACATATTGGGTTGCAATTAGTCTCTGAACTCAAATGTGATATAATCCTCTGTTAACTTTCCTTCCACAGCCTCAGTTCCAAATCTTAAATAGCAGTATGGTCTTTCTTCCTATATCACTTCCCTCAAATACACTCTTGCTGATTCAAAACACCAGCCTTTCAGAAAGATAAATATGATAATTCATACCTCCTTAGAAACTTGCTTTAGGCATTAAGTAACTATGTGATTAAGTTTGCTTTTAACAGAAGGATTTTTTATTAAGGCAAACCCACAACTTGTTCAGGTTCATCAGATAGTATGATTTCATTGGCATGCTCTCAGAACAAACATTACAAAAGCAATGAAAAAATGAAGGAAATTTAGCAAGAGCCCAACAGCTTCAACTTTTTACTTCTGTCAATTGATTGTCACTGCTGGTGAAAAGTGGAAAGAATCTCAAAGATTCATATTCTTTCTCCCAGAGAGGTTCATTTTCCAATGCTGCCTGCATAATATACATCAGTCTAAGAGAAGCTTGTCTACTATCTAGGAGGTTTTACTAGCCGACACAGTGAAGCCAGTACAGTTCTTCTGGTAGAGTGTAATCAGAACTGGCTGCCTTTCTCAGATTCCTTAGGCAGCCCTGACAGGAAAAGACTACGGCAAAAGATACATGACTTTGGGCTAGGGTCTCCTTGTGTGTCCTAGGACAGCATGTGATACAATATCCTATGGTTTTTTTCCCTTTGTATTTTAGGGTTGGTATAATGTATAGCATAGCACCACCAAATCTGTCAAGAGTACTTTGGCAAAATTCAAAGGAATCCTTCTGTTTCCATTCTTTTTAGTGCCACTTTTATTTCTTAACATGTCTTGCTGCCAGTAACATGAATGCTGTATTGATCAGTGGAACTATCTCATATATATTGAGAGAGCAAGAGGTACTTTTCTATTTGCAGAATGACAGCATCAGCAAAGACAACAGGCATTTTCAGAGTGAGATTTAACTATCACTTGACCCAGTGCAGGTTGTGGAATGTGTCTCTGGAAGACAGAATAATGGCTAGAGATGGCTATAGGACAGTTACTATTATAGAAAATATCCCCAATGCTATTGCTGCATGATTGCATTTTGTAACATCTGTGAGGCCCGGGGGACATTCTAGTGCCAAGGCTGATGGTAAGATGTTCAATTTGCCTGCTGACTTCATGCAATTTGAGATATGCCAATATGGTGCTATGGGGCCAACGTAAGCTTAGAAAAGATAGTTTGACAGAATGCAATAGCCTTACAATGTGAAAAGGGACAATTGCTTTGGAAAACTTTGACATCTGCGTGTGTCACAGGATAAAGAAATTACATTAGAATTTTCTTGAGCTAGAATTTTTTGGAAAATAGCATTAAAATAGACAAAGTATTAACATGCAACATTTTCAGAGTATGCAGGAGATGTTAAAAGATCATAACCAAGGAATAGACTGTCACATCAATTGATCTGACTGCACTGAAATAAGGAGCGGAGGTAAGGGCTGTAGTCACAAAAGCCTAAGGTCAAGAATCAAAAGCCAAATGAAAGGCAAGGCAGGAGCATGCTCAGCGCCCAGGTTAACTGCCAGTAATTCTGGAAGTTTAATACTGCAAGGCAGGTCCTGAGATAGCTTGAGAGACAGCGATGAAAAAAGCTAGAGGCAGATCAGTGCAGGAGACATGACTAATCAACTGGGAGGCCAGACAGGAACCCCAGCAAAGGGACTGCTGCATTTATGGCCCAGGTGCAAAGTAGCACACTGAGTAATAGAGCAACAGTGCAGCTGCCCCAGGTACCTAACAGTTGTGTCGGATTAATAGCCAGCCTTCACTTCCTGTACAGTTTAGTCAGGTTATCAAGATGTAGGAGACTGACTTCTGCGAGACTGATGTCTGCTGTTTGATAGTCCAAGCAGAGCATAATTGCAACTGACAGTAAGTTTATTCATACAACTTCTTATTATTGTCTGCCAGAGTTAGATGATAGGTATACCTCTTCTAGGAAGACTGAAAACCTGATGAACAGTTTTATATAACCCTGGACAGAAGTAATTTTTGTCTATATTGTCAAGTGGCTGCTGTGTTGTAAACCTGCCGATATTTTGATCAATAGTGCACTCTTGACATTTAAGTTGGTTGCTCTGAAAGATGCCAGCTCTCTTTGGGTACCCTGGATCTATCTTTCCCACCCAGTTTTACAGCATAACATAAATAACTACTTAGCAAACATCCCTGCAAAATATAGCTCATTTTTGACTACTGTCAAGTATCATGTTATAATGAAAATAAATGTCCAAATTCAAATAAGAAAGCACATACCACTATTATTTCGAGTAGAAGGTTGAAAAAGGATTTTGGAGAAAATAAGCTGTCTATATTCATGAAGCAGCCACTTCTGCATCACATCTACACAAATTCCCTTTTTATTGTATCCAGAGGCATTTCCAAGTATTTAACTCCTGCTCTCAACATCATTTGCATTTACAGCTTTAACACTACCTTCGATGGGCACTATTGTAAGGACATGTCTCAGTTCAGATCCGATCACTGTCCATTATTACTGACAGGAAGAAACCAGGGTTCCAATGTAACATATCAAAGATGAATACATAAAAAAGCATATCTCAGTATGCTTTTTATATCAGACATCTTTTTTGCTCCTTACTCTTGGTAAGTCTTTTGCATTTTCTTTCTCTTTCACAGGAATTGACTCGATCCTGCTGTACCTTTGGGCTTCTTGCCTTTCATTCCTGCAAAACTTCCACACTATTGCTGGTACAATTTTCTCCTGTRTATATTAAGAAAATAGAAGATTTTCCCTAAACCATATAACAGAACGAAAGTGAGGTGGAGCAGGCATCATTCCCAGAAAGCTCTGCTGGGAGTTGGCAGCCAGGCTTTCAACCACGCTTTGTCCCAGGAAGAATTAAAACGTTGGACCAAAGAAGTTACTGCTCCAGGAATAGCTGTATTGCCAGCTTATTGGTGGGGAACTGTTTATACAAGGATACTGTTCTTTGTCCGCTTATGCATTGCATAAGTGAAAATATATTAACAGAACTCTCCTTTGAGGAACAGGTTTATTTTCACTGGTAAATGCATGACTATTATTTGGAGGACTGAATGCATATAGACAGACTGTGCTAAAAGAAGCCAAGTTTCATTGATCAATCTTTGTAGTAATAACCAGGTTGATGGCAATACTTTGATGGGAAATATTATTTGGATTCTATAATATTTGATTCTGATGAGGTTTGGAGCAAGTATGTCAACTGTGATGGGTAAATAGATTTTTTTTCTTTTTTTTCTTTTTTTTTTTAACCATAGACAAGCTGTAAGATTACATTTTTAAAATAATTCACTGTAGAAATGTAACACAGCTGTGACATTTAGTCTTAGTGAGCAAAGAGGGATTCAAACTAGCAACTGGGATGTGGAAAAGAACCATAATAATAACAATAATAATAATAACAGGCTACCAATAATCATCTTATCTATTCAGACTTCATTTTTCAACCTGTTGATATTCCCTAAAAGATCTCCCTTCTGCTTCACTTGCTATTGTCAAAACAAAAAATTGTAATTGTAAAGCTATTCTAAACTGTATTTTAAATGTATAAATTTCTAATTCCCACATAGTTATTGCAGTATACATCCTTTTGCTGACCATATCTTTGCTAACATTTACAAATATATCTTTAAATATTTCTGGATGCATGCAAAGTTATTTCCATAACTGAAGAATAATTTAATTTTACAAGGCATCATATTTCACATACATCCTGAACTGTTGATAAAATGAGAAGTAATGTTTCAGTTAAAAAATAGTACATGTATAATGTGAGTGATGAGTATCATGACCTCTGCTTTATTTGTCTAGACTTTGAATCACATCAAAGCCCTCTGGGTTATTTCCATTAAAAAGAGAAATCAAGGATAGAAGGGGGTAGAATCTACCATCTTTATTTATTTACAAGGAATGCACAAAGTTATTTTTCAGAACTTGGGAGGAATCAAACAATTGAAAATTGCTTTGGTCACAGCTCTATTCCATCTGCAGGAAAATCTGGCTCAAAAGTTTTTTCTCTTAATTTTTTTTTCCTTTGGGTTAAAAGAGTAATATTTTGGTGACTGTTTATTCACTTAGGTACTAGAAGGAGGCTAGGCAAGGCAGCATGAGGCTTTGTATAGCCCTGTGTATGCTACTTAAGACTGTGTTCTGGGTGGTACTTATTGTTCAGCTATTTTTTCATAAAAAGAACTTAATAGCTTCTTTCATTCACCAAATTAAAGGTGACTGCTCCAGGCACCAAATTCCAGTAAGATTTAATCCAGGTCATGACAACAGGTAGCAGTAATCCAGTTTCAAAATTTTGCTCTTTTATTGACACATCACTGAAAACAGTGTCAGAAGAATAGTGTTCTTAAGATTTGTCAGATTTGTCGCTTTTTATTAGAAGTTGAATAGTTTCAGAACAAATATTGTACATATCTTTTCAGACACCTGGGCTACACACAAGGTCAGGAAGTAGCCTTTCAACTTCTAGGTGAAAAGAGAAATAATCTGTTCTTATTATTTCTAACAGAATTTTCTCTTTTTTAAAATGTATTTTGATTAATTCTTTCCATTTCAAAATTCAAGCTGTTTTAAGATAGTGAAGCTCAGTGAAACTAGAGAACCTAAGTTCTATACTTGTTTGGTAGTTAGGCAGAAGAGTTTTAAACTATACATACATAAATCCTGTGTGATCAGAACAATCCTGTTATCCAATGTGATATTCAGCTTCCTTGAACTTATTTTGGAAGCTTTCCAGTGAATTGTCTCCCTTTGAAAGAAAWAACATAACTCCAGAAAAATCTTTCTATATTCAGCCATTACAACAGTTTGAAATAATATTCACATTGTTTCCTTCATTGGGCCTGGAGAAGCTGGTCCCAAAAGTGCCTACAGAGTATCCCAGCTTTGGAGAGGTAGGATGGATCAGAAGAAGAAAAGAACTATTGATAGCTTTTAACTGGTCATCATCTTATCTAGTAACCCAACAAATCCAGAACCCAGTAATAATATTGTCTTGCATGTTTGATTTTTACACGCAATTCAGACACACCCGAAATTCAGATCACTGCCTCCCTGGGTTAAAACTATAAATAAATTTATCTTTTTTGGTTTTCTAATTAAAGTGCTTTGCAATTAAAGGTGCTGTTTAATATTCAGTTTAAACCAACACAAACATCCCTCATTCCTGTAGTCACCCTTACGCTAGCACTAGCATTTCTGCAATCAAAAGGACAGTCAGATTCAGGAACCTATCTGGCTGATTTTTTTTTTCTTTTGCCTTAGATCTCTCTTTGCTGCCTTGATCGGTTGCCTTATTGTCTGACCATGCACCATCCTGACCTCTAGCGCTGCAGCACAAGACAGGTAGTAGGAATTCATGAATGGAACAAACAGAAAGACTGATTCTGTTAGCACCAGTGCAGACCTAGGTAACCTTAAATCACACCCTTAAAGACCTGACTTCCCACTCTGTATTAGCTATATTTCAGTAAACCTTAATTAAGTTTCACCCTGTTGAAATTCTGTAAAGATAGAGAGACTAGTCCTTAAATACCAGTTAAAATATTGGTTAACATTAACACTGGTAGAAATAAAATACACAAAAAGAAAGCAGGAAGTATCCTAAAAAACAGGAAAAGAGACTTGTTCTGTCAAGAAACATAACTAGCCAAAGATTTGCTGCCTCAGCTTAACTGTGAAAGCAATTCTGGAATAAGGCTATGCTTTCTCATCTAAGACACTTTTTTTGGAGACAGTATCACTAGCAATTCATCTGTGATGACAGTAAAAAGAGAGGTTCTTCCTGCTAAGTGAGAAGAACTTCAAAACCACTAGTTCATTATCATACAAGATTCACCAGTGTCCTCTGTCAAAAAATTATGAAAAGATTTAGCAAATGTCACAAAAATAACTGAAAGCTTATTGCTATATTATTTAGCAAAGGATAGTGGCAGATTGTTTATGGTTTCTAAAAACAGAAACTAATGCCACTTGATTTTTAACTACAAAAGAGTTTTCAAATATTTACCTTTTAGTTTAGTGCTGATATAACTGAAGTAACACTTTAAATTTACTTCAAATCCTAACAAAGATCTTGATTTAAAACCACAAAGTGAAATTCCAAAATTACCTCCACATGCTGTGTACCACAAAGTACTCAGATTACTAAACTAATACTCTGCTGTATAATTTATACCTAACAAAACGTACTAAGAAAAGAACAAATACATTAATTATATTTTGTCATTATGATTTACCAAATTATATGTCATATGCTTTCATCAAGTTAAGGCAACTAATGTGTCCACTGTCTTGGTGTCAATGAATTTCAACAATAGCAAAGAGGAGGAGTCTTTAATTTGTAGGACACACATAAACTGCATATTAAATAAAAAGGAATAGGCACAATATAACACAAAACACCAAAATACTCCATGGGTCTCCATAACTCAGCCTCAGTGTTCTTGTCCTACAGTTTAAATGCCTAAGTAAGAATATTCTTTTAATGGTTATCTGTAATTCTATCACAAATCATCAATCCATTCCAAAGTATTCTCATGAAAGCTCATAAGTGTTGTGACACTTGTTGAATGTACTTTCTCCCACTGTTCTGCGCTTTTTTGGCACATAGTTAAAACCCTTCTTATCCAGTTGACACATACCAAGATAAAACTTCATCTAAAGGGCAGCAAGGGTTTTCTAGGCTTCCTGAAAGTACAGCAACCATGAGCTGCTAAAACCATTGCACCAAACAAAATTTTCTAAAACCTATCTGATCTGAAGTCTTCTTTACCAGTCTTCACTGAGCAATGTCTTCAAGACCATTATTGGTCTTCCCATCTGAACAGACTGGCATTAACATGCTGAGCAAGGCCCTCATAAAAACGTCTTAATTTATTTTTCATCATGGAAAAGTTTTGGGTCTATGCCTGATTACCCCAAATTTTCTGTCATTAAGAGGTCCCATCTGTTGTAGAGGCTCCAATTTTTGTAGAGATCTTACACCTGATCTATATATGCACACTAACATGCTCCTATTCAGTTGCTACAATACTTTATCAAGCTGTTCCATCTCCATTTTTTCTCTGTCCCTTAAGTAAGCTCTGCAATTTCTGCCATTGCCTTCTAGCAGTAAAATGTACAAAGTTATGAAATGCAAAATTAAATAGCAAACTCCTCCAAAATGATTTCCCTTCTGAAAATCA
This sequence comes from Apteryx rowi, assembly GCF_003343035.1. Lineage (NCBI taxonomy): Eukaryota > Metazoa > Chordata > Aves > Apterygiformes > Apterygidae > Apteryx > Apteryx rowi. Next base: position 1,045,944 of record NW_020448196.1, read on the forward strand.
GGTCTTGGTCCAAATAATTATGGCTACAGAGATTCATACCTTCAGCATGTGACCTGTATGAAATGACTTTTGTTGATTTGAACTGTTTCCTTCTGTGATGATAAGCATGAGCAGGCACATCAGCTGTAGGTCTTACAAATGCAAGAATAAAATGATGGAATGTGAATTTTAGTACACAAATCCAACACCTGTGTTACTGTCATCACCACAGGGAATGGCAATTGAGTCCTGTAAGTATCTTGCTGACACTGGCAATGTGGTCATGGAAGTTGACATAGTCATGTTGACAGGCATGTGATTACCTGTGATGCAGTTAGAATGCCATAAGGAAAAAGCAGTAGAAGCCAATCCTCTCCCTGTTCCCTCCAGCAGAGAGAACAGTGAGAGATAATTTCCTCCCCATCATTCACACACTTTTCCTCATAGGAAAAAGAAAGAGACGAAAAAGCTAAGGAGCTAATTAATCATTGACTAAAGAAATGCAACATCAACAACAGAAAAGCCAAGATACAGTGTCAAGGTGTTATCATAACCACTTAAGTGATTCCTGTTTAATGCCACTTGATAATGAACTGTCTAAAGCCACTGAAGTTGAGGAGAGTTGAAGTACTTGATAATACACATTTTTATTAGGAGTTATTTCCAGTCTTTTATGCTGGGGAGGTGGAATACATTACACTTATTATTAAATCTTTATATCACAGAGTGATATTTTCTCAAAAATCTCAGTACAGTTCTTTATTTAGCCTGATTCTTTAAAAAAATAAAAGACTGCATTCAGAGKCTTCATGTGTGTCATATCATCCTGTTCTGTAGTTCTCAAATATACTGGCAAACATCAATCAATCTGACAGAGAAACAAAAATAACAGAGACATTATGGTCCTACAAAATTAATGAAAATGAGCGGCCAGATAGAAGACAGACAGCTGATCAATGCCCTTCTGATGGAGAAGTTCCAGGTTGAGCTTAACTCCTATTTAAACATCTAAGGTTTCCTAAGGAAAAGATAGGCTAATAAATGCCAAAGCCGGGGAAAATGGTGCTTATCCTTTACTAAATTACAGGGAATCAAAGAAGAAGGAGCAAACTGATAGCAAAATAAGACTTGCTTATTCTGCCAACAGAACAGCCCCTCTTTCTCTGCATCCTCCTAGCTTTCCCTTCCTGCTTTCAAACTAAAACTCTGAAACTATCACTAYAGGACATCATGCTGCAAAATCCTTGCCTTCTGTGTCTCCCACAGGAACTGTGGGGCCCTCCTTATCAGAACTTTATAAATCTTGCTAAAATCTTTCTTTGATTTGCTTTCTGAATAGTGAAATGACACGGTGGAATAAGGCAATGGAGTACTGTGCCTCTGTACAATGTAGATAGCTACAAGAGTTATACAAACCTGTCACAACCTGTTACAACATGCAGCAGATGTCCATAGATTTTTTTTTTACTAACACTTTAACAGGTTACCAAGTTCTTGTGCAGGAGTGTTCCTGCACAGTAGCCTTTAGTAGGGCAAGTTATCTCCCTGCTGACAGGGAGATGTGGCAACTCAAGCAAAACACAAAAAGGGGCCAGTGGGAGGAAGTTGTAAGGTTCTTTATGGGGAAATGTCTGTTTTCTGACATATAACAACCTAATATTCTCATCTTGTTAGTATTATTTTAACAATCTGTACTGTTTTGTATGTTATTGTTCTAAGTGTCCACTGCATTATGCTGCACACATATATATATGCGCACATATTTACAACAAAAGCTTCTGCTGAAATTTCAGCCAGTTAAGAAGCATTACAGCTGCCACTGCCTCCTTCAACAACAAACAGCCTAGAGCAGTAGCCAGTGACTGCAGAAAGCACTCCCTTTCTTTGGGGGTATGGGGACAGGTGGGGACACGCTTTCCATCCTCTTGGTTAGTCTAATATTCTGTTTGGTTTGTTCACTTAGAATCAGTCTTCAGTACAATTGTGAGATGGGCAGGATAAAAGGTAGCTATTCCAGTTTTTTTAGGCAGATTTTGGAAAGCAAAAAGGATTAGCTTGGTTTGAAGAAATGTAATCAGTGAAATCTGTACTTCTGAGATGTTTGTTAGTTTTTGTCAATTTTTGATTATCTTCTTTTACAATTGTGTGGTCTTTTTAGCGCAGGCCTAATCATACACTTTGTATTTGTTTTGTACAGAGCCTCACATATTAATGACAATTTTCCACAACCTTCTTGCCTATAGATTGCTTACAGTGAAAAGCAGTAACCAAGATAAAAAGGTATTTCTCACAAAGTGAAGTTGATTTGCAATATTCTTTTCGCAATGTACATTTCAAAAGAACTGAAAAGAGATCAAAGGAAAAAGTAAGAACAAGAATATCATCTGAAAGTATTCCATACTATACTCCTACAGTTTGAAGCTTTGTTTTCAATAGGCAGTAAGCAACAATAGACATAAAATATGCAAATTTTGTTCCATATTGTCAACATTATTCCAAGAAAAGTAAATTTGTAGATATATGCAGTAATTGAATTAGTTTGTATACAAGACATTAAAAACATTGGACATATTCTTAGGGATGTTTGCATTTAAAGTTACAGTGAATTATCTCTTTCTCCAAATAAAGACCTAGACCTTCTGCAGAAATGAACAGTTATTTTCTACCAAGGTGGACCAAGAAATAACATATTCTTATATACTCACATGTATGCCAAGGCATTGCTCCAAAGCATAGCAAAATATTCAGTCCCAAATGTACTTCTGGCCCATCTCGGCTACTGAGCCTACTACTGCATAATGTGACGGAGTTGTGGATACATTCAACTTCTCTTTTGTAACAAATGGTTTAAACCTTGTAGATTCAAAACATGCTTAAGAGCTTATGCTCCACGTAAACGTTTAAGAAGCATCTAAAAAGTATACTCCACAATCCGGTAAGGGAGTCAAGCTCCTTAAAATCACTATATAGCAATGATACATATCTCCAGTACATTTAACCTTTATGTGAATTTAGATGACTGTGATATTTGACCCACTTTTATACTCTAAGGGCTAAGTCAGATAGTCAAGATTATATTGTTAATATTCCATGGACAAACACAAGCTAAGCTTGGTTTACCACACTTACATCTGCTACTAGACTTACAATGATAACACAGACTTACTAAAGTAGATAGTACTAATTTCACACTTGTAACTGTCATTTTTAACAAGTACGACATTTGCTGCTGATAAACATTTTTGTAACTATCTGCTTTTTAATATTCATTAAATATTAATTAAAAATCCAAATTGATATTTCTATGTGATTTCTTATAATGTACCCGAGACATTGCTCTTTACTTTGATGTTGCTAATACAGAATATTATCTCCACCTATTAGTTGTTGCTTTATTCCCTTTAAACTATGCTTGCACTTAAAGATTTGCAATTCCCAGAACGGTTTCCCAGTTGCAGATAATTCTGAGAATTCTTCCTTCTTCAACACAATAGAAATTAATACTTTGTACCTGGTGGTTTTTTTCCGCTATTCCAACRTCTAATCAAAAGTTAATAATGTAGTCTTTATCTTTCACTAAATATTGCCTTTCTGTTGTGCTTTCTAGAGATGATGCTTATTACCTGCATTTAGAGGTGCAGGCGACTGATTATTTCTATTTTGGAGATGTAACCCTAGCTCTGATCATTATTTTTCCTGAGAATTGAATGACACCGGAAAAGCCCCCCAAAAGTTTTGTTCTGTGAGGTTCAGATATTCTTTCCTCAGTTCAGTCTAYGCTCAGTTCTTAAAGCTATTGCTGCCTTCTTTACAACAAAGACTTTTGTCTCCTTTGTGCTCCATCTTTGCTCTGTGAATACTGAAAGAATTCCCTTTTATTTTGAGAATAAAATATATGTATAGCAGACATATTGTACATTTTTTCTTGTATTTTATTCTATTATTATATTTTTTACAGAATGTCCATATAATTAAACACATGACTCAGTACACAAATGAAAAATACATATCCAATAGACTCTAGTAAAGAAAGAAGACATTTTTTCACTTTGTAAAAATAAATTCATATGTTGTATAACGATTAGATACGTCATTAATGAACTGGCTTGTCCAGCAACAAATATTTTTTTATTTAAAAATTTGTGTTGAGTGTTCCTTGCCATAGAATGACATACCATTACTCTGTAAAAACCTTAGTATGCTTTCATGTGGGTTCACACACATTCAGCCAGACTCCAGACTTACGGACATGTGGCTTGTCCTGGCTTTCTTTCAGATATTTGAATATAACTTTCTGATTTTTGTCATGCTGTGCTCTTTAAATCTCTAAAGATCTCTGCTAGACCAATTCAGACTAACTCTAAAGCCATCAAAGTTTTAAAAAAAAATATACATACTAATGATGTGCTTAAAATCAGTAAGATTCTAGTCTTAGATTCAATCAAATGATCAAATGCAGTGTTCAAAAGTTATATAACAAGAACAAGCAAAGAAATTTGATGGAGTTGAAAGCAAAGCCTCATTTTGCTTCACTAATTACTAATATTTTAGAGAAGAATGACCTACCTGTTTGGAACGGTGATTGATTTTTGCAGTTTGAAGCCTTAAACTTGCAAGGACTGGCAAGTACTTCTACATGATACTAATAGTAGGCAATGAAGCACTGCTAAGCTGTTTCCTGGTTGATTTTTCATTTGGATTTAAATAAAAGTGATTGATCTGACATTCAGAAAACATCAAATGAAAATAAAATAGGCAGGCAGGAATATTAGGGTTTGCTCATTTAAAAAAGGGAAGGGGAAGGGAGAGGCAGAGGGAAGCTTGCAATAATTCTAACTGAATCTAGTTACTCCATGAACTACTAATGAAGTATGGCTTTCTACAGATTTGTGTCCTAAATCCTAAACATCTCTTTTCACAATAATCTCATCTTGTTCCCCCTCCATGTCCCCTCTGTTTTTCCTGCTTTTCTTCCCTACAATATTTCCAGTTCACTCTCTTCCTTTCCTCCTCTACCTATGTTTTTTTAGTTACCTTTTCTTCCCACTGTGCCTCCACTTCTGCCCCATGGCTTCCTTTTGGGCAAAGACTGTATAAGCTGTACATGTTCTGAGTAACTCATGTTCTTGGACAAGTCACTAGGTATGCACCTTTGCCACCTACTGTATCCCAGCCACCACTTCTCATTATGTGTCTGGGAAATGAGTTCTTTTTAAGACTCCATCCTGTCAAATGTAATTTACTTCATCCACAGGTTGAAAAGTTACCAGAATGGGGAAGGGAAGAGGGAATGCCTGTTCAGGAAAGCTAAGTTTCTGAATAAAATGAGACTAAGAACTATCCCTCCCTATGTCCATTTCTACCAAATCTACATTATAAGAATAGGTATTTTTAACACTGGTGGAAAAAAGGAAAGGTGTCAGAAAGATCTCAAATCTTGCAGAGAGCTTACGATAAAGGTGAATTCTTCTCACTTAGGCACTTTGTTTCTGTGTATTAAATATATCAAAATGTACTCTCTGTAATTATTACACGTTTCAGGTTCCTCCCATCTTCCCATGTTTTTATAAAACACTCACAAAAAGATAAGTTAGTGTAAAAGGGAGCCTCAGAAAAGATTTCTGATCACCCACAACAGTTTAAGAATGTATAATACCAATACTGAGTTACATTTCCAATAAGAAAAATCTTAGGCAAACTAAAAATGTTCTAGCCCTCCTTACCATGCTCAGGAATAAAAGTATCCTTCGAACACAGTATGTTGTGGTTTTAAGCAACTGTCTCTTTTCTTATTTTGCAACTGTTGCTAATAAGGTTGTACATTAATGTATAAACATTTAGTTTAAGAAGCAGGTGAGAAATGTTCTTACTTGAAGATGAACTGTAAAGGTTGCCAAATTTCTATGTTCCATACAAAATATCTGAGACTAGTTATTGTTTTCAAATAAGTGACTATTGATCGCTTATTGTCCAAACCAATGATAATGGTTTTACATCATGATGATACACTTATATTACCCCAATTGAAATATTTTGTCCCTACAAACTGAAGAAAAAGAGGCTATATATATTTATATATCTTAAAATAGAAATACTGTCTCCTAATTTCATGATTTAAGATTCGTTAAATTGGTATGGAAACATAAACATTTGTCAGTAAAAACTTTCATAAAAGTTTTTTACAATACTATTGTCTACAATAATTCCAGCTTTATAAACTCTTATGAGTTAGCATGCAGTTAAGAGAATTATAAAAGTTGTACCTGTCTAACATTTTTGCTGTTTTCTTCCCTGTTTGGATGGTAGATCCTTTCAGGTACAGAGTTTACTTGACTGCACAGTTTCTTAATAGCCAGAGATAAAGTTTCCATAGTCTGTAGTGAAAAATGTAATTTAGATACCATCAGCCTGGTCAGTAAGAAAATAACTACGGAGAAACTAGTTTCCTCTGTTTGCTATTAGAGGCTAGATCCAGAAAACAAATTTGGCATCTAAAGGAGGGCTTAGACAGACTTTAGGTGGCCAAATCTGAAACTGAGGTCTAAAAAAAACTCACTCAGAAACTGCCTATGGCTTAAGACACACCTTTATTTAAGATGAAACTTCTTTATGACTTTATATGACTGCAGTTCTGCTCCTGCACTTCCTTGGTTTGTCCCAGGCTCAGTACCCAGGTTCCCACCTAACCCTAAACGGGTAGAAAAAGCACATGTGTAACTCTCAAGATATACCAAGAAGATTGCATCCCTCACAAAAATGCAGTTAATTTTAAAAAATGCACTTAATGAAAAAAAAGGGGATGTTAGAAACATTGCTATGTCCACCTTTTATATTGTAGCCTAGTGCATAGGTTACTGGCATGGCAAATGGAAGACCAAGGTTCAAAGAGTGTATTCTGACAAGTACCTAAGTGTTTTGGTATATAAAATATGTGCGTATACACATGTACACGATATTGACATATATGTGGCATATGTACACACACAAATATATATTTATACATACGTTTTTATTTATAGCTACATTTACACACAGATATGGATACATAGCCATAAGTAAACATGGCTAGGTCATAAAAGTGGTCAGCACCACCATTTCTTCCATTATCCACACTTCAGAAGTGGAAACATAAATTATTTATTTGAAAAATAAACTGTGAACATCTATACTCAAGAGAGGGTTCAAACTTACAGAGCCTGAGTAGATGAAAATACACATTTCCAGTCCCTGATTAACATGCCTAAAGCCTGGGAAAGGGCTGGGTTTTAGACACAGGACTGTCTTCAGTGTTTCCTATTGATTGTCATAGACAGCTCTTTGAACAGCTCTGGGTTTTCAAGTTATATTTCTGAAGCTAATATTTCACCTCATCCCTTATACAACATAATTCAGGCATCTAACAAGGGACTCTGAACTCTACTTGATGAAAATTTTTTTGGATCTGGCACTACATCTCCAGGTGAATCTGAACTCTGCATTGATTTTAATACTGCATAGCACTGATATTCTTTTTCCATTCAGTGTGGAAAAACAAAGCAGATACTACTGGTCCTAGATTATATTGATGCTAGATTAAACATTTTAGTATTAGACCACATTAGCGGAGTCCCTTATTCCACTGAAAATATATTCTTATTTATGTGCTATTAATCATTAGAATACTACAGCGTATCTAATGTAAATACAACATCTAACAATATCTAATATTAAGTGTAATCTTGCAAAAATCTCACACCACAAGAATAGCAAGGTTTGCAAAAACAAATACTCAGAAAATGCCAAGATGTTGCCCAGAAAACCTTAAATTGTCCCCTCACTCATCTATACATTAGGAGACAGTTCTAAAGTATGAGATCATATACTACTTTCCACATGATCCCTGATTCTTTAAGGGCACTCAGTGGACTGCAGTTACTGAAGTGATTACTTTCAGTACATAGTTTTACCCTCATCATAAGTTGTGACCTCTCATATTACTTGATATACACCATCCAAACAGTGAACTGACAATAGGATCATTAATTTCCTTTGTTTTTAATGGTGTTTTAAGAAATCTTAGTTTATTACAAACATTAATGATTTTGTCTGTACAAAATCCTTGTGAGGAAAGTCTAAGGTCATTGCTTTCATTGGCCTCAGTTGCAAATGTGTTCGGCACATTTCTGCAGTTTAGATCACATATGTCTCAGAACAGGAACCTAGAAAACAAAGAATCCCTACTAGCTTTCTGTGCATATTTTGGTTTGTGTGACTTGATATCACCCTTTAACAAAGATGAGAACAGAATCTGCTTGTCTAAGGCAACATTTGTTGCCTCAGCCATCTGACCATTGCTGCCTGCAGAACTCGTCTCATTCATCAAGCAGCTTCTGACTTTTTTAACAAGAGAAACAGATAGCTGCTTTGTTAACAATCCTGCTTTTTTCCTCTAGGCACCACATCCCCCATTCAATGAATGGGCCAAATATTCCACATAGAAAGAGCAAAAATAATATGACTGATTATACAATTAATATTTACTATAAGCAAAAGCATAACAAGATGAACAGAAGCTTCAYAGTCAACCCTAAGAATACCATACAGTAAATCCTAATGCCATTTTAGTAAATGTAGTGTTGTTTTGTTGTAGATTTCCTTCTTAAGGAAAAGGAATTTAGAAATGACATCTTACACAGGTTACTGCAAAGTTTGACTTTTGGATTCAAAAGTATCTAAATGCCACTAACAAAGTAATAAATGGGAAAAGTAGCTTTTTATTTTCTATGTGGATCTGCCACTAGAGGGGGAATAGAACAAGTGTGAAAAGGTAAAATCAATGTGTTTACAGCTCTTTGCTAAACCACACACCAGTGTTAGGTTTCAGAGCTCCTGTGTTTTGTTGCAGATTCTGTAGGCGACCCTTCTGCATCTTTCCTCTCTCTTGTCTGTCATCCACCACTGTGCCTTCCCTTCCAACGTCATTCATTTTCCTAATCTATTTCATCTCTCCTTCCTCTGTTCCTGGTTCCTGTCCCTTTCTGTTCCCATGATAACCCTCATCTTTTTGTCCTTCCCCAAGTTGTTCCCTGTGTTGTCCTCACTGCTCAGTTTCTCTTCTCCTCAGCCTCTGCTTCTCACTCCTCTGCATTAAAAAAGTCAGTCTTCCTGAACTTAAATGCAGTCAATATGGGGTGCACAATGCACTTGGGAAGCAGTTTCTGCTCTCAGCATTTCACACCACAGTGGCTCATAACATCTAAACCCAGCAACTGCAAGAGTCYTATACAGCCTTTGAAATCCCAGAATTAAACACTTAACTTTTTTGGAGGGTGGAAGGAGGGAAGGGAGAAGGTATTAATAATCAAGCCCTCAAGTAAGTGTAAAATACTGGAACAAACTCCAAACACGGAAATCTTAGCAAAGATATAAGCTTCCTGGCTCCTACAAACTTGACAGAACTTCACTGGCCAAATGTTTTTGAGTACTACAATTTAAACACCTCTAGGGGAATTTTCATGGAACAAGAAAAAAAAAGCAGTGACCCTAACACATACATCCCTGCTTCATTGGGATGCCAGAGCTTCCCAGAGAAAGTTATTAGAAAAGAATGATACAGACACTGGTAGAATATGCTATCTCTATTTCCATAGTTCTCAATAACAACAAATGTTTCTTAACTAAATATTTGCCCAAAATATCAGTCAGAAGCAGACACCAGGCATGAAAAATTTCAGACCTGAGCAGATGAAGTCTGTGAAAATTAAGAGCCAAATATTACAATGGAGGAGTGGGTAACCTGAATGATAGGTTGCTAGCCGGCCTGCCTGCAACAGCTGCGACCCCTTGCTATGAGTACCCGAGGTGCCTTTCAGGAATACTGCTTATCCAGGTGTGCAAAAGACTGACCCAAAGCAGAGGTTGACGGCAACTCACAAGTACGTTCAGTATCGTCAGAGGGGGGCCAGAGCAGCTGTGAAAGGTGAGACCCGCGAGCAGACAGGTCTTGGCCAGCCGACCCGGCGACGGTGGGCCCCACTCCCCGCTAGGCCCGGGCTGCGGCCGGGGGCGCAGGAGACCCGGGGGCGCCTCCCCTCTTCCTCGCCCGCCGTCCCAGCCGGGCGAGGGGCGCCGGGGCAAGGCCTGCGGAGGGCAGCGGGGGGCCGGGGCAGCCCTCTTACTTCTCTTTACCGCCTCTTCGCTCCGCGCGGCGCCGGCTGCCGCACGCCGCCTGCCTCGGCCGGTCTCCAGCGCGCGGGCGACCCTTGCGGGCGACCGTTAGCGGCACCTCCGAGCCGCCGCCGCCCGCAGGGCACGCGACTCGCTCCGCCCCGCCCCGCCGCCAAC
>NW_020448196.1:1056440-1057340 GCF_003343035.1 Apteryx rowi
GGGGCCGGCGCTGGCGGGGAGGGGGCTGATTTCCGCGCTGAGCGTTTGCGCGGCGCCGGGCCGCTGTGCTCTAGCGGCGGCGGCGGCAGCGCTCTCGGCGGGAGGCGGAGGTGCCAGACTCCGGCGCCACTTGCCGGCAGCGAGGAGGAGCGGAGCGGCTGGCGAGGCGGCCGGAGGAGGAGGAGGAAGGGAAGGGAAGAGAAGGGGGGGAGCAGCAGCGCTGGGTTGGCCCCGCGACGCTGCTGCTGCCACTTCCCTGCTCGGTGCTTGCCAGCCGGGGAACCTGATCCGCTCCCGGAAACTCTCGGCTCGTCTCTCGCGGCGGCGGCGGGCGCCGGCCAGCGCCGTCTGCCCCGGCGCGGGGGGCAACTTCTGGCACTTCTCCGGAGGAGACTTGGGGCTGCCCCGTGCCGGGGGCAGCCGGCGGAGGAGCCCAGGCGGCGCCGGCTGCCGCCGCCCGGCCCGCGAGGAGAACTTTCCCCGCAGAGCCCGGGGCGGCGAGCGGGCCCCAGGAGCGCAGTGCGCGCTGTCAGAGGCGGGCGGTGCGCGGCGGCGGCGGCCGGGCGTGCGGCGGGGCCGGCCGGCGGCCCGCGGAGATGAAGCTGAGCCGGCAGTTCACGGTGTTCGGCAGCGCGATCTTCTGCGTGGTGATCTTCTCTCTCTACCTGATGCTGGACCGGGGCCACTTCGACCACCCGAAGAGCCCGCGGCGGGAGGGCACCTTCCCCAAGGTGAGCGGCGCGGGGGAGGGGCGGCGGGGCCGGGGCCCCCAACGGCCGTGAAGCGGCGGGTGGGCGAGCTCCCGCCGTGTCGCCGGACGACGGGGGAGAGGGCGCTGGGCAGCCGCTTCCCCTTCGGCTGCCCCCGCGGGGGCGTAGGTGCGGGGGGGCGGCGGCGCCG